>NC_067398.1:314663337-314974170 GCF_016432865.1 Antechinus flavipes | reverse complement strand
ATGATATCTGAAAGGGCAGTCTTTTTCAATTCTCCCAAATGTTAAAGTTTCCCCAAATATGGGGAATGAGAATATTTAAAGTTCATCTAAAGACTTTCAGATTTTCTGCTAGCTCTTGTTTCATGACACCAGAGCAAGATGTGTGTCATAGGAGAAGCAGCCAGTTCAGTCTGCATCTCTGCTTTAAATACCTGAGTGTGTCCTAAAGAGTATGGTTAGGACTTAAAGTTATAATAATTATGATAATTAAGATTTATACTTAAATAGCTTTTTGTTTCCCAAGAGCACTAATGTTAATTAATTATGCTTCAGAAAGCTCCTGTGAAGTTGGCAAAGAGAATGCTATTATTTTATCTGTCTTTTGGAAGAGTCACTTGATGTAGGAAAAGTTAATTGACTCTCCCAGTGCTACAAAGCAAATGGGTGATAGCACTGTGCACAAAACCCAGGTAGCCTGAATCCCCAGTTCTAGTGTTTAATCTTCTACTAAGAGAAACTTCTACTGAGGAAGGGAGGAGGGCAGCAGAGTGAAAATGGAGGTCAGCCTCCAAGTCAGAAGTTCTGCCTCTGAGAGATAATGGCTTTCTAATACTGGACAAGGTTCTTAATCTTTTGTCCTAGGTAACTTTCTAAGATTCATTTTTGGAGCAGGTATCGCAGAGAGAATGTCTTATGTCAGTGAAATCATAGTTTTAGAGTTAGAAACAGAGCTATAGCAAAAAAGAGAGCAGGAGAGAAAGAGAAACACAGAGACAGAGAGAGACTGATTCAGAGACAGACACAGAGACTGAGAGACACACACAGAGATAGAGACAGAGAGAGATAGAAACAGAGAGAAAGATAATAAGGGGCAAGAAGAGAAGGAGGAGAAGGAAAGGCAAAAAAAGTGAGATTATAGGATGGATTTAAGATGGGAAGGAACCTTAGAAGTCATATAATTCAACTTACCAATTTTATAGAGATAGAAAACCTCAGATTGATATCTTAAGGGACATTTTTCAAAGAGCAATGAAGGGATAGCCAAAAAGAACAATTCATTGTTGATTTATTGTTCTGTTGTTTTATCTTATGGATTTCTGAAAAGTTTTTTTTAACTCTACTAAACAAAATCTGAATTGCAATGAAAGAGATTTTTTAATGCATTTGCAATAGACTGAGACCATAAAGTAGAAAACAGATGTTTCTTTTAGTTATATGTTGTTTGGCTTTCTTGTTTGGGTTGTTATTTATACCTTGGCAATAGAATGGAAAATACATCCCTGTGTCATGCCATCTCTTTTCCAAAAATATTATTGTTTTTATACTGCAAATGTTTTTCTTTTAATTCCAGGAGTTTTCCAACATACGGTTTATTCATTAGATATAGAAGAAATGAAAGGCCTTGGCTAGCATAGTAAAAAGAGCTAAAGTAAATAGTTCTGTGGTTTTCTTAAAATTTTCCTATATCATTTATTTAGTTGGGAATTAAGATGATGGTGGCTAGATTTGCTTTATCTCCAGCATTCTAAGTTTGTTGCATCCCTTACACATAGTGGCACTTAAATGTTTTTTTTTTTTAATTTAATCAAATTGAATTTAGGACTGAGCTGTTGGTGCCTCAGCTCTAAGGATAGGGATTAGAATTGGAGCTATACTTTCATGGATGTCAGAAGCTACCATTGAGGAAAGTTTTCTACCAGTGCAAGTCGGCATCTTCTTTACAATTCCTAGTATTAGAGAAATGATTAAAGCACGAACATATTAAATGATTTGCTAAGGATCAGACAAACCAATATGTGTCATAAATGTGTCAGTAACCTAAATGTCCAGAGGTGATACACAATATAATTAAGGGTGTCCGTGGAAGGTATTTATTCTCTCATGTGGGAGTCTTCAAGATTGTTATATGTCTGAATTCTGCCTTCTTACTCTATGCATTTACCAATGCTAAATATTAGTTTTTTCATCAAAAGGTAAGGAATAAAATAGGAAGCCAGTTATGTCACAGCTAGAACTGAATCATTCTTTTCAGAAAATAGAATTTGACTATGAGAAAAAGTACTTTTTATATTATTCCCTAATATAACACTTTCCTAACACTTCAACAATAAAAATAATTATTTAACAGTTGGGTAGTTTCTACATTTGCACTATATGTGGGCCTTGGAACAAACTTGGTCCTGTTTCCTCTTTCCTGAATCTTTGGATGATTTTCATTGTCCCTTCAGTGAGGTAATAGAACTACCAAATTTCCAAATTTCCTTCCAGAGGACCATGATTCAAATCTGCCACTTATCAGCAGCAGAAACTCAGTTAAGTCACTTAATCTCTGTGCCTCATCTCTGTCATCTGTAAAATGTGAGGGCTGGACCTTCCAGCTCTAAATCTATCATCTTATTCTTAACATAAATCTTTAAAGTTGGATTACTCATAACTACTATGTATTAATTCAGCTACCAGAAAATGACCTTTGTATACTTGAGATGAACAGAAAAAAAATTAAAGAGAGGAGAAAAAACAAGTAAACAGCAAACAAACAACAGCAAAGGTGAAAATACTATTCTTTCATCCTCTTCATGCAGATTCTTTCCATCACAGGTCTTTTGGAATTGCCTTGAATCACCTCATTAGAGCCAAGTCCATCACAGTTGATCATTACATAATCTTGATGTTGCTGTGTACAATGTTCTCTTAGTTCTCCTCACATTTAGCTTCAGTTCATATGTCTTTTCAGGCTTTTCAGAATTCAGCCTACTGCAGCTGGATTTTTAAAACAAACAATTACTAGATGAAAATATTCACATATATAAGCCTCAAAAAGAATGATAGTGATGAAATTGTAAGGCTTGCAGAGTAAACATAACTGAAGTTTTCATTTGATTTAGTGCTTGCTGCAGGCAAACTACTGGATTTGATAAAACTGATGGCCTGCTCTAGTCCTACTGAAACTCTTCTCCTAAGTCCATCTCTAGAGATCTTCCCCCAGTGTGATAGATGCCCTAGGACTTAAGAACAGTGACATGGATAAGTCTGTGGAGTCTGTCTTTGCCAGACTCAGAAGAGTGTGCATATTAAGGGATGGGGGTGGAGAGAGTACTATGTTCTAGACACTTTCTTCTAATTTCATGATTTTGTGCTAAATTTAGATATCATTGCCAAGAAAGTTAAGTGACAATAGTTTTCATGGAGATAGAAAAAGTGAGAAAACAGAATGCCTCTCAGAAGGTCTAGGCTTTGTTATCCTGACTGTATATAGTAGGCAAAACTTGCATTTAGATTCATAGCACTAAAGAAAAATTGATAATAAAAATATAGAAATAGTGAATTATATTTTAAAACTAAAGGCTAATTTGTCTTTTTTAAAGTATATATATCAAAATTCCATCTTATTTTCCTTAAATGACTGTTGCTAGAGTAGATTAGCCACTCCTAAGATTCTTCTCTGGGTGCTGTTTGGAAAATATGTTTATTTGGGGCGCTCTCTTAATCAACAAGACTAAAATAAACTTATATGGTATTTAGCAAGGTAGGTTAAAATTGTGTCTTAAATGATGCCATCCCTTAATCTTCATAGTATTAAAATATAAAAATGGAAGATTTTTCAGGAACCATTAAGTTATAGAAATTGACTGGTTTCTGACTAAAAATAGATGACATCAACATTGGATAATTTTTTTTCTTAGCAAGTTGAATCAATTCTTATAATTCTAGACCATTGACAGAGAGATGAGGACTTTTCTGAAGGATGTCTTGTAAGCACTGGCAATGTCAGAAATTGACAGTAATAGAGGTGGGGCTAAGAGAAAACATGTATGGGTCCATTCCATATATCCTCCTTTCTTCGTATGCTACTAAAGTGAGGAGAGAGAGAGGATTTTAGAATGTTTTTCCTATGACCATCCAATGTTGACTAAATCTCAGTAGCAATACCTGTGAATCAGATACTTTGTAGACTGCAAAAATACTTCTGTCCTAGGAACCTCTACTTATGATGAAATTTTCTTTTTCTGAATCTGTGAATGCATTAAATAAAACTCCTCATTGTAGTCACCATTCTCTGATAAGTAAACTTCTTTTTCTTAAGACAATAAGGATTGTCTCATTTTTTATATCACCAGTACTTAGCATAGTATTTGGTAGATAGTAGAGAATTAATAATTATCAATTGATTGGCTGATTTACTGAATGTGGAAAACAATGAAATTTATTTAAGTTCACAGTCCAAACAGAACTTTTTGTGTTGTTGAAGATTGGGTAAACATTCTTAGTTTTTTAATTTCTCCATTTGGTTTATGTTCTAAAAAATTTCCCCTTCCTGCAGAATAAATACATACAAAGGAAATCTTGATCATACATTGATTGAAAAAGTAGTTATAATATATGTCATATTTGAAGAGACAGTATAATTGATTTCTGAGAATTTAAGATTTATAAGAATTGATTTACAAGCTTTGCTTTTTCAATTTGCTTCAAAAACATTTTCCCATCATTTCCATATTAAACACTTCTACAAAGATTTCCATGTAGATCTGGCTGGAGAATAAGTCACAAATGCTCCAATCACCTGTTATTATTTGAAAAAAAATGTTTTACTCAGTTCCCTTCATAATACCTTAAAATGTAATTCTCTAAACCCTGTGATATCTTCAAAAGAGAAACAAAAACAAATTTTTGAAAATTAAGCTGATGATCTCTTATCATTGTGCTAGTATTTTGAAACTCCTTTTTTTTTTAAACTTTATTTCTTTATGGGATGTGGATCCTGAATCTGTGATATAGCTGGTAATCCTTCTATACTTTAGTTGGTAGTATACAGGAGTGGTTATGCTTGAAAATATTCACTTCTTGGGGATTACCTGTCCCTGCTTAAGTTGACTAGTTCTCAGACAATAGGCATAACATTCATCATAGAGCCTGTGATTCCAGCTTGGTAGAACCTATCAGAAACTGTGCCCTCTTGGCATAAACTTGGAACAGCCAGGGTCTCTTCCATGCCAAGTTAGAGCACTTTAATAGAGGAATTCCTTCCTAGAAAATGTTTGTTTACAATAATTTTTTTCTATATAAATAATATCAGTAAATATATGTTAATTTCTTAGATGTAATTCTTTTAGTCTCAGGGTTCAACAAATGGAATGCATTCATTTTGGGAAACCGTAATGAAGCTGAAGTATAAAGTAAATGTGTACTTTTATTATAGTTACAGTATTTAAGGCTGCATTGGTAGGTATTAATCATATACCTATCTATGTAAATAAATAAAATTTGGTAAATAAGAATAACAAAACCTCTCCAATGGGGTAAGTAAAAGTAAATAGAAAATTATTTTTGGTATCTGGAACAGGAGGGCTAAAATAACAAATAAAATTACAATTAGAATAACTATGGTATAGAAAGATGATTATTTAATAATTATGCTTTAATTTGTCATTATGTCTGCAGTTCCTTCCTCCCCCCCAGAAGTAAATGATATCTTTGTTCTTTTGGGTGTTACTTTTAATGTGAAGCAAAGTTGGCTAATATCAGCATCTCTTGCAAAATAATGTCATTGAATATAGGCTAAGAAGCCTGTTTTGAATGTTAGAGGGCCAGTAAAAACTAGCAACCTTGTAACTCCAGAATGTGTATTTACAAACTTTTCTTTTCTTTTTGTTTTGTTTTGCTGTTTAGGTACAGACCCAAATTACGATATTGACCTTTATGGTGGCTATGGTATTTTCTTTTCTGAATTTTTTTTTTTTGCAAAACATGTATGATTAAAATGAAATCTAAACTAAAAGATGAACTATTACATTCAGTTAAACATACACCCCAATTGCAATATAATTTTAAAGTAATACTTTAATAATATTTAAAGTATTATATTTAATATTTATTAATATTTAATATTAATGACCCATTTAAAAATACTATTTAATTTCAAATGTAGAAGCATGCAAAATGGTACTTTCCCCTCCTATTTCTGTTCTTAGAAATTGTAAATTAATGTTGTATGATAGAAAGAAAACATGATGAGGAGTTAGAAGTCCTGGGTTCTAGTTCTTCATTTTAATGCCTATTCTTTTACTATAATTGTGTGATCTTAAGCAAATTATTATCCTTCTTGTGTTATATTTTCTTTATTAATTAATCAATAAACAAGTATTTATTAAGTGCTCCCATGTGCCAAACATTGTATTAAGCACTGGGAGTGCAAGTATAAAGAATCAGTACAATGAAGGGGTTGGCCCAAGTGACCTTTAAGCTTCTTTACAAACTCCAAAATCCTGTGACCCTATAAATTTTTTGGTCATTTGGGACCACCATAGAACATTAATTAAGTTCCAGAAAGGCCCAGATCCTATATTTTATTATTGTTTAAAAAAACCAGAGAAAAATCTATGGCAGAAAATAAGTTTAGGACAAAATAGGGAAGAACTGAACTGTTTTTTGATATTTCAGTTGAAGAAAGGGTTGTATTTTTCCTGAGTGTGAAAGCTCATCTTTACTAGGTTTCCAAACCACCCCTGTATTTTGGTTGGGATGTAGCTGAATGGGATGGATTGCTGCGAGAAGTTGATTTATGATTTGACAGTTACCAAAAGAACCAAGGTTCTTAAAACATTGCTTTTTTGTACCATACTGTATATGTTACCCAACTGATGCTTTTTTCACTTGGCAATCATGTTGCCTTGACCTATTCTGAATTTATTCAAGCAGTCATTTTTCTCTTTCTGCTTCCCCTTTAATAGAGGAATCAGAGGTATTATAGGGGTGTTTTGGATGATTTTCTGCACGTGTTACCTGGTGATGTGAATTGTGTGTACATAACATGTAAATTTATATATTTATATATACATACATTTAAGTATATATGTGTATAGACATGTATATGTATGTATCTGTGTATATATAGTTTTTAAGGTCCTGGAATAGTTTATAGTTGGAATCTCAAAAAAAAAAAAATTTAAGGGAGGTAGGGGATTGGGAAAAATGTGCAAATCATGACCTAAATGTTTCTTTTTATATTTCTTTTAAATGAATCATATTGCTGGTCTCTTTTCCAGGAACTTAAAACTTTTCTTTTTAAAAAATCATCATCTTGGCCCCAGACTGTATTTCTTCAATTGCTCTTTGGGTCAAAATGCTATGTTCTAGAAGCTGTTGGTTCATTCTTGGCATGCTTTATCCCCATATGCACTGGATCCAGCGAGCTATTGGAAATAATGGGATGGAGTACAACAATACTGGCTCAAATTTGATGAGGAAAATTATTGTGTCTTAAGACCACAAAAATGCCTTGGATGAGAAAAATTCTTTGAATAACTAAATAATTCTTCAAATAAATAAATATGAACTGATTGGACTGTGGTGCAGTGCAGAGACAGGGTAGTGCAGTGGGAAAATCCCTGAATTGAACTCTAGGTTCTTCTCCTGCTTCTGACATCATATAGGTGATTTTAGTAAACTATGTGATCCTTCAAGGTCACAGTCTCCTCATCTGTAAATTGAAGAGATGGGAAGGGATTTGGATAAGAGCTTCTCAAATTTATTTCTAAGACTTTGCATATGATAATTCTAGAATGTTTTATATAATTCTGACATCTATGATTCTAGAAATCAGTAAGTATTTTCCTTTATGGATTATATTTAAATTCCAAAGACATCTGAGCTAAAACCAAATTATATTCCATAACTCTGGATCTTATGGGGACACTTTAGACAATAAAACCTAGAAATATTTTCAATAAGATTTTATCAAAGCAGTTTCCTTTATAATTTGTTCAGTTTTGATCAAAGACACTTATTTACTAAGAAAAAGATATTGGCTAAAACAAAACAAAACAAAACAACCTTGAAAAAAATTGTTTAGCCATCATAGTGTTGCTAAATATTTTCCTTGTTACTTATATTACTGAAGAAGGAAACAGCTACTAGTAGACCAAGGACAAGATGATGCTCTGTCTTGAAAAATGAATTAATAGACTTGAAATTTAAGTTGAAGATGCATTTGAGATATAAGACAGTTGAATTTTTTTCAAAATATATTAATATATTGGAACAATTTTCCTTCCCTCGTGTTATTCAGGAACCCCCAAATTGACAACTAGACCATTGAAAAATAGAAATCTATCTTTAAGCTAATAACAAATTTTAATGATTTCATTTGGAGTTTTTCTACCCTACCAATTCTTACTTCTTCAATCCATCTCTCCTCTATCCCCAGTTTCCTCCTCCCAAGGCTTAGAGTCAGGAAATGGGTTATATAGTTTAAGCTGCCAATTATTTCTTGCGGGACATTAGTCAAATTACTCCTTGAGCCTCAGTTTCCTCATCCATTAAAATGATCATGAATGACTAGATTAGATGATCCTTGAGATCTATGAAAGCATGAAAGTTCATTTGTCCTATCAATCACTATAGCTTCCTCTTTTGTCTTTATTTTGTCTAATGAGTTAATAGCCAAAGTTATCTTATTATGCACAAGGAAAATAAATCAACTTGAACCTGACCCATTAAAAAACTGATTATAAAAAAAGTCCTGGGATAAAAAAAAAACAACTTTTGGCTTTGTGTGATCTCAACATTACACTGGATTTGTTTAGTAAGCTTAACAATGCCTCTGCTACAAAGGAGAATATTAATTCTCAGAAAATTGTCATGTGTTTTAGCTGTGCTTTTTGTTTTACTAAAGGCTTAGAGTTTTGTGGTTACTGGCAGAATAAAGACAAAATCTTTTTTGCTTCTCCCTCCTTCTCACTCTCTTTTTCTCTCTATTTTAAGATTATGAGACCACACCTAATGATATTGGAGATACTACAAATAAAAGTAATCAAATCACTTCAACAGATGTTTCCAACAGAGAGAATGAAGATAGCATCACGGTGAGTATAAATAGAAGTTTCCTGATTTGGGACTATGCAGTGACTGAATAGCATAGTGATGCATTTTTGATGTTTGCATCCAGGACAAGAAAGGTTTTTTTTTTTTTTCTCTTCTTATACATGATAGTTGATATGCATGTGCTTTAACAATTGAAGGGGAATCTAGGATATATTACAACATATTTAACATATATAGGACTGCTTGCCATCTTGGGTGGGGGAGTGGAGGGAGGGAGGGGAAAAAACGAAACATAAGCAAGTGCAAGGGATAATGTTGTAAAAAATTACCCTGACATGGATTCTGTCAATACAAAGTTATTATTAACTAAAATAAAATTTAAATTAAAAAAAAACAATTGAAGGGGAAACAAGTGATTTCAAAAGAAAAAATATAAGTTTAAAGAAAATAAAGACATTTGTGGTGTCATGGATCAAGTATTAGACAGTATCGGGAAGATTTGGATTCAGATCCTATCTGTACTTACTAGATATAAGAACTTAGATAATCTTCCTAAGGTCTCTGTTTCCCAATTTATAAAATGAAAGATTCCATGAGCTTATTCTTAATGTCCCTTAGGGCAATTCATATCTGAATAGGAGACATTTACCATGTCTTGTGGTAACAAAACACTTTCTCTTATGGCACACTATTTCATTTTGGACAGCTCTAAGGATCTGGGGATCTAAGGATTTGGACAGCACAGAGTAGTTGGGTGTTTTTGCTTCTTATGTAAACTAAGCAAACACATAGCGAGCAGTTAATCTGTGCAAAGTATAATGCAAGATGCTGGAAATATCAGGATGAAAATCTGAGCTGACCCTTGGCCTTTGGAGCTTCCAGATTTGCAATCAGCCTTTCTTCTCATTGTTCCAACTTCTGCTTTTCTAGGCCAAATTGAACAAGCTCAATCCTGCTCCATATGAAGACCCCTCAGATATTTGAAGGAAGTTATTATGTCCCTCATCAAGATTTCTTATCTATCAACTAAACACCTTCAGTTCTTTGAGTACTTTCTTGTCCCTTCTACTTGATGTATTCCAATGTGTCAGTGTCCTTTTAACACTCAGCATAGGGCCTGGTATATAACAGGCACTTGATAAATGCTTGTTGATGTTACTTGACTTGACTAAAATGTGGCCCCTGGAACTGAATATAGTACTCCAGATGAGGTCTGACAAAGGCAGAACTCCAATTTATCACTGATTTCATGGATCTTCTTGGAGTGCTTACTAGTTGTACGATCCTGGGCAAGTCATTTCAGTTCTCAAAGGCCATTCACTCTATCTTTCAGAGCAAATGCTGATAAGCATGAGGAAAGAAAATTTAATCACTGGAGATTCTCTACACCATTCCAAAGAGGGTGAAAGCCATTTTATTAGATTAGGACTATCCTTTTAAGTCTGCTGAGATCATTTTTTTAAATTATTTTTTCTAATTATATATACAATTGCTGAGATCTTTTTGATATCAGATTCAGTTATTTAATAGCTATTCTTTTCAACTTCATGTAATATGTCAGCTTGATAAGAGTGACATCTTTCCCTTTATCAAAGTCATGGATAAGGGCCAAGGATCCTTGGGGGCTTCCCACTGGAAATGTTTCCCCAGTTTGATATCTATTTTTGTGGGTTGCTATTTTGGAACTATATCAGAAAGTAGCATACTCTGGACTACACTGATTATGGATACTTGTGGCTTTTTTTGGTATCATCTGAGATATACACGGGAGGTACAAAAACAAGGTTTTACAAAAAATTTACAAAAAATGTTGATATACTTCAGATTACTGCTGTGTAAATGATACCTCATAGTGCAAAATATCTGGGTTAACAGTTCCTGAGCTAGAAAGCCAAAAAAAAAAAACTGGGAAACCCAAGTCAATATTTTCATTCCTTCCCTCCTTTGTCATTCATTGTTCATTTATTCATTCTCTCCTTCCTTCCTTTTTCCCTTTCTCCCTTCCTCTCTGCCCCATTGAGTGTAGGACTTAGAATCATCAGTCTTAGTTAAAATTCTATCATATATCATGGAAAAGCTCTTAATCTCTTTCAGCTTAGTTCCCCTATTAGTAAAATAGTGACAATAATAGTACCCACCTCACAGGGTTATTGTCAAGATAAAATGTGATAAGGTGCATAAAGTACCGTGAAAGCCTTAAAATATTACATAAATGCTAGTTATTATTATTATTTATGAAATTTTATATACAAATACCTCCTTAATTCTCTGTATAGAATATATCAGAATGCTTCAAACCCTAGAAATTATAATCTCATCTCGTATATAGGAAGTTGCAATGTATGTGTCTTGATGAATATAAGTAAACTACTTTCAAACCTGCCTTGGGGTTAAACTGCACCTGCTAGGAAATATAAGTATGTTCTATTTGAGCTTGATATAAATAAATGTATATAAATAAATATACATTTGCAAATCAAATAGTTAAATTAGAGGGTAGTTATTTTGATTGACAGAAGGTGCTTAGCTTTATAAATATTATCTTTTGTGAGGTTCCTGTAAGAATCTAATTTCTCTTATGCAGTTAAACATTGTGTGTAGATTATTAACTGCTTGACAAGGCCCACGCAACCTTGGCTAAATTAGTTGGCGTCTGGCCAGTACCAGACCTTGGGCCTCAGTTTCCTCAGAAGTAAACAAAGAGATGAGACTTAATGTTCTCAAGGGTATCTTTTAGATCAGTGTTTAAGACCAAGAAATGGAAAACTAAGACTTTAGGATCCACTACCTATTGCAAATAATTTGAAAAACAAAATCATTGAAATACAGAGCTCATGTGCAAATGTTATTTGATTAAATGAATGATTAATAATCAGTTTTCTTCCCAAGAACATTTCTTTTTGTACCTTGCACAGTTGTAGGATACCATTTGGGATACAGATTGCTCAGATAAATCTGCATTCATACTGCAGTTTCATAGGTTTCTTCCCTAGTCATCACAGGCATGGAAATTTAGTTCAGATCTTCTCTTTTTGCCTTTTCTGTGTACTCTAGCATGTAGATATTCATTTTTGGTATTCCAATTCTGATCAAGGAGGTTGGTTATCTTTCCCCTTCACATTGAAACCTTCAAAGATGTCCTTAGAGTATCTTGATTCCCATTTACCCAGAAGTAATTAGGCTGAAGTTCTTTGAGATTCAGTTGTCTGGTCAGTTAGAATGGAAATACATTATCAAAGGATATTCTGTTTACAAAACAAAACTAAATCCCCAGTAGTAATAGCTATGACTGGATCTTAGAAAGTTCTGTGATAATAAATAATGCTAATAATTAAGTACCTGGTGATGAACTTTACATCCATAAACCACCAGTTCAGTTTGAATTAGCCTGAATTGATGAGTTTCATCACTGAAGTGGCTGCAAGTTTTTTGAAATTTGTGGTAATAATGACAAAGAAATTGTACGAAGATAAGGGCCTTAAGACCATATTACAGAGGGAATAATTTGAAAGAACTAGATATATTTAGATTAAAGAAGAGAATTTTAGTATTTGAAGAGCTTTTCTAGGTAAGAAAGATTAAATTTATACTTCTGTCTCAGAGGTCATAACTAGGCTGAATTCACCACTAGGTAGTGAAAATTTAAATTCAAAATAAGGAAAAGTTTTGTAACTATGAGAGCTATTCAGTAGCAGAATAAGCTGCTTTGGGAGAAGGTAGCATCCTCCTCACTGAATATTTTCATTAAAAAATTAAATTATATTTTTCAATGAACAAAAATATATCTTCTGTTCCTCTCACATTCCCTCCCTCATTGGAAAAACAATCTTTGTAACAAATAGGCATAGTCAAGCAAAAGAAATTCCCACAATGGTCATGTCCTCAAAATACTTATGTCTCATTTTGCACTTTAAATTTATCACCTCACTGTCAGGAAAGTGGGTAGCATGCTTTTTCCTGTTCAATCATGGTTGATCATTGTGTTATCAGAGTTCTAAAGTCTTTCCAAATTGTTTGCATTAACAATGTTTTATTTTTAAAAATAAATTTTCATTTATATATTTTGGTTTGTACATTGCTGGAATTTTTCCCAGCACTCCTCTGCACCCTCTTCATAGAAAGCTTTTTCATATGACCAATAATATATTTTTAAGGAAGATGAAAAAAGATGAAGAGGAGAAAAAAATCACCAAACCAAACAATACAATGAAAATCTTTGAAAAAATATCCAATATACCATACTTGTGAATTTTCTACCTCTACAAAAGAGGAGGGTAAAAGTGTCTTTTCACATTTTTTCCTTGGGGACATACTTGTTCCTTCTAAGTTTGTATCCATCTCTCTCTTGCTTTATGGTTGCTCTTCCACATTAGGCTGTTGTCTTGCCTCTGTTGACTTCCCCTTGTAGCTGGGCTTTTTTCTTGTATAAATTTTTCTTCTGGGTTCTGCTCACTTCATACAAATGTTCTCAAGCTTCTCTGAAACCACCCTTTTATTATTTCTTATAGCACAATAATATTCTATTCCATTCATATATCATAATTTGTTCATTTACCAATTGTTGGATATCCATTAAGTTTCAGTTTTTTGGCAATACAAAAATACAGTTCCTTTTCTTATTTTTGGATCATTTTGGACTTATCCTGATAGAGATTTTAAAGGATGTCCAACTTTGGATATGAGCTCTTTGAGAAGAGAAGCTGTCTTTTGCCTTTCTTCATATCTTTAGAACAATAGCTGCTCATAGTAGCTGCTTACTAAATATTTAGTGACTGGGAGTGATTAACTGACTAACTGAAGGGGATTCTAATTCATATAGGTATTGGTCTACATAGTTTTCAACATCCTTTCCAGCCCTGGCTTTTATGATTTTGAGATAACAGATTTTTTATTAATAAGTCATAGCTTCTATTTATTTGATTACCTCTAACAGCCCATGGTTAGGATCGAACTGGAAGGTTTAATGTTTTATTTTTTTCCCACATTATATTTTTAAAATATGTCTCCTTTGAAAGTTCAGTCTGCCCATATTGGTGTAATAGAGAGCTGTCCTCAAAACCAAAACCTGGGTTCAGGTCCCACTTCTGACACATACTCTCTCTGTGACTCAGAACAATAACTTAATATCTCAGTGCTTTAAGCAACTCTAGACAATTTGCAAGACTACAATATAAAAATCAGGTGTCAGCTAGCATTGGTAGTGGAAACTTCTTCACCTGAGATTTCCTTATGGAATATAATCATAGATCCAGTCCCTATTCTTAGGCAGTTGGCCTTTTTTTTTTTTTTTACAGGCTTTAATTTAGTTGAAGACCAATCAGATTATTCAGACTATCTTATAAGGTTGTTGTGAGAAATGCATTTTATAAACCATAGAATGTTACAGAAATGTGAGCTACTGTTGATTGTTATGGTCAACTAAACTCTTAACTCTCTCTGGGTTCTTTCTTTCAGGTGTATGTTGTAGTGGGAATTGCAGCATTGGTATGCACTGGTTTGGTGATAATGCTGATTATTCTTAAATTTGGAAGACACTCCAAGTTTGGCATGAAAGGTAAGAAGCATTGTATGTTTTCCCCTTTTTGTGTGGATAATATGATTGATGCTAATTTGTTGTTCAAGGCTCAAGATTGCTAGAGTTAAGATGACTATGTTCTAAAACTATTGTGGGAGCCTAGCTGTCATCCATGATAGAACAAACTATAAACATTATAAAATTTGTTGGATTCCTTGGCATAAACATCTTTTCAAATGAGGACTGATTTACAAGGCAGATATCTTGTCATTTGAGTAATATTCATGATGGTCATAAGTGACCACATAAACAACTGATGCTTTTGAATCTTCCCTTGCTTCAGAACACAGGTCAAAGAGATGAAGGTAGACATAGAGGGACAGTTCATGAAAGTACTTTCTCTGCACCAGGAAAGATCTTTTTCTTTGCATTGGATGACAAAATCCTTGCATGATGATACTGTTTCCCTATTGTTTCTACAAGGTTCCCAGTTCTTGATATATGGATAGTAGAGTTGGAAAGGAAAAGAAAAACATGCCTTGGTAATTATTTTGGAAATTGTTGGATGAGAATAACTTTTTAGTGAGGAAAAAAAATTGATGCCAGGATGGTCAGAGGAAGAACTATTTAATTTTCAATACAATTCAATAAACATTTATTAAACACCAACATAGTGCCAGGTACTGTGCTAATGATTACTTGAGAATTGATAATGTAGAGATTTCCAAATAGCATCCTAAGCCTTTTGGGACATTATGAATTTTAGAAAAGACTGGGTCAATGTTCTACTATCACATAAATAGTAGAGAATTTTGACCATTTTCAGAATTATGACTCAAGTTTTAAATCTCATGTTTATATGTTATATACATGGGAATTTTCTTGTACTTTGTGTATTTTGATAGATAGCCATTTATGAGGGGCAATTGATAATTTATGCTGAATGGTTTAAAAAAGGTTTTGATTTATTTATTCTTTTACCCATGCTTGAATATAGGCCTGAGCAGTTATTTATATAAATTTGCAGTGGCTGGCATGATGTTAATGTAATTGCTAATATTCTTCTTAATCATTCATATTTTTGAAAACTTGGAAGGGAATTTTAAAATAATAACACTGAAATACTTTATAAGCCTGTGAAAAGGGTGTCTTTCATGTGTTCATCTTTCCCATTGTTTTTTTTTTTTAACCACGATCCTGAAATCTCACCAGTGTAAAAAAGGGTCTTGAGAAGGCTTCCTACCCCACTGCAAATCTCTTCCTCATGCTTACTAATGCATGGTACTCCCTTTGTGGTGGTAGAGGAGGAAGATTTTTTTTTTTAAATTAGACACAAGTCTTGTGCTAATAACTCTGAGAGAGAATATATTAATATAAATTTATACTAATTGACTGATATATGTTTATTTTCAGTAGTAGATTTTGCCAAGGAAAAAGGCATTTGCTTTTCTAAAGATGAAGAATATAGGGGTGAGGAGTGGGAAAGAAGGCTAGGGTACACAGTATTGCCTTGAATTAAACTGTTTAAAAACTGTTATATAAAGAGCTAGATCACATTTCAGAGATAGGTTTCTTCACTTGGGTATTTTCAGTTTTCAACTAATAATGTGTTTTCCTTCATATACCTTGATGAAGTCTAGTGTTTCATTTCCTTACACTGAATGGCTCCCCAAGGCATAAAAGATTGTACTTAGGACAAACCCTAGCTGGCCACTTCAAACAATTCAGGGCTTTCAGTTCAGATGAGATATGGTCCTGTCTCCTTCCTGATTATGGGATAATTAGTGTAGGTGAGAATCAATGTGATCTTCTTGTGAAGAGAGGTAGATATGGATAAAAGCAAAAGAGGCAAGTTATTGCTCAGACAAGACAATAGATCATCAGATGGGACTTGGGGTGGGGGAGAAGGAAGAGAAACTAAATATTAGTTAATAGTGTCAGCAAACAGTGAGGTTTTTATAAGATGCCTCTTTTATATACTTGTGATCTTAAGGTTAGTTTTTTGGATTCCAGAGTTATATGATGCCTATTGAAGTGGAGTATTGATATAGAACAAGACTGGATTGTAGTTTCAAGATGACCACCTTATTCATGTTTAGGTATCTATTCTTGTTCTCCCTCATATATGAGTTGATCTTTTTCCCTGAGTTTTCTATCCAAGGAATTTGGAATGTAAGAAAAATATTAGTATTAACAGAATCAGGAAATTCTTCCTGTAGAAATTAATATTTTAGAAGGTTGTTGAGGAAAACCAGGAAGCAGTGATGAGATTGAGGAGAGAGTTTTGAGCAAATTTCAAGCCAAGTTGGGACAACACAAGGAATGATATCCAAGTGACTGTGAAATACCCAATGAATGGATGATGTTAGCCCAGCCAAGAAGCAGCACAGTGGAAATGCAGAGGAAAAGAGTCGAGGTAGTTTTGGGAGCGGGAAGATGGTTCTGGGATTTTTGTGTCACTTTTTTTCCACCCTAAGTTCAATATGTTAAATGGAAAGGTCAGTATACTCTATCTTTTCTTGTGGGTGTGGGACCACCATTTCTGCTGATCCACAAGACTAAAAGCCATGCAGAGTTAACTAAGATTCTGCTTCTAGTGAGGCAATCCAAGTATAGTTGCTTTGGGGTTTTAGGTCCTTCTCTATGTGCCACCACTGTTTTACTGTGCCCTGAATCTTCTGAGAAGGCAGCCAGTATAATGGGTGATGGTGTGTGTGTGTGTGTGTGTGTGTGTGTGTGTGTGTGTGTGTGTGAGAGAGAGAGAGAGAGAGAGAGAGACAGAGAGACAGAGAGACAGAGAGACAGACAGAGAGAAAACCATCAGAGAGAAAGAGAGAGACAGAGCAAGAGAGTGAAAGAACAAGAGTGAAAACGAGAGCAAGAGAGAGAGAATTTGTATATATTTGTATGTTTCCCATTCAATAGATCCTATGTGTCTGTGGTTGAACTGATGTGCTAACCTAGATTCTGGACTAGGTTCATGACAGATTGGAATTTGCTCTTTATTTTCAGTGATAATATTGGGAAGAACCAGATATCCTTTATATCCTTTTAAACAAATAAATCAATCCTGATATAATCATCTATTGTACTAGAATTTGTAAATCTTGTCAAATGTTAATTACCTGAAAATATGGGATTAGAAGCTATCATGAAAAGGATAGGTAGATTCAGCGTCAGAAATATCTGAGTTTAATTTATAAGTTTATTTATGACTCTCGTGGACAAGCCACTTACCCTCCATACTTTTAAGACTGCATTACAGAAGGGACAAAATCACAAGTTAATGATGGTTTCTGTTCCCATTTGACTAATTCTATAGTTGAGGCATAGAGATTAAAAGATTTATATCATAAATATATCTTAAAATAATCTTCTAAATATTTTGAAATCATTTTTAGCAAAGAATTCATTATTCTCAAAGTTTTAAAGTTAATGGAGCAAAAACTTAGGAGGTTTAAAATTCCAATCAGGTTAAGTGTGAGCTGGAAGCAGTTTCAGGATCTGGGTTGAAAAGAAGTTTGGATCAGATTTGGAAAGGAAGATTTATGTGCCAGAAAACACAGTTGTCTTAAACATCTGTAAGAAACTACTTCTATAATGTTTTTAAAGGAACTATAAAACAATGATTTATGAAACAATGTGAACACAGCATTTTTTGAGATCTTTTTGAGACAACTTATACTTCAGAAAGCTTAAAAAAACAAAATTAAGTGAACTTTCAGATAGATGTGTTAGTCATTTTATTTTTTCAACTTTTGATAAGTATAGTAGATTGATGGAAACCTTTATGTAAAGAAAAAGTATGGATTTGGGCTTGACTTTTATCTTTGCCAGTTTTTAGTTGTGCCATTAAAAGTTTATAATTTCTTCCAGCCTCATTTTGTCAGCAGTAAAATGGAGTAGTTATACTTGCCTTTAGTTACTCACCTCATAGGGTTGTTATCCCCAACATCCCAATTTCAGGAATTAAAATATATATATAATTAGTGTGAGGACTCTTCCTATCAATATAGGTCACCATCTTTCCATGCCTGAGTAGACAATTTCAAAAAAAAAAAAAAAAAAAAGCAATGACATGGGACTAATTTTTTGACTGATCCTGTCAAATATAGACTGGGGTTGTCCTTGAAGTGTCTTTATTTTGGTAGACACTGTCAGAGCTTTACCTCAACTGATAGCGAGCATTTATGCTAATGCATAGTAGGTACTTAATTAATGATTGTTGATTAATTGATGGCTTTTCAGAACTTTGGATCATTCCTCTTCCACAATGAGATACCATAGTCAAGACTTTAGTAGAGGATGCCATTGATAAAATATAGATGTGTATTAACAGTAAATAAAAAATGAGATAATGTCCATGAAAGTGCATTTTACACTAAAGTTTTATGTAGATGTAAGTCATAATGCAACAGTGTGATTTTTAATCTGTCACATGAGCTATAGTCCTACAATCATGCAATAATGGAAGATATGTCTCATTAAAAACATGTTTGATTGCCTTTGTTTCTAGTAGTTTGTCGCTTGGGCAAATCTTTGTATCTTTTAGGCTAAACTGTTGATTGCCTTTCCAATTCTTTCTTCCACAGCTTTCATTTCTTTTCCTATTTTCCTTCTATCACTTGCATTTTGTTTATTACAACAATTTAAAACTTCCTTTGAAACTCTTGCTTCATCTCTTGAAGGACTTCTAGTTGAATTTTTGCTCAAGCCACATTTATTTCTGAGGCTTTGCCTGAAAAAAAGCTTTGGAACTTCTCTTTTCTTTGGGGCCTTTGCCTTGAGCTTCTTTGTCATTTGTCATTGTCTCCAAATAGTAGAATGGCCCAAAGATTTAGCTTAAAGTTTATCTTGATACCCTTTGATAGTACGACAGATTGGATCAACAGTTAACTTCATGGTTCTAGTAGACAACTAGTAAATGTTTGTTGAATTAATTTCTTGAAGATCATGATGGAACAGAGATAGAGTGATAACACAGTGTCTGGCATATAGTAAGAATTTAATAAATGGTCATTAACTTGAGTCTCCTTGACCAAGATGGAATGTTAAGAATTCAATTGTTATAGATAAATCCCAATGTGGCCAATGAATACTTTAACCATATACAAGTGGTAAAAATAGAAAATGTAAGGATAAAAAACAAATGAATTTTTTTCTCTCATATCTTTAGATATGGTAAGAATTTTTTCTCTTTTTGTATTCCTGAACCGTACAGGTATGCTTTACAAAGTAAGTATGTTTCCATTGTTAACAGTATTTGGAAGCATAATCTGGGTTGATTTATTTCATTGCAAAACATTGTAAATATGTATCTAACCTTTGAAAACAAACTAAATTACTAAAATCAGAGAGCCTGGAACATATTCAGAATTATTTTCCCTAAGACTTTAAACTGATTTAACATCAATGTTTTAGAAAATGCCTCACCTGCATTTTCCCCACAAGCCTGTTAAGAAATGGTGAAAAGCTTTGTTGTTTGTGTATAATGTGGTAGATTCATGCTTTTAGCCTAATGGCTTTCACCTGAGTAACTTCACTCATAGTCACAGGTCTTAGTCATAGCATTTGCAGCTGGAAAGGGCATTAGATGCTGCCTTTTCTAAATCTCTTATTCCATTATTTTATACATGTGGAAGTTTGCCCATGGTTGGGAGAGAGGAAGATGAAGGAGGGGTAGACAGGTCAGTAGAAGTAATAGATATGTATGTAGAACTATAGAGAGGTGATACGTAGAGGGGTAAATATGTGGATAAATTGATAAAGATTGTAGGTAGAGGGTAAATAAAGATGATACATATAAATATGTAAATGGTTTGATAGAGATAGTCGATAGAGGATAGATGGATAGATAGGTAAAGAATTAACTGAATTCTTACTCTGTGCCTAGCACTGTGCAATGCATGGGAATTAAATATGAACAAAAAAAAATAACATCCCTGCTTATATTTTAATGTAAAAAGACAATATATAAAATGCTGTGAAAATCACAGAAGATGGGAGGAAGTTAAGGCAGAGTAATTAGTGGTGATGAGAAGAGAAGGTACAAGTAGTCTCAACTAGATCCTGATTTGTACTAAATTTGACAAAATAAGTCTCTTAATCAGTCTCAGTCTCTGTCTAACCATAGTCTCTTAAGTCCAGATACAGGAGTCTTTTTACTTAAGCCATCCTGTTTTTCTAGAAGCTGATCAAGGCACAGAGGAGCCTTTTAAAGGAATGAATTTTACTTTTACAAATGTCGGCAAGATGTTTTTTCTTCTTGGATAATTTTTGCAATAATACTTTTTCTGATTTTCCTACACATATCATAGACATTTCTTAAAATAATTTTCCAATTAAAACACCACACTGTATTCTTATTTGTCTCTTTCCAAGTTTCTTTCTCCCCATCTTTCCATCATTTTCTTTTACTGGATTTCTTTTCCCACTTTTCTTGTGTGCCCTCTAATTTTATAATCTTTCCTTTTTCTTCCTCTTAGCTTCCCACTCATCCCCAGTATCTTTTTTTTCTTTTTGGATGAACTTTTAAAATGTTTTGTACTTTGTTCTGAAAACCAGAAAATGGAGAACATAAGAAGTTAGCTTAAACTCTAACATATGCCTCGGTTTTATCTTACTTTATTTTGGACAAGTAATATTGAATGACTATGGGAAGAAATGTAGCTTTAAATTAGAAATATTGTCTTTTGGCATTATAGCCTGTTTAAATAACTTTTGCATCATTCAGCATTGGATAAGCTGTTAACCCTTGTCGGCTGAATCACTCCAGATGTATAAACTGTTAATCCTTGTCTGCTGAATCAGTCCAAATGTATAGTAAACCAGGTGGCACAGAGAATAGAGCTGTGGGTCTGGAGTTGGGAAGACCTGAATTCAAAGCTGTGTGGACCCATAGTTTGCTTTACTTTCTTTATCCATAAAATAGGGATAATAATAGCCCCTATGGTTGTTATGAGACTCAAATTAAGTGAGATAAGAATTGTAAAGTGCTTAGCCTGGCACATAGTAAGCACTACATAAATGTTAGCTACTTCTGTTTATATTATTAATCTGCAATTATATATACTATATAATATATATATGTGTGTGTGTGTGTGTGTGTGTGTGTGTGTGTGTGTGTAGACTACTTAGAAGTCTGAATTAAAGAGTATTTGTCAAAACTTTTAATTTAGTACATACAACCTTAGACCTGTAGTCAGAAAAATCTGAGTTCAAATTCTGGCTCTGACATGCAATGGCTGTATTAAATATAGCCAAGTTTTAGGCAGGTAAGTGCTTCAGTAGATATAGTACTAACTTGAGGTCCAGAAGGCCAGAATTCAAATCTTGCCTGAGTTGCTTACCTATAGTGTAACCCTAGGCAAATCATTTAACTTTTCTTGACCTCAGTTCCCATCTATAAAATGGGGATGATAATAATGGCTCCTACTTTCCAAAGTTATTGTGAGAAATTAAAAAAAAATGACACATGCAAAACACTTTGAAAATCTTAAAACATTATATAAATATTAGCTCTTATTAACTCAACCAGTATCCTCAAAGATCAAACAGATAAAAATGTATCTATTTCTTAGAGATGTAATGAGGATCCATTGAATTATTGTATGGAAAATACTTCAAAAACCTCAAAGTAGAAACCCAGCCAGTAGCTATATAAATGTTAAATATTATTTAAATATTTTAAAGTATTACAATTTATGTATCAAAATGCAATTGGACACATAAATTAATGAAAATGATAATTCATAATGTTTTAGCCATATCTTACCACAATGTCAAGAGAAAAAAAAGAAGCCTCTCACCTTGCTGGATAGATCTTCTGGAGATGAGTTAAGGGAAAACCCAGACAAGGGTCCCAAAGGCTGGGCAATAATGGATGAGTAATGTGGTCTACATAGTTGGAAGGAACATTAGAAAAAATGAGATCACCAAATCATTGGAGTATTTGAGCAGTTGATACAATTCATGGTAGGTATGCAGAATGTCAGAATGCATGATAAACATAAAAGTCTTGATGCACAAAACTGAATTGAAACTTTTTAGACATTGAGACACTATAACTGTTTGAATTTTTGCAATTCTGAAATTGGGTCCCTAGTGGTTATATTTTATTGTTCATGAAACAATGAGGTTGTTCAGGTCAGATTGGGATTTCTGAGACACTTGTCCTATTCATTTAGTTATTTGGTAACTATTTACAAGAACTCTACTAATTTCCTTTGGAAAAGGCTTTATTAAAAGAGGAAAAAAAAGAGTTTCCTTATTTCTATATGACCTTGGGCCTAGAGGTTGTTGTAATGCGTACTGGGTCTCCCATGCTGATATTTTCCTTTTCCATGCTGAAACTTACAACTGTGAAAGTTCTTTATCCCCAGTAGAACTGCAATGGTAGCATTTAAGGTTTGCAAAATGTTTTATAAATATTTTATCTTCACAACTCTGGGAGGTATTATTATCTCCACTTTACAGATAATGAATCAGATATTAGAAGTTGTGACTGGGGTCGCCCAGATAAAATCTAAGGCCAGATTGAATTTAAGTTTTCCTGACCTCAGATTCAGGGCTTTCTAGGACCTTCTAGATACTAACTCACATTAAAGGGTTTTGTTTATTCATTTGTTTGGTGTGGGAGAAGGCGGAATAAGTAGACTGTTAAAAAAAAAAAAACCCAACAACTTAAAAATTGTTCAGGCTGGACCCTGGATTCCTTTGCGATCTTGGTAAGATTCCATAAAAAGCTTTGAATTTTGAAGGAAAGGTAAAGTTTAAAAACAATATCATCCTAGCCCAAATATTTGATGAACGATCATAGTAGAAGAAATGAAATGAGTTAAAAAAGGTAAAAAGCATGAGAGACAGGATAGTGCTTCAGTTTTTGGTGATGACAGAAAAACACAGTAATTCTAGTAATGTGACAATTGAGTCTGTTATTCAACTAAGAAAATCAGCTCCTCACTCTGTTTCCTCCTCAGTGATCTGTAAAATGGGTAAAATGATAATTTGAAGAAAGCAGAGGAAGTTTGGTATAATAGGAAAGGGAATGCTGGCCTAGGAATGAGAAGAATCAGGTCCCAATACTGGATTCTGCTAGCTGCATAACCTCAGTTTTGTCCTGATTAAAATGGGGAAATAATACTTGAATTATTACCTTTACATAGTTGATGTAAAGAAAGTATATTGCACACCAATAAGAACCATGTAAGTGTAAATTGTTGCCATTTTTATTGCTTTCATCTGAGAACAAGGACTTGGATCAGATGATCTCAAGATCCTTTCCTTGTAATTCTCATATTGCTGATTCTCCATATAAAGCTGTTCTATGTAGTTAAATTTGTTGTGGAGTTTTTTTAGTTGATGTTTGGGTTTTTTGTTTTTGTTTTGCTTTTTTGGTCTGGATCCAGCAATATCATCTGTGTGGAAGGAAGGAAGGAAACAAGCATTTATTTATGTATTTATTTATTTTGGGGAGCAAGCATTTATTAAGTGCTAACTGTGCATCAGGTACTGGGCTAAATGCTTTATAATTATTATCTCATTTGATCCTCACAACAACCTGGATTATTATCCCCATTTCAGAACTGAAGAAACTGAGGCAGACTGAGATTAAGTAACTTGTTCAAAGACACTCAGCTAATAAGTCTTTGAGGACAAATTTAAAGTCATGATATCTTGATTCCAGGCTCTTTCTGCTGTGCTACCAACTGCCTCTAGACACCTGAGCATTGTGGGGTTGTTATTCTGAATAAGAAATCTCCCTCACATTAGTTTTACAGAATTATCTAGGAGAAATGAGAGGTTGTGGCTTATCTGTAGTCCCAGAAATAACATATATCATAGATTGGAACTCAGGATTTCTTGACTACAAGGCCTTCCTTCTGTCACCTCTATGCGTCTTTCATATTCCTTTTGGTGCCATATCAAAACAACTTCAGTGAATTTTAGGTCTTTAGAAGGGAATGATTGTTTATTTGGGAGGGAAATGTTGAGAGCTGAAGTCAAATCTTGATTTTCTATTGGTGCATTTTAATTTTTACTTTGTCCCAGACAGACTTTACTTTCCATTTCATTGGAGAAACCCAATTTCATGGATTCCTTGCCTTATTGACATATCTATGGAGGTTTTATTCATTCTTACTTTATATGGAGCTTGTAGACCAGTAGGGAGGCCCTTTGATGCACAAGTCTGCCACAGAGGGCTTTGGAGAGAGATAGCTCTGCTTGAACTGGCTCTTCTCAGCATGGAAGAGTTAAACAGCTGGGCAGTCTCCCAGGTTTTCCTAGGTCAGGTTTTCATGATAATTTTATCAAATTAAATTCCTAGAAGAGCAGGTCCATCCATATTCAAAGGCTACATGTTTCAAAGCCAAATGTAAATATTTTCTGTGTTATCTATGTGTACTCCCCTTTATTTTTGCAGACAATTGAGAATTGAATTATTTTTCGTAAGCAAATGGCATAAATATTTATCCTCCTCATCTTTTAGGGGCTTTACTTTTGATTCATTAAAATTATTTTGTGGTGATGATCTGGTTTCTTTGGGGCCAGATTTAATTCTAATTTATTAATTCTTGGACCTGTCAATTGATGATAAATGCATAATATCTACAATCCTTGTAAAGTTCCTTACTCTGGGCTTTGTTTACTTTTCTGACAAAAATGCCTGCACAACTATAATGTTGTACAGCTTTCTACTCTTACAATGAGCCAACAGGCTATTAAGATGCAGCATCATTCTCATCATCATGATCTTCATTATTAACTACTTAATAAATCATGTATTGTTTATATGGCATCCATTTTGACCTGAAGGCCAGAACTGGGGAGAAGGTAGAAGTGACTTGAAATACATTACTTATAAAGAGAGAGAATGACTGGCAATTCAGATAGAGATTTGAGCTTCTTTCTCACTGCTTAGACCTTTGCCTTTGTTGAATATTTAAGAGAAGCAGTGTTACAGAATGATTAGAAAGCTGGTCTTGAAACAAAGAACAGACATTAGTTGTGTGACTCTGGACAAATTGGTTAACCCTTTATACCCTAGGTAACTCTTTAAGACTTGGAGTTGCAGAGAAAGTGCTAAATTGCATTGAGAGAGGGAATTTCCTCACATGGGAATTTCCTATACTAGTGAAGTCATAGGTTCAATTCTTTTTCCCTGAATAAGTTCAAGGAGATTTGTGGTTATACATGACTTTTAAGTTTTCGTATGACTTAGTCTTCTGTTTTGTTTTTTTGGAGAAGGGGAAAGTAAAGGAGAGATTTTTGTATGAAATGTTTTACTTAGAACTTAAAATAATAGATAACAAAATAATCTTACTTTTTCTGTACTTTCTTCTTCTGCCTCTACCTCTTCATCTCTAATCAGTGACTAGTTTCTATGAATACTTCATGGGGCTGTAGAAAGATAAAGATGAATGGTCTGTGTCAAGATTTTGTAGAGTTTTGTCAAGCAGAGATTGAATTCCCCAAAGGGTTATAAAGACATACTTCAAGAATATGTATGGTTGAAGAGGAAAATAGCCCATATGTGTAGTGTTATGCAGATATCTAAGGAATATTGTGATCATACAGCAATTTAAGACATTTTCTAGTGCAACCAACTGTTTTTAAAGATGAAGTATCTTAGAAAGGTTAATTGGATTGTTCAGGATTGTAAAGGTATTAAGTCAGAGTTGGGATTTGAACTTTTAGCCCCAAATCCAGCACATTTTCCACTGTACTATACTGATTGTCTTAAAACACCCAAAAGAAGGCCTCCAGAATATGCAGTAGATATTTTTGTAGAGATTTTTATAACATGATATGGCTAAAAAAAAAATCAGACAAGCTAAGGAGATTGTGATCTTCAGTGATGTGGCAAGTACCATCATTCAGGCTACTTTTAGCACTTTGGCACTATAAAATATCTTACAAGTATTAATTGCTTGGCAGAATTGACAGAACAATCTAATATAGTTAAGCACAAACAATTGTCCATCCTATAAATGATCCCTGACAAAAGTTTATCTTCAACTTTCTTCTCCACCATTTAGCTTCCTTCGGAGTCATTGACTTTATGGGTGGTCATGTTTTTGAAAAATGCACATATTAGCTTTTAAAAGCCACAGTTAATAGAGAAATCTGTCATTTCCCAGATCATATTAAGAAAAAAAAATCCACAATTTTGGACCATCATCTCTATTACCCACATGGATAATGGAAAGTCAGCTTCATTGGCCCTCCATCCAATGAGACTCAGGTCTTATTCTGTTGAACATCCTTTTCCTATCACTCATTTACTGAGTTGCCATTAACTTCAAAGGCAGGAGAAATTCATATGAAGCAGAGGAGAATGAGAATCTGGCCCTGTGTGCTGAATCCATGTCTAGAAGTTGTTATAATTTAGAGATCCAGACCTTGAATGATATCAACAGTTGCTTTAGCAGATCAGTTTCACTGCAGATCTTTTATAGTTGCAAGATTCATTTGGAATTTTGTTTAAAGGAAACAACATAGACTATCTCTAGGCCAAATCCTCCCCCAGAATTTCTTTCATCCCTGCCCTGAACACTAGTTATGCTGATCTCTAAAACAGAATTTCTCAGATGCAAAATAGACCCTGTCACAAGGTGACAATCAATTTATTCATGATTTGTGTTGACTAGAAGGTATTTCTATGCCTGGGACTCTGAATACCTCTGGATCAACAAATCAATATTGTTCAGGTACCTACTATATGCAGATCACTTTTCTTCAAGCTGTAAAGAAATTTATATATACCTCCATTCTGTATCTCAAAGTTTGAATTCTAACTGAATGATAAAGCATCTGAGATCACTAAAGTGACCATCTTACATTAGAATAACATTGGATAGTTATGAGGGGGAAATCCCCTATTTATGTGGGCAGCATATAACGAAAAAAGCAATTATCTTTGGAGACAGAGAATCTGTTTGAGCTTCAACTTTGGTATGTGACATTAGGAAATTCACTTAACTTGTGCACTACCACAGATACTTCATGGAGGAAGTGGCATTTGATATCTTTCTTTTTTTTTTAATAAATTGATTATTTCTATTTAATAATATTTTATTTATCCAAATATTTGCAAAGATAGTTTTCAACATTCATCTTTGCAAAAAAAAAATCACTAAGAAATCACAGTGAATGACAGATTTCTTTTTTAATTGTAGCATTTTAAAGCTAATATATGCATTTATTGAAATTTGTGTTCCAAATTTTTCTCCCTCTCTTCTACCATCTTCTCCTAGACAGAAAGCAATCTGATATAGGTTAAACATATGCAGTTCTTCTAAACATATTCCCATATTCATCATGGTGCACAAGAAAAATCAGATCAAAAGGGGGAATAAAACATGAGAAAGAAAAAAAAAACAAGCAAACAACCAACCAACAACAACAGCAAAAGATGAAAACACTATCTTTTGATCCACATTCAGTTTCCATAGTTCTCTTTCTGGATGCAGACTGCATCTTCCACCACAAGTCTATTGGAATTGCCTTGAACCAACTCACTGTTGAAGAGCGATAGACTTGTCTTTCAAGAATGGATATGGCTTGAGCAAAGGAGGATGGGGAAAGAAGGCATTCCAGGAAGAGGGAAAAATCTTGAACAAAGGCAAATAAATATCTGTTTAATGACTGCTAGGAATGAGGAATATTTGGCAGGTGCCAGAATTGGAGAAGACATAAGGGATCAGTTGATCCAACTGAATCATTGTACAGATAAGGAAACTGAGAATGAAAGAAGTTGGATAGAAAAATAGGAAAAGGCAATAATATGAGAATTATATGCCATTTTTACAGGATTTTCTATCCTCTTTTGCATGACTATTGTTCAAGTTTGATTATAAAGACCCACTATATATGTCAGTACTAAAGAGTACTATAGAGTTCCTCTATATATGTCACTATGAAAGAGTTTTATCTCTTAAATAGCATGGCTCTTATTTTATAAGGCTTTGTGGGGTACTATTCAAACCTTTTAGATATGCTGAAATACGGATCGGTTTACATACAGTCTTCTGTAAAACCATTGTTAGCATTTTGTACTTTCTAGTGATTTCTAATTATTTATTAGCCAGCTTGGTAGATAGTGCTGGGCTTCACAAGGTTATTGTGAAGATTAACTGACCCTATGTAATGCTTATTACTGAAATACCAGGGCACTATGATCATCATTCCCTTTCCAAAGACATGGAAATAGCTATACAATAACCTAAATGATTTCCCTCTTGAGACTTCAAAGATGGCTGATTGGATTAGAGCAGTAAAGCTTAGGCTTTCTGCATCATGGATCTGTGCTTACCCTTCCATTTCACCCTCATGCTAGAGGAGTGCATATTTAAATCTCTCCCAAGAAGTTTTGACCCTATGTATAGCTCAAATGGATGTATGAATGTATTTAACTCCAGTAGCTGATTTCTTACATAATATTGGAAAAGGCTGTACCACCACTTTTCAAGGTGGCAAGCCTCTTAATTCAGTCCTTTCTCTGAACAACAAAGACATCAGGCACCCTCTGAAATCCTGTCTTGTGCTGGCCATTTAGCAATTTCTAATGCCTAAAACCACAATGCTATTAGGTAGAAAAGCTCATTTTGTTGTGACTAGCACACACATTTCAAGATGAATTTCACATGAAGACTCTTTGCTTACTGTGTGATTTGGAGATTTTTTTCCCCTCTGAGAAGTGAGCAATTAAGGGGAAGAAGTGGGGGCAGCTTCCATCAAATGGCTTATATAAGCTGCTTCCAGGATCCCCATTAGCGTTTTTGCTGTTAAAGGTGGAACTGACTAATAAAGATCTTTATGATATTATAAAAAGTTTAAAGTTTTTGTTATTTAAAAACTACCCTAACCATTAAGTACAAGTGAACTTCGTATTTTTATTGGGTCATAAATCCTCAGTTGTCATACTTGTTAATGAATGGTGTGACATAAAGAAAGAAGGTCGCTTTACTATTTACTTAGCATTTTAGTCATTGCTCTGGTGTTGCCAAATTATGTTCCTGTGGTGTGGCAAATATCTCCCTACTTATGCCATTGGTTATACCCAATAGCAGATATTAGGACTCACATTTTCCCTTCTTTGTAAAAATGAAAAAGATAAAATAAAAAAAAAATTTGCCTATGCAGAATAATGCCTCCTAGGCACTAATTTGGAAGGCATAAAATTAGAATATGGAATAGTAATGAGATGAACTTTGTCTCTACAGAGGTGGCTGGGCAGTGCAATGGATAGTATACTAGACCTGGAGTTAGGAAGACATGAGTTTAAATTTTGCCTCAGATATTTCCTAATAGTATGTCATTTAGTCTCCCTCAGCCTCAGTTTACCCATCTGTAAAATTGCTATTATAATAATATCCTAATGCTCAGAGTTACTTTCAGGATAAACTATTTGTAAAGTACTTTGTAAGACTTAAAGTACTATATAAATGCTAGCTATTAAATTATAACATAGATATATCACATATATTCTTTATTTGCTATTTTGGCCATATATCTACATATGTCCACATGTGAATATATGTATGTATGTATTTTTTTCCTCCACATGGAATCAGATGGAACACTAAAGTAGTATGGTACAGTGGAAGGGGCATTGGCTTTTGAATCTAAGATCCTATGTTCAAATTTTACATTTGACTTTTACTAATAATGTGACACTGAATATGTCACCCAAGCTCTCTGGGCCTCAATTTCCTCATCTATTAAATGAAGAAATTGGAAAAGATGGCTTTTTAGGTCCCTTCTATTGTTTTTTAATCATGGTGGAGTCTTTGTGATCCTGTTTGGGGTTTTCTTAGCAAAGATAACAGAATAGTATACCATTTCTTTAACCCAAACTTTAGAAGGTGATGGTCACTTGCTTAATCAGCAAAGATTTATTTAGCATTTGCCATGTACCAAGCTTTGGTGAACATCTTGGCTTAGTGGGCATGACCTGGATAAAGATCCACCAGAAGGAGACAGAAGAGCAGTGTCATTAAAACCCATAGAGGAGAGAGGAAATGAGGAATGAAGAATAAGAATTAAGAAATGACCATTACAGTTTACAATTAAGAGATTTCTGATAACTTAAGAGAGAGCAGTTTCAATTGAATGGTGAAATTATGACAAGAGAAAAAGAGGAGCCACCTAGCAAAGATGACTTTTTCAAAAATTTGGACAAAAGTGGAGAAAATAGGGCTATATCTATAGGAGCTACCTCGATTAATACAGTAGAAAATGTACCTGTCACTTAGTAGAAAATACCTAGGGAGTTGTATATAGCAGTTAAATGAATTGTCATGTGTCACACACTGAGTGTCAGAGGGCTTGACTCTAATCTTCTGGATCCCAAATCTAGCAATTTCCTATAAACTTTGTTGAATATATGGCATAGTTTATGTACATGAAGATGATACTTTTCAGCCTTCATAGCACCTCTTCTTTTTGCACTTTTTTATATTTGTTTAATAAAGAACATCAGTGCTGTGAATTATTTATATATAATCCATTTAAACATTGGACAGATAATGTGTCTGGGACAGAAAAGTGTTCTGGAACTGGTGTCAGGAAAGTAGTTCAAAATGTTACCTCATAGTCTCTAGTTAGGCAATCATGGACAATTCATTTAACTTTTCTGAACATCAGTTTCCTCATCTGTAAAATATGTTGGGTTATTCCTCATAGAACCCTGTGTGGATCAAACAAGGTATTATATTTAAAATGCTTTGTAAACTGTAAGTGCTGGATAAATAGGAATTATTATATCCTTATAATCAGCTCACAGTCTGTGCTTATAGTCAAAAAATGTATTACACAGAGGAAATGAGGAAAATCTCTGCTGCCTTTGAATATAGAAAAGTGTTCGGTAAATATTTGTTGGTTGATTACTTAATTGATCACTACAGATGTTCTCTTTTTCAAAGTTAGGACCTTTGTTATTAATTTGCTACTAGGGTCAACAATGTTTGAAAGCTATGGGAGGAGTTGAGCCATAGTCCCTGATTTATGCTTTTCTGAATGCTGCTGAGAAGGCATTTCTATGTGATTTCCAGTTAGAGAATGTTGCTAACAATCTTAATTAATAAGAGAAATTTTGTGTGAAGGGGGTGGAGGAGAAGCAAGTGTGATGCTGGATAGCATAATAGTAGGCTAATCCAGGAGAATTGGGAGGTTTTCTCCTTCCCTATTTTTGGAATTTATCTGACTGTGAGAGCTCAGGACTTGGGCATAGATTCCAAAGTTGAAGAGAAGTATAGGAAACTTTCAAGAGACCATTTGAATAAATACTATTCAAGAAAGACTGGGAAATACAATTAAATGATTTAAAAATCCAAACATGAATATCTAGAAGAATAAGATATCTGCCAAAAGGCAAATCTTATAGAGAGGTAGATTTGGGCTTGATATAAGACAGAATTTCCTAGCTATTACCACTCTTCCTCATCCCACCTCTCGCCTCATTAATTAAAGCTAAATTCAAATCCTATTTTCTCAAGAAATCATTCCAGACTGCTGCCACTTAATACCTGTGTGTCTTTGGGCATGCCATTTTATATCTATGGGCCCTAATTTACTCATCTGTAAAATGAGGAATTGAATTAGATGACTTCTGAATTTTATTTCCACTTTAAATCTTTTTTTTTTTATGATTCTACAATTGTTCTGTAGTATTTTCCCTTCCTGTTATGTTCCTAATGTCCAATACAGTATCGTATAATAGGCACTTAATAAAGGTCTGTTAAATTGAATTGAAATATTAAGCGAAGTCTTCATGTGAGGAAATGAGTTCCTTGACAAGGGAAATGCTGAAGTTCCAAGTGGAAGACCATTTTTTAAGAATACTGTAGAGCCATGGTGTCAAAACTTTCAACAGAAACCAGAGCTATGAATCTATATATGAGTTCATTGTGGACTGCCTATTGACTTAGTTTTTAAATATAATATTTTTATTTATGTTGTTTAGTAGTTCCCAATTACATTTCAGTCTGGTTAAGATATCTGTAAGGAATGTTGCATGAAGTTTTCTTAAGATTCAATGATTTTATAGTTGTTTAGCTTGGAGAAAAGAAGATTGGCTGACAATTTCAAATGAATCAAGTAGTATTTTGCAGCAGATGATCACTAAATATTCTCTATTTCCACTCAGATTGGAAAGAAATGAGTTTATAACTATATGGTGGCTTTAGGTTAGTTATAAGAAGGAAGTTTTCAAATCTGAAAGCAATAAAACTTTGAAACACAGGGCAAAATAAAGATCTCCTTCTTTAGGAATCTATGTAAATAAGATAGGCAATTTAAAAACTTGAGATGGTTTGATTTTGGATGTAATTGAAAGTTGGATTAATAGGCCAAACGATCTCTTGAAATACATTCCAGCCATGTGAATTTATTACTCTCTCCTGGAAATTGTGGGAATACCAAATAAAGCAGCCATTGCTCAGCTCAGCATGTTTCTCAGGGAGGGAAAAGTTGTTACACTTAATCTGATTATTAGAGTTACTTTTAGCAATAGAGCCAAACATTAGTCTGCCATAGACCTGCCCAGAAACATAGCCTTGAATTGCTATAATTGGTGGTAGAATTATAATGAGTTGCAAATTTAGGAGCTGGGATACGATATTTCATTTATTATATCAAGAACCTTGTAGCTCTTCATTACACTAATGAGATACTTACCCATTTTCAAAATGCCTTAGTGGGTATTCTCTGTGGCAATGAAGAATGAATGCATCTGTTAGATTCTGCCTAATAGATAGAAGTCAGAATTATATTTCTGATAATTCTAATGCAGAAGTCCTTCTTTTCTCCCTTTTTCTTCTCTTCCTTTTTCTTCCTTTCCTCCTTCTATTTTTCCTTCCTTCCTCTCATATTCTTTCTTTCCTTAGTTTTGAGCATGGGTCTCCTGAACTTAAATGAAACTAGGTCCACGCTGGAAGTAAAATGATCACTCATCAGCTCAGTCACATTGTTAATCAGTAAATGTGAGTAACGGTGAAGAATACCTTTTACAGATGGAATAGAGCTTCAGGTTGTTTTTGTTTTTGTTTTTTTAAACATAAGCGTCTCTATAAGGCAGGCTAATCTTGCCTCTCCCACTTGCCTTTCTTCAGGCTCACTATTTTGGTGCTGGACACCCTTAGTGAATTGGCTTGGTGAATTACAATTCAGAATTCCAGAGCTCACAAGGATCTATCAGGAGCAGCCTCAGTTACCCCCAGGAGCAGAGATTGTAGGTTTACACCACACCTGGCTGAGGCAAGGGTTCTTAACCTGGAGTCGATGAACTTCTCCCCCCTCCCCCTCCAACACACACACTTAATGCTTTGATAACTATTTCGGTATAATTATTTTTCTTTCTAATCCTATAGATTTTATTTTCCACATTTAAAAACATTATTTTGAGAAGGGAAATATTTTCTAAGAGAATTCAAGTTTCAATGTAGACATTGAGCTTGACTAATCTCATAAATGAACAATCCTCCCACTTCTCTGAATTTAGCCCAGACTGTTCTAATCTTGTCCAATCCCTCTTTGGGGTTAGTTCCCCTCACCCCAGTTGAGAAATATGTTAACTGGACTAAAATCTGTTGTTTGTGAAAGTCATAGAGTAGCCTTCATTTTATTTTTTAATGTTTTATTTTTCCAAATACATGCAAAGATAGTTTTCAACATTCACCTTTAAAAAGAATTGTGTTGCAATTTTTTCTGTTCTTCTCTACTTTTCCCCCTTCTCCAAGACAACAAGCAATCTGATTTGGTTAAATATTTGCAATTCTTCTAACCGTATTTCCATAGTTATAATGTGAGATAGACTTCATTTTAGAGACACAGGTCATCTTAGACACACTTATTCTCTAATATTCCTCATTTTTATCTACTGCCTCCAATAAGTCAAGGGCTTATGTTTAAAAAACAAAAACAAGAACAACCTGAAGCTATATTCCATCTGTAAAAAGTTTTCTTCACCGTTACTCACTCACATTTAGCTTGCTAGAAAGGAGATCCTTGACTTAAACACATATTTGCATCTTCTTCATTGCATCTTGGGATATTGACCTAGAGATGCTTCAATTATTTATCAGCTTTTAGAGTGCTTGTCTTGCCAAGGTCTCTGGGCACATGAACAAGAGTAAAAATACCAACAAAAAAGAAAAAAACAAACAAACAAACCCTCTAAACTTAGACACAGATTTCACATGCTTTCATATGAGCCTTCCATCATTGCTCCAGGGATTTTGATGACTGATTTTGATCTATTTATAAAATGTACCCATTCCAAAAGGAGAGACACACTACAGGCAAAGGCCAGATTAAAAATATAATTCGGTCATAGGCTATAGAGACAGAATGACCCTTAGAATCCTTCTTCTTCAGTCCCTCACTTTACACATTAGGAAACTAAGGCTTAGAGAGGTTATGTCATTTACCCAAAGGTAAATAAGGAGTCATGATTTAAATCCAGGTCCTGCAGCTCTATAGAAGAATCTTGCATGTTCTGGTGATTGATAATACCCCATTTCCCTTATATATGAACAAAGCAAAAGTGAATCTTAAAGTGGACAATGTAATCAACCAGCTTGAAAATCCAGTTTTAATTATATTAACAATATAGCTACAAGTATAAGGTACCCTAGCATGGAAGGGATCATTGGAAAAAAAAAAAAAAAGATTCTTCTCAAAGAAAGATTCTCCTCTTCTTGAACTGATTTCAATAAGGACCTGATTAAAGAAAACTAAAGAAGATCCCTGCTTCTCCTACTTTGCCCTACATAATATTAATGTGTAGAGGATTTATACAGAGATGCATGATATCATCAAGTTAGAGGGAATCTCATATAAAAGAGCATGGCTCATAGATGGGAAGAAGGTCCCATAGATGGACTCCTAAGTCTTTTTTAGCTAGAAGGATAGACAACAAAATGTTTCTTGACCACCATACTGACTTTATGTAATGCACATTAGTGCTGATTTCCCAGAAGCTGACTGTTGCTAACACAGATAAAATTTACATTACCTTTAGCTTCTAGCACAGCCTTAGGGATCCTTGAGTCCAATTTGACCTGAAGGCTTTTTGAATTGAATTTATACATACATGGATGGTTTGTAGGGTGCTGAGCTCTAACTTTGCTTACTTCTCAATTTTGCCTCAGGCCAGCCCTAGTTGGGACATCTTAACAATCAATTTTGATGGAAATGGCTGAATTTACAAAGTATGTTCCTTATTTCTACATATGTAACTGCTGACATTTATAGAGAGCTTTAACATTCACTGTGCTTTGCATATTTTATCTCATTTTACCCACCCAACAATTCAATGAATTAAATAAGCAAGTGTTATTATCTCTACTTTAGAGCTGAGGAAACTGAGTCTGTGAGAGCTTTAAGGTCACAAACCCAAACTTTAAACCAGGCTTTTTGCTTCTAAATCTCATGCTCTTTCCATTATACCAGAACCACAGATTTAGTTGAGTAGGTATGATCTACCAGGCACCCAATTCCCAAAACTTTTCTTTATCTTAGCTTGGTTTAGGTTGAATGCTAGATCAAAGCATTCAGATACCTAACCCAGTATTGTTTTAGACTGATGTTTCTGTTACATCAGATGAAATCCTCAGTTCCTTCTGGAATACAATTCCCAGTTTTGCTTGGCATGGATACCCAGGTCATCCCTTCTAACCTTGGACTCTCCTGTACTTGCATATTGTGCTTCATTTCCCTGTGTTATATGCTTGCAGTATCCTTAGCTTTGGCTCAGATTTGAGCTCTCTGAATGATGAAGTTATTTTTCTATTTGGCTCCAGAAGCTATCTTCTTTGGGCTTTTGGCCATTCTGTATTGACTTCATTGTTGATTTTTTACCTTTCGGAAGAGGTTGCTGTTGCTATGAAAGTCTGTCCCTTACCTTGGCAGTTCTACCTTCACCTCTGACCAATTTTCCTCTTATTTGGTTGGAAGTATATATATACAGATTAATTATTAAGGATGCATCTACTCTTCCTCTATTCTGAGTTCAGATCTGGTTTAATGATAAGGCTTTGATAGGGGACTTTCTTAGAATTTACCTTTTCATATCAACTTTTCCTGATTACCAGAAATTCAATTCAAGTCAACTTAAAGGAACATGTATTAAATACCGCCATATGACAGATATTAGAGTGCCCCAAATTAAAATGAACTTATGTTTTACTGGAAATAGACTTATTATTTTCTCCTTTTTTCTTCCCTTCATCTACCTTGAATTTCCTGTATGAAGGATGGAGGGGCTCCTTGGCTCTCAACTCACTTGATTGTTAGTAATAACATAGTAATATTACATGGTAAATAACAATTTACACTTCTCACCAAAAGCAAGAAGAGAATCCTTTTTATCCTAACATCTTTGTTTTACATATGAAAAAAAGAGAGGGCAATAAAAGTAAAAGATTCATTGAATACTCTAGACCAATCAGTGATAGGACTGGGAATGGACTTTATTGATTCAAAGTTAAGTGGTAGCAAACAAGATTGTTACTGATAGACATTCCTACTTTCTTTTGTACTGAGGCCTGTCTATCTCATTTGCCAACCCTACTTCTGTTTGGTAGTATTTTATTTTTCTTTTCTTTTTTTCTTTTTTTTTTTATTAAACTTTTTATTTACAAAACATACACATGGGAAATTTTTAAACACTGACCCTTGCAAAAAACTTTCTGTTCTAAATTTTTCCCTCCTATCCTTCCTTCCCCTAGATGGCAGATAGTCCAATACATGTTAAATATGTTAAAATATATGTTAAATCCAATATATGTATACATATTTATACAGTTCTCTTGCTGCACAAGAAAAATTGGATCTAGAAAAAAAATCCTGAGAAGGAAAACAAAATGCAAGCAAACATCAACAGAAAGTGTGAAAATGCTATGTTGTGGTCCACACTAGGTTCCCACAGGCCTCTCTCTCTGGGTGTAGATGGCTCTCTTCATCACAAGATTATTGGAACTGATATAAATTATCTCATTGTTGAAAAGAGCCATGTTCATCAGAATTGATCATCATATAGTCTTCTTGTTACCATGCTCATTGTACTTAGCATCAGTTCACGTAAGTCTCTCCTGGTCTCTCTGAAATCATCTTGTGATTGTTTCTTACAGAACAATAATATTCCATAACATTCATAAACCATAATTTATTCAGCCATTCTCCAATTGATGGGCATCCACTCAGTTTCCAGTTTCTAGTCACTACAAAAAGGGCTGCCACAAACATTTTTGCACATGTGGGTCCCTTTCCCTCCTTTAAGATCTTTTTGGGATATAAGCCCAGTAGAAACATTGCTGGATCAAAGGGTATGCACAGTTTGATAACTGTTTTGAGCATAGTTCCAAATTGCTCTCCATAAGGGTTGGATCCGTTCACAGTTCCACCAACTATTAGAGTCCTAGTTTTTCCACATCTCCTCCAACATTCATCATTATCTTTTCCTATCATCTTAGCCAATCTGACAGGTAGGTAGTACTATCTCAGAGTTATCTTAATTTGCATTTCTCTGATCAATAGTGGCCACCTTCGTTTGCTTTTTTTTTTTTTAATTAATTCCTTTGAAATTCTTGACCTTTTGTTCTTCCAGATGGATTTTGTTGTTATTTTTTCTAGATCAGTTTCTTAGGAGTTTGATTGATATAGCACTAAATAAGTAAATTAGTTTAGGTTGTATTGTCATGTTTATTATATTTGCTTGACCTATCCAAGAGTACTTGATCTTTTTCCAGTTGTTTAGATCTGACTTTATTTATGCGGAAAGTGTTTTGTAGTTTTGTTATATAGTTCCTGATTTTCCCTTAATAAATAGATTCCCAAATATTTTATACTATTGACAGTTATTTTAAATGGAATTTTTCTTTGTATGTCTTGCTGTTAAATTTTGTAAGAGATGTATAAAAATGTTGATGATTTATATTGTATTCTGCAACTTTGCTAAAGTTGTGGATTATTTCTAATAGTTTTTAGTTAATTCTCTAGGATTTTCTAAGTATGCCATCATATCATCTGAAAAGAATGATAATTTGATTTCCTCATTACCTACTTTAATTCCTTTAATCTCTTTGTCTTCTCTTATTGCCAAAATTAACATTTCTAACACAATATTGAATAGTAATGGTGATAGTGGGCAACCTTGTTTCACCCCTGATCTTATTGGGAATGGTTCCAGTCTATCTCCATTACATATGATACTAGCTGATGGTTTTGAATAGATGCTACTGACTATTTTAAGGAAAATCTGTTTTAAATAGGAATGGATGTTGGATTTTTATCAAATGCTTTTTCTGCATCTATTGCGATAATCATATGGTTTCTGTTAATTTGGTTATTGACATAGTCAATTATACTAATAGTTTTACTAATATTGAACCACCTCTGCATTCCTGGTATAAATCCTACTTGGTCATGGTATATTATCCTGGATTTTCTGTAATCTCTTTGGTAATATTTTATTTAAGATTTTTACGTCAATATTCATTAGGGAGAGTGGCCTATAATTTTCTTTCTTTGTTTTCATCCTACTGAGTTTAGGTATCAGTACAATGTGTGTGTCATAAAAGGAATTTGATAGGAGGCCTTCAATCTCTATTTTTTCAAATAGTTTATATAGTATTAGATTTAATTTTTCTTTAAATGTTTGGTAGAATTCACATGTAAATCCATCAGGTTCTGGGGATTTTTTTTTTCTTAAGGAGTTGATTAATAGCTTGTTCTATTTCTTTTTCTAAAATTGGACTATTTAAATAATTTATTTCTTTTTCTGTTAGCCTGGGCAATATATATTTTTGTAGATATTCCTGCATTTCACTTAGGTTATCAAATTTATTGGCATAAAGTTGGGCAAAGTAACTCCTAATTATTTCCTCTTCTTTCATCAAAAATTCTCCCTTTTCATTTTTGAGATTAACAATTTGATTTTCCTCTTTCTTTTTTCTAATCAAATTAATTAAAGGTTTATCTATTTTGTTGTTTTTTTCATAAAACCAACTTTTAGGTTTATTTATTAATTCAATAGTTTTTTTGCTTTCAATTTTATTAATCTCTCTTTTTATTTTTAGGATTTCAGATTTGGTATTTGATTGGAGGGTTTTAATCTGTTCTTTTCCTAGCTTTTTTAGTTGAAAGCCCAATTCATCAATTTTCTCTTTCTCTATTTTATGGAAGTAAGCCTCTAGAGATATAAATTTTCACCTTATTACTGCTTTGGCTGTATCCCACAAATTTTATTCTGGCTTTTAATCCAGTCTGCTATCCACTTCCATTTTTGGGAGGAGCTCATTCTATTCACATTCACAGATAAAATAACTAATTCTGTATTTCTTGCCATCTTATTTACCCTAGGTTATGCTTTTCTGTTTCCTTTCCTCCTTCCCTCCTCCTCTCCTCCTCAATATTTTGTTTTCAGTGACTACCTCTCTAAAACAGTCCTCCCCCTTTAGAGTCCCTCCCATTTTTTATGCTTTTCCCCTAATTCTTCTGTTTTCCCTTCTATTAGTCATTCCATTTCTTTTCCCCCTTTCCCTCTTACTTCCCTATAAGGTGAGACAAGTTTCGTTATGATACCAAATATGTCTGATATTCTCTCTTCGAGCCAAATCTGATGAGAGTAAGATTCACACAGTACTTATCCCCCTTCCTTCTTTCTCTCAATTATAATAGGTTTTCTTTCCCTCTTCGTGAGATGTAATTTCCCTTATTTTATATCCTTTTTCCTCTTCTTTCAGTATGATCCCCTTTCCACCTATTATTATCATAATAAAATCAAATTATATCCACATTCTCTAAGTATACCCATAACAGAAATATAGTTCTCAAGAGTTCTTTTCTTTTTACCTTTTTATGCTTCACTTGAGTTCTGTGTTTGGAGATCAGAATTTTGTTCCGTTCTAGTCTTTTCATTAGAAATAGGTGAAATTTGCCTATATCATTGAATGTCTATCTTCTCCCCAAAGGATAATGTTCATTTTAGATGGATAGCTTATTCTTGGCTATAATTCCAGTTCCTTTGCTTTTTGGAATATCAGATTCCAGGCCCTTCAATCCTTTAAGGTGAAAGCTACTAGGTCCTGGGTGATCCTAGTTGTGGCTCCTTGATATTTAAATTGTTTCTTTCTGGCTGTTTGCAATATCTTTTCCTTGGTATGATAGTTCTGAAATGTAGCCACAATATTCGTTGGGGATTTAATTTTGTAGTCTCTTTCAGAAGGTGATCAGTGGATTCTTTTGATGGCTATTTTACCTTCTGATTATAAAATATCAGGGCAGTTTTCTTTCATGATTTCATATAAGATAATGTCTAGGTTCTTTTTTTCATCACAGCTTTCAGGAAGCCCAATAATCCTTAGTTTGTCTCTTCTAGATCTATTATCCAGGTCACTTGTTTTTCTTAGGGGATATTTCATATTTTCTTCTATTTTTTCATTTTTTCTTGTTTTTGTTTGATTGATTCTTGAAGTTTTATTGAGTCATTCATTTCGCTTTGTTCAATTCTAATTTTTAGTGTATTATTTTCTTCAGTTATCTTTTTTAGCTCTTCTTGCATTTCCTCCCCCCCCCATTTTTTCTATTCCTTCTTGCAATGATCTCATTTCATTTCTCCATTTTTCTTCTAACTCTCTTTTAAGATCCTTTATGCAATCTTTGAAGAAAGCTTTGTGAAATGGGGACCAGCTTAACTCTGTCTTTGGGGCTTCTTCTGGAGTTGCTTTGCCTTTAGGAACCTTAGGATTCGAAGTCTGTTCCTTTCTCTCTATAAAAGCTGTCTATGATGACAGTTCTTTTTTTTTTTTTTTTTTTTTTCTTTTTCTTTTTCTTTTTCTTTTTCTTTTTCTTTTTCTTTTTTTTTTTTAAGGCTTAAGGTCTGTTCAATGCAAAGGAGTGACAGCTGCTTTAAATTGCCTTGAGGCAGTTCTGCTGATTGATTTCTGGTGCTGGGTAAAGGCTAGGTCCAGTGTTCTTCCAGAGCTCAGTGGTTTACAATTTGCCTTTAGTAGCAAATCTACCAAATCACCTGCTTGCAAACAGGACAGAGTAGCCTAAGAGGTCACAGAAGATTTTCAGGTGTGTGGAACTACAACACTCTGACTTGCCACCCCAGTTCCTTGTTCTGTGTCCCTGTGCAGCAATCTGGGCTCCACACACTGTCCCCCTGCCCGATTGAAACAGACCTGTTCTGAAGTTCTTCCAAGGTAGCTTCTTCTAGATATGTGTTGTACTCCAAATATTTGTGGATTCTTTGACTTCAAAACCAGTTTAGAGGCTTAATCTGATGTTGGTTTGAGAGAAGATTAGAGGAGGTTACAGAGAGTAGAGTCTGCTCTCCACCATCTTGGCTCCACCTCCCTGAAGTCAGTCCCCAAAAGGTATTATACTTTTCAAAAGAAAAAATTACAAAATATAAGTTTTTTGAACTAAGGTTGGTAAATGATGAGTTTTGAGATATAGGAAATTTAAATTTACATGGTAAGCTCTTAGAATAGAACTATTTCCTTATAATTCATATTATTTTATCTCCATTAGAATGCAAATTCCTTGAAGGAAAGTATTGTTTCATTTTTGTTTTTGTATCTGTAGCAGCCAGCACCATGTAGTTGCTTAATAAATGATTTTTGAGTTGATCATAGGTTCTTTTTGGGGCACCCATCTTACATTTGTATACATGTGTGAATGAGGGTCAAGGGTGCAGTGCTTCTGTTAGAAACTTACATTTATCTGTGTCAGTGTGGCATAGTGAACAGAATCAAAACCTGCCTTTGATAGTAAATCATTAAATGACTTTTCCAGAGTCAGTATGTATGTTATATGTGTGTACATACACACTGACTCTGGAAAAATCATTTAATGTCTTAATACCCTAGGTCAAAGAGAATATGGCCACCAACACATCTTATATACTGGTGGAACCAGAACAGTTGGGAAACATTTAACAAGATAAACAACAATCTGCACCTCCATCTTATTAAGTGGTTAAAAGGTTCTTTTCCTATTTGTGTTTGATGCCATTACTTTAGGCAACTCTTCAGGCCTTTACATTTCAGAAAAAATGTCAGTCTACTTTGTTGAGTTTCCATATCTTCAAAACAGTGAAATCCTAAATCCAATCCATAATCTTGTTTATTCTCTTATGGACAAAGGTCATAAATCTCAGTTTGTCACTTGGGGAATTTAAACACATTCACATATTGTGCTTTACAAGGTAGGCTAACAGCAATAGCTGTTCATGGTCTATGTATCCCAAGATATCCCTGTCCTCTCTCCATTCTGCATAACCTTCCTAGAGAAGTTAACTCTTGTTCCTACTTGCCATGTGTAACCAAGCTAAAAAACTTCATTGTTGTAAAGTGATTTTATATTCTAGTAAGATCTCACGTTTAGCTGTTCTGTATAACCTTACCATCTTGCCTAAGTTCTTTATTTAGCACCAGATGAAGACTGTATCTTCAAAAGAAAATATTCATTTTCAGGCCAATAAAGAAAATAAACACTTCAGCCCTTATGCTGTTGGTCTATTAAGTCAACCAAACATTTTTGGGATACCTACATGTTATTTTTAATGGGAAGAATGCCCCCTGGTGGAAACATTTGCAAATGTTTGCACACATTTTGGAGGTCTTGTTTAGTATCATTTTTCAAGATATCTAGGGCAAAATAAGACATATCTAATGGAATGCACACATCTAAAGAAGGAGGTTTCAAAATATTTATATCTCACTTTAGTGGGATAAATGATAATATATATTCAATTTTCATATCAGGGTAAATGAAAAACAGATCTCAAAAGGATATTCACTTTGCAAATTCATCTAGTTCATTGAATCATAATTTAGGAAGCTCGGTAGTAGGGTGTTTGTAGAAAATTTCAAGAGAAAATACAATGATTTTGTAAATAAAAACTTTTTATTTGGCTAACATCTTAGAGGTTACTGTTTGAATCTGCATATGGAATAAAATTGTTTGAATGAGCATACACACACATATGTATATATACATTTATATGTATATGTGTGCATCTATATATTTTTGAGGGAGAAGAAAAGATGAAGGATAGAAGTAGGGATATCTCACTCGCCAAATTGTTGTTTTATATTGTTTGTTTCTTATTAACTCCAGACAATCCATTATCAAATTCATTAGGGAATATTCAGCAATCTAGAGATGTGTGCTTGCCAAACCTCATGTTTTATATAGAAGGTTCTATTTTAGAAAAGTCCAATCTGCAAGCACTTTCAGTGCTGTTCATAGAAACTTTCTAATGATATCTTTGAGAAACAATTTAGAAGTATAGGAGAAATGTGGAGTAAGGTTAAAATGCCAAGATGGATATAAATTCATAGAGAATAGAATCACAAAGACATTGAAACAGTTGAATTTTCCTGTTTCAAGTTTTTTTCCCATTTTATTCAATATGTATGTAGATATAATATATACCCTTATGTATAGTTTAAAAAAATATATGTAATTTATGTAAAGAAATTGCAGAAGGTAAAAAAGAAACAAACTTGAAATAAGAGGACTTCATTGCTCAGGTGCCTTTGTGATTTTATATCTATATCTATCACAGTCATAAATTCATACATATAATCCACAGAAACAGAGAGAGTTTGCATTTATTGTTGTATAATTAGTGTTACTCTAATAGTAAATATCCCTGTTTGGTGAATTTTAGGAGCTAACAAGGAAATTGGGGACCATCTTGTAGTGGGGGATAATGCTCTCTATTCTTAAAAGGAATGAATCACTCTTTCCCTTTCTCAAATCCAATTCCTATCCATTTAAACCTTGGAGAGGGAGAGTAAATAGCATTGAATTTGTCATATCACCAAATGCCACATTTTCTGAAAGAGAAATTTCTTATACTCCAGTATTTGTAATGCACGTGCACTATGGAAAATAGTTTGTCAGACTGAAAACCCATTAACTTGGCATTATTTGGAAACCTATCTGTTTTTTGATGAAGAACTTGGTCCTACATAAAATCTCCCTTTAAATCATTCTCTATCTTCAAAGTTCTTTACCTTAAATGTATGTACATGCTTGTTTTGTGCCTCAGAAAAGTGGCTTGGCATATACATTCTGCAGAGCTGTGGCTGGTTTCCTGAGATGTGATAAAGTAGGTCATATATTTAAAAGTAAGATCAGGCCCTCAGTATTGTATTAAAGCTTTTGATATAACTTTAAGTGCTTAGATTTCCTAATTCTTGGATAAGAAACCCACATCTGTCCTTTTACTGGAGTGTGTGTGTGTGTGTGTGTGTGTGTGTGTGTGTGTGTGTGTGTAGGATAGTGAGAGAGTCATGGAAAAATGGCTCCGAGTTATTACATAAACACAGTAACTGATGGGATTTTAGACATGTTTACTGATGCAGATGTTTATTTAGGACAGTCTTTGATGATTTGAGCCTGATGACTAGCTTCTTTGCCATGACAGTGTTCTAACTTAGCATGCATGTCCATTTGACATAGATTTATCCCACTTGTCAGCATGATCACCCAACTTATTAACCAGAGTTGATATTGAAGAGGAGCTTTCTGAAAACCATATCCATATTTACCGCCATTAATGAGATTCAACAGACTTAGCCTCATGTTCTGAATACCATTCAGTCAACATCTTACCCACATTTCAACATCTACTAAATATAAGGTATTGTTTTAGTTGGTACCATTCCCAAAGAAAAGTTTTAATGTGCTTAACAAAGGCAGTGCCATTGAAATGACTATGTAGCCTCCCAAGGAGAAAATTTGCATGGAATGATATTTATTTGGATATATCAGTTCTTCTATATTTGTTAAATAATCAGTCCTGTTACTTTGAATAGATACATATTTTAAACTAGCAACAATTATATGGTATCTAGTGTTACTTGATAGCTAGTTAATACCTAGTATGGACCTTGTGGAGTAAACTTTTTTTCTTCAGGGCAATCACAAATTTTAAAGCTGCAGAATAGGGATTAACCTCTTCGAAATGTAAACACCTCAGGGCTAGTTCCACAAAAACACCAAGTGAGGACTCCTCTGGCTAGCTGGGTGTGGCTGAAACTTCCACAGGAACTGTGGAGTCTTTCATCTTCTGGATTGTTTGTGGAGTAGTGTTTGAGTCCAGGAAGACTGAGTGAACCTCTGTTGACTGGGCAAGCTGGGTCCAGCTGTGCTGCTGAGACAGACCTTGAACAAGAAGAAACCAATATCCAGTGAGTGCAAAAGCAGTGGGACAATGACACTGCTGGCTGTGGGCACTAGCAGGAGGGTGAGCTCTTGGTTTGGGGTTCCTGGTCAGAGTGGAGAGCTAAAGGGAAGCCTGAGGCACCATCCCCTGCATCCCACAATAAGAGATGATAATACTAATACCTCTTATTTAAAAAAAAAAATGAACCTGCAAAGAAGAAAGAACCCCATCACTGAAACATATTATGGGAACAGGAAAGACTGGAATTCATCTTCAGAGGACACTTGAGTAAAAAAAAAAAAAAAGCTTCTACTCTAAGAGGAATGCGAAATGTCTCCCTGCAGAGAGAGAATTTATAGAACTCAAAAAAGAATTCAAAAATCAAGTGAGGGTCACAGAGAAAAAACTAAAGAAAAAATTAAAACCATTCAAGAAAAATAAGAAGCTTATGGGAAAAAGTTAACCAACTAAAAAAACAGTCTCCAAGATGAAAATAATCCTTTGAAAATTAGAATTGGGCAAGGGAAAGCTGTTGAAGCTACAAGAGAACAAGAAATAACAAAACAGATTATAAAGAATGAGAAAATAAAATAGAATATATTATATTTTATAAGAAAAATGACAGATCTGGAAAATGGAGCAAAGGAAAAAAAGAAGAATACTTGTACTACCAGAAAGTTCTGATCAAAAAGAGAATCATGACACAATAATGCAGGAAATAATTCAAGAAAATTGTCCTGGAGTAATAGAACATGAGGGGAAAAGTAGAAATAGACAAAATTCACCTATCATCACTTCAAAGAGATCCTGTGTGGAAAGCACACTGGAATATTATTGCCAAATTTTGAAATCTCCAGATCAAAGAGAAAATTTTGCAAGAAACAAGAAAAAAAAAACCAATTCAAATACACTGGAGTTACAATTAGAATTGTACAAGACTTAGCAGTAGTTACAGTAAAAGACCATAGGTCCTGGAATCATATCTACTGACAATCAAAAGAACTAGGCCTGTGCCCAAAAAATATCATATCCAGCAAAATTATCTATAATCTCAAATGAGGAAAAAGTGGACATTCAGTGAATTTGCAGATTTTCAGGACTTTCTATCTACCAAACCTGAACTTAACAGAAAATGTAACATATAAGAGCCAATATGAAAGATCAATTTTAAGAAACTTAACATGGACAAACCGTTTAAACATGGACAAATGTGTGTGTGTGTGTGTGTGTGTGTGTGTGTGTGTAAAAGATTCACATCAACAATAGGGTAGCTCAAAAGAAGAATTGTCAGAGTTAAGATAAAAATAACAATCATATTATATAAATGAGGTGCAGGGAAAGAATAGACACAAAGGCATTAAAGGGGGGAGGAGGGCTTGTAGTTCTAAAAACCTATTTATATCAGGAATGGGTTCAATAAGTAATACTACATATATACCATGAAGGATTTAGCACCCTCCAAAATTTTTAAAGAAATAAGGGGGAAGGGATGGGTGGATGGGGAAGCAAAAGGTCAGAGAAGACGACAAAGGAAGGATCCTTGGGTGGGGAAAGATTAAGTAATAACAAGACAAGTTTAGAGAAAATTTAATTAGAGAAGCAGAAAGGTTAGGAAAGATGTGTGTCTAGGTGGGGTAGGTATGGGTGTGAGTGTGTGTATATAGCTATATATGCATACATAAATGTATCTTTTCTTACATGTAACTTGCTTGGGAGTGGTGAGGGAGGTGAAAGGGAGAAAAAAGAATGAAGTAAATAAGGTGAGCAGCAAAGAACCAAAGAACAATTTGCAGGGCAGTAAAGAAAAAAATGGTCGTGACCATTTCTTCTACAAATATATAAACTTTCTTGATTTGGTAATTTGTTGTTACATATTTTGAATCCTCCCTGATCTTCTGCTGGGCACGTGACGTTGTTCTCTTTTGTTTTTGTTTTGCTTTATTTTGCTTTATATTTCTTTTGTGTTTCCCTTTTTATTTTACTTTTTTTTTAAATAAAAAGGAAAAAATCAAAAAAGGAATCCATAAAAATGGAGGACTAATCCATTATCTCTAATAATAATGAAGGATTCCTGAAAGGGGGGGGGGACTCCTACCCTCACCCCTTTACTTCTCTCTACCCTCACTTTAAAAAAATCATTGTTAACATACTTTATTGTTCTTGGACTGAAAGATGAGCAATTCCATTTTTGCAATGTTTAGATTTCTGGAAACCTGAATGAGTTAAGTTTTCTGGAAACCTGAATTGATGTTAACAGAGCCAGTGCAGATTAGAAATGAGTAATCACCAAAGCAAAATGAGCTCATACATAGAGGATTCTGGATGCAGTGAACTCAGCAGAGATCTGAGACCCGGGAAAGCCTTGGTCTTAGTGCTTGCCATAGTGCTGACTCAAATTAGTGTAAAATTAGTCACCCATCTTTTTCGTTACCTGTAAAATAGGGATAATAGAAACTTACTTCTCAGCTATTTTGAGTATCAGGTCATGAATAATTGTATAATATTTCTGTATAAATAGAAATGTATGTATAGCTGTTTTTTCCCCAAATTTATTCTGTGCCTTATCTCATCATGTCAAATGGGGAACTTTAGTTAATTCTTCATAGTCTTCTAATTATATTTAGGTTATCTTCAGTAATCCAGTGATCCTATGGAAAACTGATGGTTTGGTTTTATTTTGGGGAATGTGTTTATGTGGGTGTTTGCTTTAAGAGGCAGGTAATGATTTGCTTATAGAATGCATAAGAAATGCTTATTAAATGTACAGTAAATGTTTATCACTTAGCCCAGTACCCAACATAAAGTAGGCTCTTTATAAATGTTTGTTGACTTTAGTAGGTAGAGATGAAGAGAAACTTAAAACTGAATTTCGCTGCCTCAATTTCTGTGATGGTTCATTTCCTTATTTTAGTTTACTATTTGTTCTTGGAATCTTATCAGGTTGATTTTGAGTCTGGGAAGTTACCTTTCCTTCTCTTCTCAGAAATCTTCATTGTCAGTAGAACCATCAGTGATGCATACCCTTAGCATTCCCTGAGTCTAGTCAGTGACCTACAAAGCTCACACTCTCTTTTCTTCTGACATACCCTGTTAGTGACTCTCATTTAGGTCTTTCCACAACCCCAAAGAAATTCTATGACTTTGGAAAAATCAAAGTAGTTTTTCCACTGGGAATTAAATAATTGGGATTCTATTTGATTTGATCATTATCTTGGAATATATACTTGCAAATTTATAGTTATTTACATGGTTAAAGTGAAAGAATACCGGGAAATACCTTCATAGAATTTTTGATCACAGAAGAAAGTTTATTGTTATGACATGCTTAATAGAAAGCATTCATATTAACTATTTTCTCTTTTAAAATACCCTTTGGGTTTTGAAGTGCTTTTAAATGATATTTTATTCTTTGTTGTAAGAAAGGGAATCTATACCAAAAAATTATGTATAATCATGTGCATGTAGGTATATGTGCATGTATATACAATGTGTATTTGTTATTCAGTTGTTTTTCAGTTGTGTCCAACTCTTTGTTGATCCTATTTGAGATTTTCTTGGCAAGGATAGAGTGGCTTGTCATTTCTTTCTCCAGCTCATTTTACCAGTGAGGAAACTGAGACAGAGTTAACTGACTTATCCAGGGGCACACAGAATAGATTTGAACTCAGGAAGATGAGTCTTCCTGACTCTAGGTGTAGTATTCTATCCATTGTACCACCTTACTGCTTTGCATGTGTATATACTCCATACTTATTAAGATTTGTCTGTTTGAATCACAGGTATTTGTCTCTTACTTTGTTACTCTTTTCTGAGCAATGATTACGTTTTATTGACTTTAAGAAATTATGCACCCAGAAAAAGGGTTCTTTTTTTTTTAAAGAGGTATGCTGCCCACTCTGTACCCTCCACCCTTTTTTATCAACATTTCTGGAACAACATTTTAGGCATTTAGAAGAGTTTAAGGAAAGGAAAGAAGGTTGGATAACTGTAATTTTGAAAAAGTGAGGGAAGGAGTCATTTGCTGTTTTTAACTGTATTTTGTTTTTCTTAGACCAAAAGAGAGATCTTTTCTCTAGCTTCTCTGAAGAGTTTCTCCAGTACCAATCTCCAGCTGCAGGGTCAGCATCTTCACTGAGACTGTCACTTGTAGCACTTCAATCCTGATATGTCTCAAAATTAATTCATCATTTTTCTCTGTGACGCATACTCACAGCTTCAGAAAGATCTTTTATCTCTTCCTTTTCTCTAAACTTTTTCAACCAACCAGTTATCAAGACCTGACAATTTTGCTTTCAGAATATCTCTCACCTGTACTATTCTTTTTCACATACGCTCACATATACTCTCATACACTTTTCTCTAATTTGTGTTGCTACCTCTTTCTTAGATAATTGCAATAGCTACTTAGTCTTCTTGATTCCATATTTTTTTCTTTTCAGTCCATCCTTCACACAATAGCTGAAGTAATGTATATGCATGTGTGTGTGTGTGTATCTGAAAATGTCATTCTTTTATTTACAATAATAAATATAAACTCCAAATCTTGGCATTTAAAAGTCTCCACAATGAAGAGCCAACTTAAACTTCCAGTCTTTCCCTTTTACTTGTTCCAGATGAAGAAAAGTAAACTCCCTCTATCCCATCCTGTCCTGATCTCTCCTATAATGATGCATTTATATGGCAGATTTTACAAGCTTAGAATATATTCCTTTTACATCTCTGTCTTTTGAAATTTTTTTCTTCCATCAAAGTTCGGCTTGAGTAAATGCCTTCTCATTCATGGAACTTTCCTTGATTCAGCTGAAAAAGATCTCTTATTTCTCACATAATTAAGATTTAGAAAAGGTTGAGAGAACTTTGCTTTGATGTCTCTTTTGTTCTCTTCACCTAGAATATGGCATCATACTTTGTCTACAAGGGACATAGATTATCCTCTGTGATTTGAGTGCAAGTTCCTTGAGGACTTATGTTCATCTGTTTTTACTTTTATCCCAAGAGCTATTTTTGTAGTTGTCATCAAATAAAATTTGAGGGATTAAATTGAATGTTCTATACGCAGATAGGGAGAATGTTCTGGTAATATGAGAATAGGGTGTAGTTGGGATAACAGCTTTACATTTTAAATGGTCCTTTCTTTAGTGCTTTAATTCAAATAACTGACTAATAATAGGTATACTTTGATGCTAAAGGGTGGGAGAGATAATTTGTAATAGTATTACTTGTAGGACTCTCAAATCATAGTGAGGTCTATTGCTTTTATATATATTACACATATTGGAGGCCTATGTAGATCTATCATTCTGGATTCATTAATTCATTTTTCCTCACTGATGTTTTTTTCCCCCAGAGGAAGGTTTCTATTTTAAAAAATAAAGAAGAAATTATTTTTTGAGAGATGAGTTTATTTCCTTTTCTCTTTCTCTAATTTTAAAAGTTCCCAGAAAACCTTATTCATCCACCCTCCAGAAACAAAAGGGGAAAAAAAAGATATCGTTCTACTTCATTTATTTATTATATTGTATTGGGTTCCCCTCACTAAGAGGAAGAAAATGCTATCCACCTTTTAGATGGTTTCCTCATATTTGTTAGTCAGAAACTGACATCCCCTGTCCAAAAGTGTGTATGTATGGGAGAATACCCTGGCTGATTAGAGGGCCTGGGGGAGTTGACTAGAAGCATACAAAAAGAGCTCATTAATGATTTAGAGAGATTGGCTTAATTTCTTTACCTCCATAACACAGAAACAAAGCTTGATCAATACTTTCAAGGTCACTATTGATGTTTGCTATGTCAGCTAGTCTCCACCCACCCTTCCCCACCCACTTAAAATTTTAAAATAAATCCCATTCATTTGTGCAAAGTGGGTTAAGATGTAATATACTTAGATAAGAGTCAGAAAGTTAGAGAAGATTGAATTGTGGAGGAGGGAGAATAGTTGTACTCAGAGAAGATAATTCAGGTAACAGAATTAAAATATGTATAGAAATATACCCAGAATTTCTAGTCTTATTTTACAGATTAGGAAATTGAGTCCCTAAGAGCTGAAGTGACTTGCTCAGAGTACCCATAGATGTGCCAAGTAAAAAGAGTTGGAATTCATAATCCAAGTCCCCTGACTCCAAATCTATATAATTCTTTCCATGGTTTTGTCTTTGATTTGGTTCAAAATCAGTATATACATTCCAAGGACTTTAAAGTACTCACATGTATTTTCTGCTTTCTTCATGCTTCAGCATCTTCTGTGTTATTCAGTCATGGCCTAACTTGTGTTACAGTTATTTTTGTACATATATTATCTCCTTATTGGACTATAGGCTTCTTGAAGGAAAGGATTATATTGGTTTTTCATCTTTGGTTCTCTCGTAATTATCAGTGCCTTGCATGTGTTAAATTGTTGAATTTTACTTTTGAATAAATGTTGAAATTAACTAGAAAATTGGACTTCAGTAGATAAAAGATATTTGGAAACTTCATAATTGAACTTATTGAATAATTATCAGTCTTCTTAGATAATAATGATGATAATTCCTAAGGTGAACTAAGAATACTAGGAAAATATTTTTAAAAAATGTTTAGAACATGAAACTTGGAATTTTCCTTGTAATTATTCCAGTGTTCTAGTGCAGTATCTATGCAAACTAATCTAAAGAACTCTTTTCTTACACTTCTATTTTTTCAATAAAGATTTTTGTTGTTGTTTTGATAAGTCAGATTCTATAACACTAGACTGAACTAAGTTTATACTAGAGTTAAAAATACAAAAAATATCAAACCTTAGAATTTTTTTATATCATTAAACTAATGGGTTTCTGTTGTATAAGGGTTTATTGACAAAGCAGGAATAATTTGATTGATTAAAAGATCCTACTTTGTATAATGTAGTATAGGTATGGAACCAAAACCAGAAGTTAGAATACACAGAAATACAAAGGTAATCCAGTACAGTGTTGAAAAATATTTGGAAAAAGTGATCTTCCAGTGAGATGCTTAATTGACTAAGGGGAGAAAGATAGTAATGGAATATCAGAAGACATATATTGTTTCTAATCAAAGTGTCTCAAAAACATTCTTGAGCTAATATTCCCTCTGTATCCACTGTTGCTTTTAATTAATGATTATTTTTAATTATTTAAATAAGTTACATACAAGAGGAAAGCCTCTTTTTGGATTTGAAATATGGCCATCATCTGGAAATTACAACATAGTATTTTGGAGGGAATACTGTTTTTAACATTTATTTTTGAAGTTGAGAGTTGATGTCTAAAATGCAAGTCTGAAAAATGTCAGCCCTCCTGTCCTCGGAGATAGCCATCATGCTACATCCAAAGCCTCCAAAATGGTTAAGAGGAATGGGATCATTATTAAAAGATTGCCAATCAATCATCATGCATTTATTAAGCACCTACTATGTACAAGGCACTGGTATTGGTTTTGGAATAGACGAAAATAAAACACTTCCTGTTTTCAAAGAGCTTTATTTTCTGAGGGATAGGGGGTGGAGACTGCATATACAATATAAATATGCAAAGAACAAATTTCATTCCCCCCTCCCAAAATAGTACTGGAGGGATATTTCCCAAATAGAAACTGGAGGAAATCAGATATAGAAGATGTAATTTGAGCTGAGCTTTGAAGAAAAGTAGGGATTCCATTAGAGGTAGAAGTAAGAGAGAAGGAGCTAAATATTGTGTGTACAGAACCTTTGTCCCCACAAATCTTCAACCTCTGTGAACAGTTTTCTCTATTCCAGTCCCATTAGGATATGTTCAAGAAAATGTTTGCTTACCTGAGGATCATGTGTTTTGAAACAGAGTAATACTGAAAATTATTCTTTTAGTGGAATGGTATGGAGACATTAAATAAGGTACAGTGCAATAGAAACCCATCACTGACAGGGGCCTGGAATCAGTCCAGTCTAGCCCAGACATTGTTAGCTGAACAAGTCATTTAATATCTATCTGCTTTGATTTTTTCATCTGTAAAATGAGGATATTTGTACCTACTTTTCAGAATTGCTCTGGATCCCAATGAGGTGACATTTTCAAAGTGCTTTGCTAATTCTAAAGTATTATATAAGTACTATTATTATTGTTATTATTATTATTACCACTAATAAACATGACCCTTTATCTGAAAAAACCCATAGACAGTTAACATTTGTATTCCATTGATACTTGATTAATATTTCAAAATAAATGCTTTAGATGCCAAGTAAGAAATTGAACTAGTATTGTGTGTAAAATGTTTATATGTAAAAAATAATTTAAAATGTATGTATATATGTATATTGTATATATGTGTGGGTATATTTATGTGTATTACTCTGTGTATGTGTGTGTGTGTGTGTATGTATGTATATATATATATATATATATATAAATATATATATTTGGAGAGAGAGAGATTATAATATATATAGTTTTTTCCCTGAGGTACCAGCATTGTAGTATTAACTGTTTACTTTAATAAACATATATAAATATAAATAAAAATATAATAATAAGTAAAAAGATTTTACTTATTTCACTCCAATATTTAACTATGCCATTACCTATACACAGTATGTATGGAAAGGCAGTATGGCAAGAATGGTAGAAAGATCCTTGAGGCAGCTGGGTGGTGCTTTTCATAAAGTGCTGGACTTGTAGTTAGGAAGATCTTAGTTTGAATTCTACCTAAGACATTTATTATCTGTGTGACTCTGGGCAAATCACTTAACCTCTCGATGTTTATTTCCATAAAATGTTAATGATAATAATAGCACCTGCCTCCTAGGGTGGTTGTTAGACTCAAATGAGAAAATATATATAGCAAGAACCATCCAAAAATTAAAGTACTACATGAGTGTCAGCTGTTGGGTCAGCAGAACTGGATTTGAGGCTGGACTGACACATACTTTCTGAATGACCTTAAGGAAATCATTTAACCCCTCTGACCCTCAGCTTTCTCTCCTATAAAGTTAATGAGAAAAGCTGCCCTGTGAAAACAATAGATACATGCAGTACTATTCTTATTAACTCCTGGTATGACTAGAATATAATGAGACTGATTTTGTGTGTGTGTTAAGGAGATCAGTCTTATAATTTTATAGTGTATTACTGTGATGTTTCAAAGCAAGAAATTGGATGAATCTACTGCCCTGGGAATAGGAGAAGTTATGACAAATCTGCTTAATGGAAAACAGCCCCAAATTCAGCAGGTGAATGAGAGAGGAAGCAAGCTGGCTATGGAGACTGTGTCAGGTTCTGTATTGATTGCTATGGGCATGATCTCAACTGCAGAGTGTGAGTCCAAATAGAAATGTCACTGGTTTTGCACATATACAGCAGGTTTTATGTAATCAGCCATGGACTCAGCTGAGGACTCATTTCCCAGCTGTGGCACCAATTGGCTTTGTGTTCACTTCCCTGTGTCCCATGTTACTCAGTTTCAAAATATGAAACACATGGGTAATCATTTTATGGATTATGTGTGTATTTGTACAATATGTATACAAAAATATGTGATATACACACATGCATATATATACATGTACATATACATATGTGTGTAAGACTAGTGAAACCATTTCCATCATCATATGTAAGTTTGTTATTCTTCAATAAATCAAAAAAAAAATTGGTAAATCCCAACTGTGTGTTCTAATAGGCACTTTACTAAGCACTGGAGTACGTAGATAGATGTGCAGCAGACCCTGCCCTTGAGGAACTTATCACTGATGCCAGGAAACAACAGATACCTATGGAGGTATCTGTAAATTAGATATTGTCTTTAGGGAAGACTGAGCATCTGAGAAGAAGGCTTCTGTAGAAAGTGGTGTATGAAATGAGTCTCAAAAGAAACTTGAAATCTGAGAGATGGAGGGAAGGAGGACATGCATATCAGACATGGGGTGGGGTACAGTCAGCAGAGATGAAAGAAATCTCATGTATGAAAAATGCAAATATTTCATACTTATTTTCAAATGCTAGAGGATTGTTTACTAGACTATTTTTGTCTAATATGATTTTTTTAAAAAGATAAATATATCGAGACTCAAGCAATGGAAGCAAATTCTGCATTCATTTTTGTCAAGTTATATGTTCTTGGATATATTTCGTAAATGTTCAGTGCCTCAGTTTCTCCATCTAAAAGATGGATAAAATAATGACTTGCTCCCCTTTCATGGATGGAAATTAGCATGGATGCTAATTAGCATAAATAACAAAATCATAGATATAAAGATGAGAAGTACCTTTGAGGTCAGTTAGCCAAATTCTCATTTTAGACATAAAGAAGTTGTAACTCAGAAATAGCAAATGATATCCAAATTCAAATAGATAATTAGGAACAGAGAGAAGTTGTAAATTCTGGTCCTCTGATTTTTCAATTCAGTATTCTTTTTACTGGATTAGGTGTGTGCAAAAAACTCTTTAAACTCCTTTGAAGAAAGTCATTAAAGTATTCTAATATTCCACAGAATAATACAATCCTACCCATGAACATTAATATCAATAGACATGATATGAACATTTGATAAAGAAAAGGGGACTGAAACTTGCAGCATGTTAGTTAACCATAGCCTGTTTTATTTATCTGACATTTCCCCTCATTATTAATACCTTATGAAATCTCCCAAAGGAAGGCAAAGTGATCCAGGCCAATAATCCACAAAGCTGATAATCAGTACAAGAATAATGGAAAGTTGACTGCAGCAAATAGCATTTCCAAGTATAGTGGTCTTCACTCCATTATCTAAACAAAAGTGAAGCAATAAGGAGTGTTTAATGATTCTGGTGAGAGCATTGATCTCTCTTTGCTTCAATAAACTTCAATTGGAATCATTACTTTCATCACTGAAGGACTCCAGGCATCAGTTGAGTTACAAAAAACCCAATTTGCAAACATCCCCAAAACATTGTTGGTTGGTTATCCCTTCTGTATTAGTCCATCACTTTCTTCCCCTACTTGTAAATGCTTTCTATTCTCTTACTTTTGTTTATGGGATAAAATGTTATAGAAAATGTCAGGAAGACACATTAAATTGCAGTATGTATTATGTGCTATCAACTTATGTTAAAGATAACTGGAGAAAGATTCAAATCTGATTAAAAACTAGGGTTTGGAATTATCTATAGTTTCTCATTGTCCGTCCTAGCCCATTTCAGTTTTCCTAAATGATAGAGAATTAACTAATTTTAGTAGATAATAGTTAATGATTATTTTATATTTTTGATATGAGGTCTCAAAAAGCCATAAAAAAAGAAATCTTGAACCATTTGGAAGAAATTTTAAGAGAAACTCAAACTAAGCTTAGGGCATTCTGGTGAATCCATATAGTCATAAGCCAACAATTAAATTAATTCTGTTTAATAGCAATCAGAATCCACTACTTTGAATTTCATGATAATTTAAATAGGGGCTGGGCAGAGGTGAATTTTACATTCATACCATCTGTGAAAATGACTTTCTGAATTAATTATGTAAATTGTACTTACCTTTCTGCAAAACATCCTTGTAAGTTAAGCAATGCAAACAATAAAAGATGAAGATCTCAAGATTCAATGTGTCCATGGTCACATGCCCAGAAGAGTCAAGCAAAATACCTGCATTTGAATTCTACTACAGACACTTAGGAGTTTTCTAGATTGGGACAAATTGTTTAACCTTTCTGAGCCTTAATTTTCTGAATAATAATAGAAATTACTGCATAGGGAGGTTATGATACCCAAATGGATAATGAATGAGAACTATTGCAACTTTCAAATCATTAGGTAAATGTCAGTTGTTATTAAAATGGCAGTCAGGACAAAAATCTGGGTCTCTTGATTCAATATACAGGGTTTTTGCCACCATGTTATACTATTCCATGCTATGCTATGCTATGCTCCACTTTCCTATATTATACCATACCATGCTATACTATACTGTACAAGATGGTAGTAAGATTTTAGAATTATGTATAAATTAAGGATCAAACTTCTTAACCTCCTTATGATCATTCATTAAGTTATTTATTTTTTTAGATGATACATCTGTCCCCTACTTGCCAAAATGTCCTTATTAACCTCTGTTCTGAATATGTGTGGCGAAAAGAACAAAGCTACATTTAAAAGATTATTTTTATTTTGTTAAATATTTCCTAATTATATGTAAAACATTTTGACAATAGTTTTTTTTTAATTTTGAATCTCAAATTCTTCCCTTCTCTCCTGTCCCTCCCTCCTCTTCAAAATGCAATTCAGTTATTCATGTGTGGTTATACATAACATATATCCATGTTAGTCACATTGCAAAAGAAAACATAAACAAAATAAAAACATATACAAATATATATTTTTAAAGTATACTTCAATCTGCATTCATCAGTTCTCTGATGCATTTTTCATCAGGGGTCTGTTGAAATTGTCTTGGATCAGTGTCTTAATCAGAGTAGCTAAGTCTTTCACAGTTGATCAATTTTACTATGTTCAATTGCTACTGTATTCAATGTTCTGGTTCTGCTTACTTCACTTTGAGGAAGTTCATATAAATGTTCCAGGTTTTTCTGAAACCATCCCACTCACCATTTCTTGTAGAAACTTGTTTAGTTATTTCCCATTTTATGGATATCCCCTTGGTTTTCAATTCTTTGCCACCACAGAAAGAGCTGTTATAAATATTTTTGTACAAGTAGATTTTTTTTTCCCTTTTCTTTGATTATTTGGGATACAGACCCATGTAGTTCTTCTGGGTCACATAGAATACCATAGTTCCAAATTTTCCTTCAAAATGTTTGAACTATTTGGTAACTCCAACAGTGCATTAGTGTCCCAATTTTTCCATATTACCTCCAGCTTTTTTTTCATTTTCCTTTTTTTGTCATGTTAGTCAATCTGATAAGGGTGAGGCAGTATTTCAGAGTTGTTTTAATTACCATTTCTCTAATCAGTAGTGATTTAGAGCATTTTTTCATATGATTATTGATAGCTTTGATTTCTTCTTTTGAAAACTGCCTATTTATATATTGTGATCATTTTTCAACTTGAGAATGGCTCCTATTTTTATAAATTTGGCTCAGTTCCCTGTCTATTCAAGAAATGAGGTTTTTATCAGAGAAACTTGCAGCAAATCCCCCCTCCCAATGCCCTAGTTCCTGTTGATGTTTACCCCCTAATTTTGGCTGCATTAGTTCATTTGTGCAAAACCTGTTTAATTTCCTGTAATGAAAATTATATATATTTTTTACTTCTTGTAATTCACTCTGTCTCTCTCTTTAGTCATAAATTCTTCCCTTATCCATCAATCTGATAGATACATTTTTCTGTGCTCCCCTAATTTATTTATTTTGTCACCTTTTTTGTCTAAGACAATTGTCTTTGTCTTTGTCCCAGCAACTTTTGTCAAATGTTGAGTTCTTACCCCTCAAGCTTGGATCTTTGAGTCTTTAAAGACTAGCTGTATATTATGTAGTTAATCTATTATACTGAATTACCACTCCATTTCTTAGCCATTACCAAATTCTTTTGATGATTATTACCACTTTGTTATATAGTTTGAAATCTGTAATTGCTAGACTAATTTTTTTCCTAGTTGTATAAAATAATTCCTTAATAGTTTGATTGGTTGGAAGGCACTGAATAAGTAAATTAACATAAGTAAGTTGTCATTTTTATTATATCGATTCAACCTACCCATAAACAAGTTATATTTTTCCAATTGTTAAATTTAGAAGTTACTTGTCAATTAGAGATTGGCTGAACAAGTTGTGGTATGTGATTTTAATGGGATACTATTGTATCATAAGAAATGATGAGTAGGATGATTTCAGAAAAACCTGGAAAGACTTACATGAACTGATGCAGAGTGAAGTAAGTAGAACCAGGAGAACAGCAATATTAAATGAACAACTGTCAGTGACTTAGCTATTCTTAGGAATACAGTGATCCAAAACAGTCCCAAAAGTCTCATGATGAAAAATGCTATCCATCTCCAAAGAAAGAACTGGTAGAATCTAAATGGAAATCCAAGTACATAATATTTTTATTTCTTAAAAAGAGTGTTCTTTTACATAATGACCAATATGAAAATATCATTTACATGATTACCCATGTATAATCTGTATCAGATTGCTTGCTCATCTCAGGAAAGGGAAGGGGAAGCAGGAAGAAAGAGAATTTGAAACTCAAAATTAAAAAAAAAAAACTGTTAAAATGTCTTAATGTATAATTAGAGAAAGATAAAATAGCATTTTTAAATGATAAAAATATTTTCCAGTTACTATATCTGTCTTTATTTGTATGAAAAGTATTTTGTAATTGTATTTATCTAGTTTCCATAGATTTGTCTTGACAGGTAGTTTTGTGTTATCTACAGTTAATTTAAATGGAATTTCTCTTTCTATTTTTTCTGCTGGGTTTTATAGGAAGTATATAGAAATGCTAATGAATTATGTGGGTTTATTTTATATCTTGAAACTTAGCTGAACTTAATTGTTCAGCGAGTTTTCTTTTTAGCTAATTCCCCAGCATTTTCTCATAGTTCTACCATATCATCTGAAAAAGATGATAGTTTTGTTTCCTTCTTGCCTATGTTTATTGCTCCAATTTTTTTCATGTCTTATTGCTATAGCTAGCATTTCTTGTACAATATTCAATAATAGTGATGATAATAAATATCTTTGCTTTATCCCTGTTCTTATTGGGAAGACTTCAAGTTTATTCCTGTTACAGATATATACTGCTATTTTAGATAAATACTATTTATTATTTTAAGAAAGTCTCCACCAATTCCTATGCTTTCTAGTGTTTTTAGTGGAAATGGATGTTTATTTTGTTAAAGACTTTTTTTATGCATCTATTGATATATTCATATGATTTTTTTGTTAATATGGTCAGTTATGCTGATAATTTTCCTAATACACATCCCACTGACCAAAATATAGGATCTTTGTAAAATATTTCTGTAATCTCCTTGCTAGTGTTTATTTAAAATTTGATTTCTTTCTCTGTTTCTGCTCTTATTGGTTTAAGTATCAAAACCATATTTGTGTCATAAAAGGAGTTTAGTAGGATTTCGTTTTTACGTATTTTTTCAGATAGTTTATATTGCATTGGGATCAATTGTTCCTTAAATATTTTGTAGAATTCACTTATAAATGCATCTGCTCTTAGGATTATTTTTTTTTCTCTGAGGCAATTGGGGTTAAGTGAGCTAGGAAGTGTTAAGTGTCTGAGGTCAAATTAGAACTCAGGTCCTTCTGACTTCAGGGCTGGTTCTCTATTCTCTGTGCCAGCCCCTGGGATGATTTTTTTTCTTTTAGGAAACTTACTGTTTGCTTGTTCAGGTTTTTTTCCCTTCTGATAGGCTTATTTAAATACTCTATTTTCTCTTCTGTTAATCTGGGCAGTTTATCTTTTTGTAACTATATTTGTGACTATTTATCTATATTATTTATATTATCACTATACTGGCATATAGTTGGACAAAAATAATTCCTAATAATCACTTTAATTGCATCTTCATTAATAGCATATTTTATTCTTCTCATTTTTGATACTTGGAGATCCCTTACTAATTTACTTTTATGATCTATATCCTCCTTAGTTAACCTTTCCTTTAAAAATTTGGATGCTATGTCATTTGGTACATATTTCATATTGATATTACTTCATTGTCTATGGTTCCTTTTATCAAGATGTAGTTTTTCTGCTTATCCCATTTGATCAGGTCTGTTGTTGCTTTTGCTTTGTCTGAGATCATGATTGCTACTCCTACCTTTTTTACGTTAGCTGAAAAATAATAGATTCTTCTCCAGCCCTTTATTTTAACTTTGTATATGTCTTTCTGTTTTAAGTGTATTTCTTGTATACAACATTGTTGGATTCTGCTTTCTCATTCATTCTGCGATCCACTTCTGTTTTATGGGATAATTCATTATACTCACATTGTAATTTGTAACTGTGCATTTTCTTCCATTCTATCTATTTTCTTTTGCTTATCCCCCATTCTCATATTCATTCTTTCTCTCTCTCTCTCTCTCTCTCTCTCTCTCTCTCTCTCTCTCTCTCTCTTCTCTCTTCTCTCCTTTCTTTCTCTCTCTTTCTCTCTCTCTCTCTCTGTCTTTCTCTCTGTCTCTCTTTCTCCTCCCCCTTCCTGCAACCAGTCCCTTCTCTGAAGTTGATTTCCTTCTAGTCATTTTCATATTTTATCATATACCTCCCCTTTCTCTTACTCCCTTCCCTTTTTATTTCTCTTGAATAAGATAGATTTCTATTCTCAATTTAATATGTATGTTTTTCTTATTTGAAAAGAAATTAGATTGAATGATGCTCAAGTACTGTCTCCTTCATTTATTTTTGCCTCTATTGTAAAAGCTCGTTCTTGCATGATTCTTTTATGTGATAATTCCTTCATTCTTCCCCTGCATTCCCCCTTCTCCCAGAGCATCCCTCTCTAACAAACACCTATCCATTTCTTTACATCATTCTAACATAATCAGTTGAATCACAAGTCTTTTTTCTACGTGGAATCCTTCTAACTGCCCTAATAATGATAAAGTTCTTGGAAGATACCATGTATCATATTCCCACAAAGAAAGGTAAACAATTTAACCTTATTATATCCTTTATTATTTCTTTTTCGTGTTTATCTTTTTATACTTCTCTTGAATCTTGTATTTGCAAATCAAATTTTCCATTCTGATTTGATCTTTTCAATAGGAATACATGAAAGTCCTCTAGTTCATTAAATATCTATTTTTCCCTTAAAGGATTATACTCAGTTTGGTTGGGTAGATTATTCTTAGATTGTAATTTCAGATTTTTTGCTTTCTGGAATATCATATTCCAGTTTTTGCACTCCTTTAATATGGAAATTGCTGTATCCTGTGTTAACCTGACTGTTTTTCTCTTTGATCTGCAATCTATTATTTGGCTATAATTTTCTTGGGAATTTTCATTTTGGGATCTCTTTATAGTGGTGATCAGTGAATTCTTTCATTTTTTATTCTACCTTCTGTTCCAGGATATTGGCACAGATTTCTTTGATAATTTCTTGAAATATGATGTCTAGGTGCTTTCTTTGAACATGACTTTCAGATAATTCAATAATCCTTAAATTATCTCTCCTTGATCTATTTTTTAAGTCAGTTGTTTTTTCAAGGAAATATTTCACTTTTTTTCATTTGTTTGACTTTTTCTTTTGTTGTTTTTTGATGTCTCATGGAATCAGTAGTTTCCACTTGTCCAATTCTAATTTTAAAGGAAATATTTTCTTCAATGAGCTTTTCCTATTTTTCCACTTAGCCATTTCTGCTTTTTAAGGAATTTCTTTTATTAGTGAATTGTTGTACCTCTTTTTTTTTTCTTTTTGGTGAATTCTAGTCTTCAAGGTACTATTTTCTTCAGTGTTTTTGTGCCTCTTTTACCAAGTAATTAATTGTCTTTTCATAATTTTCTTCCTTTATTTTCATTTCTTTACCTAATTTTTCTTCTATCATGCTTATTTGATTTTGAAAATCCTTTTTAACTCTTCCAGGAATTTTTGTTGGGCTTGTACCATTTCACATTTGTTTGTAACTGTTTTGATGTTGTTATCCTTTATTGAATTTGTGTCTTGATCTTTTCTGTTCCTATAGTAGTTTTTAGGGCCAGCTTCTTTTTGTTTTTGTTGTTTGATCAATTTTCTACATTATTTCTTGATTTCAAATTTTATGTTAAAGTTGTTGTCTGTTTCTGGCTTAGGGAGATAATTCAGGTTTGTTTGCACTGCTGTTTTCAAAACTAGTTCTGGTATCCATAGGCATACTCTGGAATCTTTTTCTGTCAGATCCCGTTACCATTTTTGGATTGAGAGCTTTTAAAGCTGCTCCTGCTTCTGTCTCCACCACCTTAGTTCCACCATTAGTCCTTTGTCCATGTGGGCTCCAGGTTAGCTTCTTCCCCCATATCACAGATCTCTCTTTCTGACCTCCTGTCAGATTGAATTGGATTGGATTGGAAGAATGTCTCATTGTGACCTTTGTTGTCTTTACCAATCCAGAATTTGACTTGGAGAATTTATTTTTTAAAATATTTGGAGGAGGAATGTTGGGAGTGCTCAGCTGAGTATATATTCTATTCTTTAGTCTGCCCCTAAAAGTTGCATTTATTTTTAGCAATATTTCAATATTCCCCTAAGTTTTCATACCTTTGGATGTACCTTTGCATATATTATTTTTGTTACTAGAACACATCTCCCATTTTCGGCCTGTTGAAATTCTGCCCTTCTTCAAAGTCCAGTTTAAATATATCCCTTTCAATGAAAACTTCCAAGAATCCCCCAGTTGAAAGTGGATCTTCCTTTAACTGATCTAAGGACAGCTTTTACTCACTATGCTTATGTACTTACAACAATCTAATTTGCATTATATTTATCTTTGCAGAATTTTGATAATAAGCTCTTTGAGGGCATAGGCAATGCTTCATCATTTTTATTTGTGCAGTGCCTAACATAACAAAAAAGTCCATTAAGATAAATATACATAAAGATGTATACTTAAGATGTATAATACAGCTTGAATTTTCAAATATGTACATCTGTAACACAGTCTACCTCCTTTCTGATGTAATGTAGAAGGCATGCTTCTTTGAAGCACTGATCAGATAATTTAGATAGATCCTTGACTAGGAATAAGCAGAAGGGCTCATTGGCTTATTTAGAATCTCTTTGAAAATGGTGAATACTTAGAGGTTCAGTTTTAGAGGCTTTTTCCTTTCATAATCTCAAAGCAGTGAGAGTGACCCTAACACAGGTGTTTGTGCACAGAGTTCATTATTTCATGTTATGTAGATGAGAAACCCAACATCTCTAATTTGGGGGATGCAATTTGCCTTGAATAACAAGTTAGCCTTTCTCTTAAAGCTCACTTTCTAATAGCCTCCCTTGGTAAATACAGCAATAAACAGCTAAACCATGGTATTCATTACAGGCTCAAGTCCCTAATTAATTTATTTTATGTTAATTAAGTTCATAATTATATAGTAAAACATTTACTTTCTCCCACAAGAAATTGACTGAATCTTCTGAAGGGGCTTTGTGACTGTAATTTAGATGCAATTAGCCTGTTAAATTTAGTTAGTGTTCAGTTCATTTAGCTACTGCTGTAAGACACAACAAGAGACAACTCAGAGTCTGGATGCACTTGAGATAAAGGTACTTTATTATTTGTACTTTCAGATCTTCCATCACCCTTGGGTGGTGAGGGAGCAGTGGAGTCATATATAATTGAAAGCAAAAGTTGGTTAGATAGTACTTGCAAAAGCATCACAGTCAGCTTAATTTTGCTTAAGCTGGATAGTTTCCAGAGCAAGAGAATCAGAAGGGTCAAGGCCTTTTATGTTATGCCATATGAAGAGAGATTGAAGGAATTTGGAATGTTTGCTCTGGAGAAGGGAAGACTGGCACATGTAGTGGTGGTGGTGGTATGCGGTATAATGAAGGATAATAGCAGTCTTCAGCCATTTGAAGACTATCACTTGAAAATGAATTAACCTTATTTCACTTGACCTCTGAGGGCAGAAACAAAAGCAATGAGTGAAAGTTTCATGAAGACAGATTTAGGCTTACTATAAAGAAGCAATTAGAGCTTTCTAAAAGCTAAATGGACTATCTCAGGTGGTTGTAAACTCTCCTTCACTGGAATCTTTGTATAAGATTTATGTATTGAGCATATTGCCAAAGTGTTTTTTATTTAGATACAGGTTATACCCAGTGGCTTCTGAGCTTTCTTCCAAATGGATATTCTTTGATTCTGGGATGTTTTGTGTCTTGGAAAGGAGCAAGATTAGTATGAGGAGAGATGATTTAAGGTACATACTACAAGTAGTTCTGGAATTGGATTGGAGAGGAGAATTTGTCTACCTACAGTTTTCTCTCTCACATTTAAGAGTTAAGGAAGAAACTCTTTGGATCTAAATGTGCAGATGTATTTAAAATATTTACCTTGCAAGCTGGGGGCATGGGGTGTGGGATTTTAGCTTTGATGCAATAAGAAAGGAATTCTGGAAAGTAAATATAGTATAGTTATTCTTATAAGTAGCACAGTATTAGCCTATCAGTGACTTAATGTTTTGCTTAATAAGTGATTCATCTATCTATAAAATCCCTTTAGAGCTCCAAACATTTGTATAACTCCTTGCTTTTTAAAAGATACATGAGAATTTATCAGTTGCACTAAAATATTTTTTTTTTATTTTTGGACCAGAGCTATGATTTCATTGGCATGGAGAATTCTTGGTGAAGAAACTCCATTTACAGAAACATATCTGCAACTTTTAGCCTTGGAGAATGCACTGAGTACTGAGAAGTTAAGAACTTTGTCTAGAGGCACACAACTAGTTTGATGTCAGAGGCAGAGCTTTTGTCTTCCTTGCAAGTTCTCTATCCACTATTCTATACTGCCTCTTCACTAAATACCATACCCTTTTGCCCTAAAATGCTAGGATGAATTGATTATATATTATTATACGATTATGTACATAGGGATTTTCAAGGAACTTTTAACACTCCATCATCTAGTTAAGTGATTTCTTTTATGGCAATGTAAGTGTGTATACTCAGACATCAAGCTTAACAAGCAAGAGATCTAACCACAAAGCCTTTCTGTGGCTCCCTATCTCCATCTATAATATGAGAATATTAGTCCCCTTCCTATCTCCTTGAGTATTATGCAAATGACTGAGACTGCCTGAAGGAGGCTTTGACTCTTATTAGAGATGTAGCCATACTGGTTGATGTGCCTCACTTATATAGTTACCATGTTTCTGAAAAGTTAATCAGGGATTTTTCTTTCATTAAAAAGTCCCATATATTGTGTGGTCAATTATAACTTAATTCTCGTTACTTGATCCTTGTTTCTCACCAATCATTAATCACCAGTAATTTTTAATATTAGCTTTAATTTTAGTTTGAAATGCCCCCTTTCCCTCTCAATACTCATATGCATGCCACTTAAGTCTACAATCTATAAACAAATACTTAGCAGAGTCCAATTATTTATAGCAAGAATGAGAATTTTTTCTTTTTCTTCTACTGAGAGTCATTAGGCTGCAGGGGGAAAAACATTCAAAGTTAACACAAAAAATCAACTAAAAAAAGAAATGTAAAATTAAGATCAGGTAACTTAGATATCTATTTAATATATGAAGTTTTCATATAGAATATATGTATAGCACATGATAAATATTTCATTTATGTACTATGAATAGTAAAAGAAAAGAAACAGAAAAGGGAATGAAGATACAGAAGTGAAGAAAGAGAAGAGGAGGCAGCAAAACAGAGCCAAAGGAATAGAGAAAAAGAAAGAAATAGACTAATTATAAAGAATTATAAATTATAATTATAAAGAATAGAGAAGGAAAGGTGATAAAAATAGGAAAATGTAGAAAGAAACTGAAACATACATAAAATAAGTCAGGTCAGGTCATGTACAAAGAGAAAGACAGTGTTTTATTCAGTTAACATTCCTATCTTAGGCTCTTTACACAGTACCAGTAAAGAACTTTAAAGATTGTATATTTACAGTTATAGGTTGTAAATACCTTTTGGCTCATGTTCCATTGGAATTGTTTTAAAGGCTGGATTTAACCTGGGTCAAAGGTTCCATACCTCTAAGTTACAATAATCTTTTATAAAGCCAAAAATAATTTTAAAGGTAATAATTGTTTCCATTCATATGATTTATTATAACAGAATCTTTGCCTATTTCCTTGTTTATCTAAAAGATAAATGTTGTGAATAACTCTTTGTCATATCACAGTTAAGACAGACCAACTTCTGTTCATCTGCACCTGTAACTTAAATCTTAGGATATTGCACTCATAGTTACTGGACAACAAGTGTCTCTGAGTGTGGAGAATTAAAAAAAAGAGAATAAGTTTAAACTTCACCAATTTTATTCTATGCAACTGTAATTAGAGGCTGTCCTTTCATTTGCTGTGATTTTCCATTGCCATCATGTAAAACCAACATTTGTCTTATGCACATCTGTCTCAGAGTGCTTTCCTTTCCTTTTCTTGGATATTGATGAGTGTTTTGAATCACAAACAGTAACTGTATTATAAGCCTTTTTTTCCTTGTGGCAGTTTTGGCTTGCTTGGAGCTTCCTGTAAACCATTGGAAACCTTTTTAAAATCCTATATGATATCATTGAGTTTACATGAGACATTGAGAAGACAGCTCATTGCTAGATTTAGAGTCAAAGAAACATTTCCAGTTCTAAATCTATCATCCGATGATTCAGGAAGATTTCATTTGCCAGTTGTGGCTCTGATCCATCCTTAATATAATAGCAGTGATTCTCAACAAAGCCAACACCTTGGTATCTGTGGACAAAAATTATAATAAGATGGAAAAAAATAAAGCCTGTATATATGTAAAGCACATATAAGTCTTATATGGGCATATATGACCCTTCGTGTAATTATCTTTGAACTTAAACTTTCATTGTTTTTTCCTCTGCTCATTAGTTGGAAGTAAACAAAAAAAAAAGTTATGAAGAGACAGACTCACCAAGCTATAACATGAAGAATCACAGAAAGAAAGAGACTCTTTTGTGTCATTCAAAGAGGGGTGTTGCCATATAAAAACCACTGAGGAGTGGCAAATTTCCAGCTGTGGGAAAATGTTGCTAAGGTGTTAGGACGGGGAGATAGAAGTTTCACGTAGCAATATGTTGTTGTTTTTTTTTTTTAAATGAGCCATTTGAACAAAAAGACTGCTAACCACAACATTTCTAATCTGTCTGAGTTAATTTAATTTCAGCCATTTCACGCTTGACTTTGGTCAACCTGGGTTGAATCCAGCTGGGGCACTAATGTTTCTATGAGTCTGTGATCTCACTGATGTGGCTAATTCTTCATCTCACCATGCAGTTCACACCATAACCATGACCTGTCAACCTAGACAGTTCTTGTGATCCTCAAATATCAGGTGTGTGTGAGAGAGAGAGAGAAAGATAGGGGGAAGGGAGAAAGCAGAAAGACAAGAGAGACCATGGAGAAAGAAATAGAAACTCTAGTTAATGGGAGTTTCTTTTTTAAATGAATCACTTGATGAGAGGATCAGGAAGAGAAAACATGTTGATTGTATACTGTGCCAGGACCTTAATGCATTGTGTGAAAGAACTTTAAGAGAGCTAATCCTGTTTATAGATGCATGACTGAGTAAGGGCTCTTATAAGTTAATGAGCTAAGAGGAAATCTTGCAGGGATGAAAAGGCAGCATCTCAGATTTGTGCTTCTATCAAGAGAAGCATTCAAAGATGCCCTAGTTGGCCTGGTTAACATAGAAGGCCAACCTTGACACCTTTTACTTAGACTTCTTCACATATCAAAAAAGTGACAAGTGCAGTTGGAATTAACGTCTATGGCAACTTCAAGACACCTTAGAGATAAGATTGATGATACAGGGAGTGGCTTTGGGAGGAAGAAGAGGAGGCATGTATTCCTTGTGTATGTACTGGTCCATGGGAGATCATAATCCTTGCTTGAGTGGTACCCATAATGTTTTCCCTTTCCTAAGCTTCTTGGTGACTTTAGTATCTTTTCAATTCAGGTCATGTACTACTACTACCTTTCCTGATTCTATCAACTATTAGTCTCACCTTTCATGCTTACTTTGCATTTATTTTTCAAATATTTTGTACTTACTTATCTATGCATATCTTGTATCCACACTTCCCCTTCCCCCCCAGGAGAATGTAAGCTTCTTGCCACCAAGAACTGTTTTGTTTGTTTTTTCTTTTTATCTTCAACATCGGCTTCTCATTTCTCAGCTTCTTTACTTCCCTGGCTGGTTCTTGTTTTTCCCTTCCTCCCTTCTCTCTCCTTCCCTCTCCTAGTTAGGCTTCAATCTCTTAGTTTGGCTGAGACAGGGTGTGCTTGTCAGTGGAAAGTGACTGGTGATCAGAGAGTCAAGACCTTGTCAAGCGAGTCACCTTCTTCTCTCCACCTTGCTCTGCATCATCACAAACACACCTGAATACTGAATTGTAGAAGTTGTGTCTGACAGCTTTAGTCTAAATAAGCAGTCTGAGCAGCAGTTCTTAATGTCCTTGACTACTGGCAATCAATAGAAAGTAATGCAAACATAATATTAGCAGGCAGGTAGGTGAAAAGAGAATGACTTCAGGACAATCATATGCTGTATTGGAAGACACCACGTTATCAATTTCCCCTTAGAAAGAAGACGCTCTTTAAGAATGCTGATAACAAAATTCTTTGCCTTTGCCTTACAACTCCAAATGTTAGAAAAGACCTGCACCTTTCAAAGTGCCAGTGCAAAAAGAATATGAGACCTGCCCTTTATTTCATGCAAAGGCACTGTCAATTAGATTAAGGTAATTAATGTTCATTCTACACAAATCAGGGCATTTTTAACCCCACCTATCTGTTTTTGCACTCTGAAATGCCAAGTTCTTGGGTGAGATTTTTATTATCTTTTTGCATCCAACTCATTTTAAATTAAGATTGGATTTACAGGATATTTTTTTTAAGTATATATAATTGCTTAACCTTCCCCTGCTTAATATCTTTGACTTGAGGATCAGTGGACCAAATCTTTCAACACATTTTGCCTCAATACTATAGCTGTAAAAGCAGCAGAAATGGTTCATAGTTTCTTTAGAAAGCTTACTTAGGAAAGATCACCAAAATGCTATTTTTCAATCTAGATTCCAGGAAACCTTTCTTGGAGTTTCTAAAGAAAGTGTAACTGTTCAATCATGTGTTTAATCTGGGTCTGTTCTGTTTCTTTCAGAGGCCAACTCAACTTCATGCTAGAATCTATTTTCTCACTGAAGGAGTCTATTTTCTCTTTTCTACTTATAATTAATAATTTGAGTTATTCTTCTTAGTAACTTGCTTATTAGTATATAGAATCACATCACATCACCAGATAGGATCTTGTCAGTTCCCAGTAACTGACTTTTTGTACTCCCTGTTTGTCAGTTATGTATCATTTCTTCTTTGTAAATGCATGTGTGTGTGTATGTTTTAAGCAATTTTATCACCATAGGGAGCTCCTAAAAAGGAACTTCTTATATGAAAGCAATTTAGATTCTGGACTTCATAAAGCACATTGAATGTAAATGACTTGACATTCACACTGCCACTATGTATCAGAAATAGGACTTAAATGCAAAGCTTCAAGGCCAAATCTTTATCCACTATGTTGGCTTGCTTTTTGTATTGTGCTGCATTGTATAGTGCTGACCAGCCTGGGATCTGTGTTGATCTCCTGATATTTTTCTAACATTATTTTTAGGCTTTATGATTTCACCTTCCTAGCAATTCTTTGCTCTCCATAGCTGGCTCTGTCTTTCTTTTCTGGGTCATTGGCCCTTTTACTCCACATTTCTTTTTTTTCTGACATTATTTCTAGGCTTTACAATTTTGCTTTCTTGCCAATATCTTTCAACTATAGTAACCTAGCTTCATAGGTTTAAAACTAAAAGAGACTTTCAGTGCAATCTAGTCCAGACTCCTTATTTTAAAGATGAGGCCCCACAAGGTTAAATGACCTTCCCAAGATCACATAGATAATATGTGACAAAGGCAGTACTTGAATCTAAATCCATTGGTTTTTTTTTCCCCTGGTAGCTTAATTCATCTCCTTTTTCTTCCTTAGTAATGCATATACAAAGCCTCCCTATTAGTTATTTTGGAAGGTCCTAAGCATTTTTAGGAGATTACAGTATGTTTGTTTTCAATCTGTTTCAAATGTTTATTTATTTTGGAATTCCCTAGGCGTATATTTCTTTTTTTTAATGGAACACAGATTTTATGGCAGTTTTGACTAGGATATTTTGGTCAAACATGTATGTTTTGAGTTCAGATCTCCATTGTCCTTTCAGAATCATTCATATTAGCTTAGGACTATTGATCTAGAGCTGACAAGGATTTTAGCGGTCACTAATCCAAACTACTCCTTTTGCAGACGAATAAACTGAGGTCCATGGAAGGGAATTAAATTGCGTTGACTCTGGAGTTAGTACATGCCATGTTTTCTTTTTCATAAATAAGTATGTTTGCCTTTGTATCACCTGGACATCTTCTATAACATAATGGAGGATCAGAGTAATCTTAATCTAGCAAGCAAGAACTTAACATGCTTCCAAGATGCACACACTGGATATTCATATAACCAGTCATATAATCCTCCAAATATTGCTAATTCACTGTCATTTGTAGAGGAAATTTTTTGGCAACTCAGTTTACTAAATTGCACATAATAAATTCTATAATTTGCCCTGGTGTTACAGTTGCAGAGCACTTGGGAATTCTTGGAGGACCATCCAGGTAAGACTATCACCATCTTGAACCCAAAAGTTCATTACTGAATAAATATTTATAGAAAGCATACACTGTCTGAAGTATTAAAACAGTCACTGTAGGGAGAGAGTGATGCAGAAATATTTAAGATTTCCTTCTGTGTTCCAGAGACTTCCAGTTAGAAAGAGGAAAAGCTAAGCTATACAGACAATTAGAAAACAAGTGATATTAAATGTTAGATGTTAGGAAAAAAAAGATGAGAGATAAGTACCATGTGATTGATACTGATAATCACCACAGGAATTTAGCAGAGTGAGATATTACTTCTAGATGACGTCATTGGACATAATTTCATGGAGAACATGGTACATGAAATAGGCCTTAACATATGGAAAGGATTTCAGTAGGCTGAGATTGGTCGTTGACAGTCCATGTGAAGGATATGGCCTGGGCAAAAGCATGTAGGGTAGAAATCACAAATTGCAGTGGATGGGTAGGGTTTTTGTTGTTTGTTGTTTTTTGTTTGTTTGTTTGTTTGTTTTTCCTGAAATAAGATTTAGAGAAAAAAAAAGAGAGAAGATCCATTTGTGTTCCACTTAAGTGGAGGAAGACAGAAATGTCATGGTTGCTCAAAATGAAGTTAGACTACAAGGAATGTGAATTTTTATTTACCCCCTTCAATTTCTTTCTCTATGTTTCTTAGGAAATACCTTATTCTCTTTGGATACCATTTTTTCTCACATGTAAAATTAGCAGAATAAACAAATTGTCCCATAGAAACATTGTAAGGAGGTATACAATGTGTACAGATTACATAAACATTCCTAGTTTGGGTGATACCTATTCAAACCCAAGGTATGATTAAAAAAAAAAAAAAAGAGCTGAATAAAAGTCAAAGTTATAGCCTTTTTCTATGCTTTTAGAAACTAAAAAAAGTTTCTGGAATCTAATTTTTCCCCCTTTTCCTATCTAGCTGTTCCATTAGATTTTATTAGGTCACAGAGCATTAATCTCTTTTAGGCAGTAAACATTTCCAGAAAGCCACATGGAAAGAACTCAGTTTTCTTCTTCATGGAGTTCTGGTGACACCGTGTTTTCCCTGCACTGCAGCTCCCACCAGCATAGCCAAATGGCACCTGGCCAAGGAGGCTCTGAAGCTGGGAATGAGTTATCATTTCATTTAATTTTCTACTTGAAATCCCAAAGTGACAAATTTGATAAGATTTGCCTTTTTAGATAACAGCTGCATCTTTCTTCCCTTTTCTTCCCTGTCCTTTCTACTCAGCAGTTTTCCCTTCCTTCTAGATAAATTGCTGTTAATTTAAATGTGCTGTGGATCCATGTCATTTTATGGTTGATTGCTTCTGAGTAACAGGAGGAAAACGTGTGCAAGTCTGAATGTAAATAAATCTAATGGTTCAGGCACCAATAATACAGAAAGCACCATGCAGGACTGACCTTCAATTTAGGACACAGATCCCACCTGCCATCCTTTCCTTTGTATATACAAAGAGCATGTCACTGGGCTAGAGAAGAATTTGAAGTTTTATTTCCCATTCTTTTTCTCCCAGTCCAATTATGCAATTATTTATTATAAAGCACCTACTAGGTACCAAATTCTAGGGATATAATAGAAAATAGGAAAGACAGTATGAAAAATAGTCTCCACCTTAATTCTATTATGAATGTATAACATTTACATAGATAAGTAAGTACTAGAAAATAAGACGGAGAGACTAAGAATAATCAGGAGAATCAAGAAAGACTTCCTCTCAGAGATGACATCTGAGGACATCCTTGAAGGAAGCGCATGCTTCTGAAAGGGTAGACTCGAGGACAGAATGCATTCCAAACATGGGGCAATCTTTGCAAAAAAAAGGTGGGAGAAGAGGTGCTATTCAGAGAACAGCAAATGGACTCTTTTGGTAGGACTGGGGAGTATGTGCAGGGCAGTAATGTGAAATGTTAGGCAAAAGTTGGCTGGAGCTAGACTGTGAAGTAGGTCTCCTACTCCCTTTCTTTATGAACTGGGCAGGTCTCATTCTCCTCAGATGCCATTTTTTTTTCTCACATGAAAAATGGGCACAGCAACACCAAATTGTCTCACAGAAATGTTCCAAAGAAACATCCAGTGGATACAAAATAATTTCACTGTCAAGTTAAAAAAATTATATTTTAGTCCTAGAAGCAATTGAAACTTTTGAATAGGAGAGTCAAATGGTGTTTTTGCTTTTGGAAGGTTACTTTGGCAGAAATGGGAAGAATGGTTTGGGGAGGTGAGAGTCCTGAAGTATTGAATTCAGTTGGAAGATAGTTGCAATAGTCTAGGTGAGAGGGAATAAAGAGGTCAGTCTAGAGTGTTGGTTCTATGAGTATAAAGAGGGTGTGGAAGTAGAATTAACAAGATGTAGCAATCTCTTGGGTATGGGAAATGAAAGAGACTAAAGATAATGGGTGACTCTAAGGTTATAAATCTACATGACAGAAAGGGTATTGGTACCCTCAACAGAAATGGGGAGCTTGGAGGAGATGTGTTTAGGTGGAAAAGATAATAGATTCCAGTTCGGTACATGTTGAGTTTGAAAATTACACAAGACAAGTAAGTATAGATTCCCATCAGGTACCTAGTGAGGCTATTTTGGAGCTTGGGAGATAGATGAGACTTTCACTATATGACTTTGGGAGTCATTTGTTGAATTCATATGAAATGGTTGGGAGACAAGAGCCAGAGAAAGAAGGAGGAGCAGGTCCAAAAATTGTATTTGGGAATCATATTCAATCCATGACAACTGTGAAATGATTTAAAATGGCAACATGGAAAGAAAAATGGATCTAGTATAAAGCCTTGGAAGATACCTGTGGTTATCAGGTAGGACATAGGTGATCATCCAGCAAAGGAAACTGAGAAGGATTTATTAGTAGATAGTAGGACCAAGAGAGAGCAGTGTCATAAAAACCAGAGGAGAAGATCAAAAATCAAGAGCTTTATAGGTCAAGAAGGTTGAGGACTGAGGAAAGACCACAATGTTAGTTGATAAGATCCTCTCTCCTCAAACTTTTCTATCAGCTTTTTTTTTTTTTTTTGCTTGCTCTTCACATTAGCTAAGGTTAGCCGACATGGTGCTAGGGCAAAACATTATAAAGGATAAAGGATGTGGTTCTGTCATAAATCTTGTGGGATCATGGGAATGCTGCAGGTGTTTCTGAATGTCAGATTGTCAAAATACTGATATTTCAAGTTCAAAAGCTATACAACTACTTTGGCTGTTAAGACAACAAGATGTTCTGCACTTTCTCATCTAAAAATTTATTCTTTATCAAGGGAAAATAATAATATGTTATTTTGTGTCTTTTATGATCTATTTCTTGGTCCCTATGTAATATTAGAAGTCAGCAATACAAGGGATGAAGCTAGGCAAGTCTGACCCTTTGATTTAAGCTTAGAAATCTAATAGCAATATCTTTGATCTCTTAAAAACACTATTTAAGTCAATTTTTTTTCAATATGTGCTGAAAGCGAATTAACAGTATGTCAGGTTCAAGGTTGAATCAGAATGCAGACAGAGGTCTTGCTTCCTTGATGAAACAGAGAAAATACAAATCATGGTGTATGTATGAATGGGAAAAAAACCCTAGAGATTTTAATAGTGCCTTTGATTGTTAGCAATCTGATATCCATTCCTCAGTAAAGAAGATGAAGTTGCAAATTTCCTCTCAGTACTGTCTTATTTGTTTATAATTATGGTGGATTCCAGTGGATTGGATTTTGGGTGTTAGGCAGAGTTCTGAACTTTATTTCTCTCTAAGGAAATGCATTATGGGGTTTATTTAACAGAGAAAATGCTGTAACAGGGACACAATAGCAATTTAAGTGCAAGCAAACCTAGCCTAGCCTCATATCTGAAAACTGTTAACAGTGTTTATATAGCCTGATAAATTCGTGAAAGATGAGAAGGAAATTATGATGGAAATCAGATGGACTTAATTTATGATACAAGTGCTTAAACAGCTTTGTAAACTTGAAAGTGCTATATAAAATATTGTAATTATTAACATTATAAACTTTACATGCTTTATTCTTTCTACATATTCTCTTTATATATATATGTATATATATATATATCTATATATATATATATATATCATCTCTTCTAAATACCCTCAGCCTTCAGGAAGATGGCGGAATGAATTTAGTCTCCTTCCCTTCAAAGTATCATTTGCCCAATAACTCAGTATTGAATTGATAGCTATTTGGCTTGGAGTGATGTCTCTTATTTTCATGAGTCACTTCTTTCCTCTTTTTATTGGCAAACTTGTCATCCTCAGATTAAGATGGTGGTTTCAATTGGAAGGAATTGCTAAACCTTTAAGCATCTACCAGCTAAGGTATTTGCCTTTTTATTTGGTCTGCACATCTTACGTGCCATAGTACATATACAGAGCTATTTGTTGCCTCAAGGTTAAACATTTAAAAGAAGGAAAGGGGACAAAAAGGAATTAGTAACTCCTACTGATTATTTCCTAAATTCATAGTGGTTTAAGCTAGTTAAACTCTAGATAATGTTTGACTTTTACACTGAATCAGACACATCTGGACAAAACTGGTTTAGTTTTCTTCCCAGTCAAGCTGATGGGAGAGAAAAAAATGATCATAAGAATGAAAATTCTCAGACTCTTTTTCCCATTGTTGTTATAAGCTTAATAGGATATTAGTTAGTGCAGACTAGTGTTCATAATCTCAGATCTGGGAACAAAAGAAAACAAAATTAGACAGATATAACACCATATTAAGAAAAGTGATTGGAATTTTTAAAAAATTGTCCAAATCTATGACTTAAGTCTTTCCAATTAGTCAAACTTATTCAGATTCATGCATAGTAATATAAAATGCCATATAAATTTACTTAACTAAATTAATTAAAATTAATATTTTTATGGAAAATATTGGGTTTTATCTTTATTCTTTATAGAATGTTTTCCTGCCTTTCTCCTTCTAGCTAAATGCTAGAGATACAAAGAAATGAAAAGGCAGTCCCTACTTTCAAGGAACTCACAAGCTGATAGTAAAGATAACACAAGCCTATTTATAAACAAGATAAATACAGGATAAATTGGAGAGAATCATTAGAGTGAAGGCCCTAGGCCCTAGCATTAAGGGAGATTGGGAAAGGCTTCCTGCCAATGGTGGAATCTTAATTAGGACTAGGGAAACCAGGTGGCAGAGATGAGGAGAGGGAGGATTCTAGACATGAAGGCAGCCAGAGATAATACCTAGAACTGAGAGATGGATCATCTTATGGAAGGAAGAGCAAGAAAGGCAGTATCACTGTATTTTTTGATATTATGTGACGTCTAGAAAGGTAGGGAGGGCCAAACAGAAAACCAAATGGAAGATTTTAAATTTGATTCTAAAGATGATAGGAAACTACTGAAATGTCTTGATTTGAGGAGCGAAGGGGTATGACATGCGTCAAGACTTGTACTTTAGAAAGACAACTTTGATTGATGAGTAGAGGATGTATTGTACTGGGGAGAGACTGAGGCAGGGAGACTAACCAGCAGACAATTGCACAATATTAGGACATGAAGTTATGAAGGCTTATATCACAGTGACTAGATTGTTAGAGGAGAACAAGTGGCATATATGAGTAATGTTATATTGGTGAAAATGACAGGACTTGGCAGCAGATTGGATATAAGAAAGTGAGAGAAAGTGGAGAATGCAGGATGACACTTAGGTTGCAAGTCTGGATAACTTGGGTGGATAACTTGACAGTGATAGGAAAATTTCAGAGATAGTTGGTAAAATTAGAAGAAAAAAGTACACAGATATACAACTAGAAAAAACTTAGAAATCATGGAACCATAGATCTAGAGCTGGAAGAGATCTAAAACTTCAAGGCCAACTTTCTTTATTTTCCATAAGAGAAAAATGGGTCCCAAATAGTGATTTGCTTTAAAAAAAAAAAAAAAAAGCACAAATCCAAGTTTTCTGACTCTAAATCTAGCACTCCTCTGTACCAAGATCTAAGAAAATAAAGAAGAAAGTATCCCAAAGGTAAAACAGAAGCAAGTTTGTTGACAGAAGTCAGTTTTATTTTAATTTCTATTTCCATTCCAGCATATCAGATCCCTGAGAAAGATTCTGCCTTGTCTGAAGTTTTTTTATTTTTTTATTTTTAATTACTTTGGGTAAATTAAAATCAAGTCAAAATGAGATGTGCCATAATTGTATCCAACTACTCTGCGAAGACCATAATGTCTTTGGCCATCTTTCATTTCTCAATAAATCCAAGGACAGTATAGAGCTTTCAAATTCCAAATCAAACTAATAATGAGACACACATTTTTCTCATGTAGCATGATTTTTATTTTATATGTTTTTCATGTTTTAAGATGTATTTTATGTTGTTTTATGTTTTTCCTGTTCATTTGTTTCTTTTAAATTGACTGTACATGTGTGTTAATTTTTCTTCAATTTTTGTTTTAAAGCATGACTTATGTTTTATTTTGTGTTTCTTTTAGGTTTTGTTTTGTTTCATAAGATCCCACTGGATGGGTAACTGAAATAAAGAAACAGACAGAAAAAGGGGCTGTTGTGCTTGTTGGTTGGAGCTGTACTCTATGCTGGACTCTAGGGAATGGACACTGTTCTTGTCCTGGGAAATACCATTTGTTTGGGATTTTTCTGATAGATGTGGGTGGCATTTAAAGGACTCAAAAATACACACATATTTTGACCTGCTTTGGTAATACCAGAGCAAAAACATTCCCCAGGCAGCTAAGAAACTCAAGAAATCATGAGAAATAAATGATCCCACTTTGTTTTTACTATGGGTTCTAACTCAGTATTCAGATGACACTTCTTTTCCATTGTTCTTTCCTTCTGAAAGGACCACACTGGAAAAAACCTAGGGCTTTAGAATTATAGTTTCTTTGTGTTTTTTTTTTAAAGGGGGACTGCAAAGTTTGAAAACAATCCAAATAAAAAAGTGACATTTAAATACAGTTAAAATAAATATTCTCCATCAGGTCCTGCTTTTTTCCTAGAAGTTTTGACTTAAGAGGCTTTCACTTAATTTAAGCAGTTTTTTCAGAGGTGCCAGAAGAATACATAATTCACTTTGGCTTTTTGCATTTGTCATTGAAATTGAAAAGTCATTTTCTATCCTTTGCATAAAAGATCCAATCTTTTTAGTAAGACCCCTAAGGTCATAGGGGTCAACAACTTCCTTGGAGTTAAACAGTTTACCTGGAGACATTCTGAAGAGTTTTTGTTTATTTTTTTAAATCAAATTGGAGGTTGTCTGTCTAGGTCAAAGAACAAAGCAAAATTATGGAACAGTTAACATAGGAATGTTAATGAAAGATATCCTTAAGATACAATTATAATGTTGCCTTTTTAATAATAATAACTGATATTTATATAGTGTCTTAAGGTATGCAAAGCACTTTGAAAAGATTATTTTGTCCTCACAGTAATCCTGGGAGGTGGGTGCTATTATTATTCAATTTTCCAGATGAGGACACCTATAGTGAGACAAGTTAAATGACTTGGTGTCTGAGACTGGATGTGAACTATGCCTTCCTGACTCCCAAATCTAATATTCTATTTACGATACCACCTATCTGCTTTTTATTTGCTCTCCTGACTGAACCTGCTTTTGAAAAGGTTTATGCACTGAGAAGCAACCTTGTTGCTTCCTTTAGAAAAAGGTTAGCTTTTTTCAAATCTAAAAATTATAAAAGTAGATTAGTCTGGCTGCTGAAAAGAGGGAGACTGTCTTCTAGAGAAAGCTGCTCCTAAGGAAATTTGGGCTCAGTCCTGCTTTAGGTCTCACAGGCACTAAAGCTTTTACTTCCTTGGAGGTGCAGAAAGACGAACAGACCTCCAGTAATATCTGCTTTCTGTCTTCTGATCTCATTGGTGAGAGGTCAATCAACCTTCTAGCAAGAGACCCTTGATTTTCTCCCTTAGTTTTATTGATGGCTCATTCAATTCCCTTTTCAATTATAGTTATTTTTCCATGTCCAAAAAGTGTCATGTGCTATCATTCAAACCTTACTTGTTGGAGTAAATGAGATGTCAGGGTAACAGTATTTGGTTTTAAAAAATACAAACATTTCTAGAAGTTAAATCTAAACCTAGTATCCTGCTGCTAAATGAGCATTTCTCACAGTTTGTTGTTTGTTTCTAATATTTGATCAAGCTTTGCAGTCCAACTTTAAGACATAGTAACAGGGTTTGGGTTTTTAACTAGTCCAACATGTGGGAAAACATTGTTTTGAATCCTGTGTAATCAAACCATTAATCTTAATAAACCACAATTGATTTAGGCAGCACTTGATATAAAGAGAATATCCATGTTGAATATTTTATACTTTATCTTTTACATTAGTCACTAAATATGTTATTGCTTGCTACAAACATTCCCAAGGACCTATGGATTACAGCATTTATTTGATTGCTCAGTGCATATACTTTAAATAGTGGCACTTTTTACAAAGCCAGACAAGATACTCTCTCTGTGTCTGTTTCTCTCTTCCTCTTCTTCATTTTCCTTCTTTTCCCACTTTCCCCCCTTTTTTCCTTTTCCATTCCTTTCCCTCCCCACCCCTGTGTCCTGTCCTCCTCTCTCTTCTCCTCTCCTCTTTTGTCCCCTTCCTCTACCGCTACCTTTGAAATACTTTCTTTCCAACAAGACCCTTAAATATAAAGGCAGCTAAACTTCATAGTGGGAGGCTTCCAATATACTCTGCATTCCCCTTTTCCCACTTGCTGATAAATGACAGCTCCTGTCACTACTTAGATTTTGATCTTTCCCAAAGGTGTTGATTTACAAAGAATCTAACTAATTGCAGAATTCCTGGCCCTTAAAAAAAATGAAATTCAAACTGTGAACCAGTCAGGAACTATCAACATGGCAACAGTTCTTAAATATCCAGCCTTTGGTACAAAAAGCTTTTATGTTATTCCATGGAACCATAAAAAGACTACGAATTGTTTAAAGACCATTTTACAAGTTTCCCAGACCTGAAAGGAAAACAAATGAATATTTGTATTCTTGGGCTAAAAGGACTGCACTGTAGATTTTGTTTTAAAATGGAAAGAAGTGGACAGATAAGGCAATTTAATATATCAAAAAGCAACTGACATCTCCTAGGAAACAAGAACAGCAGGCTATTAGAAGATTCCTCTGATTCATATAGTTCCCATTTTTCTTGCTTTCCACATTTTATCCTTAAAGGCCAGAATCTGTTACATATCCTCTATTTCTTCTCTTTTAGACTCCCAACTTCCATTCACCCCTTTTTATATTCGCTTTTCCAAATTAAAAAAAAAATTTGGAGAGGTACATAGCATTCATTTCCTTTTAGTGCAAAAGATTAATAAAGTTGTTGCCCCTTCCCTGCCCTTCCACCAAATTAGTATTGATATAAAAAGATGGAGTGATTTCATTCCTTTGATTTTTTTTGCCTACATTTATCTTCCTTTTTTTAAAAAATTAGATCTCAAGCTTAGGCCTTATAATCATTCCTAACTTTACTATGCATTGGGGATATTCTTATGACTTCCAACTATTTCATTACTTTAGGCTTCTTCCCTCCTGCCACTAATCCATCTTGCCCAGCATCCCTCCCCACTGTCCTTTAATTAGTCCACTTCCACTTTGGCCAGAGGCATCCCCATAAACTTTTCCATGCTCTCTTTCTGGAAAAATTGTTATATTTCCTCTGTGTTTAGTCTTGATTTTTAGCCGAGGTCATCAGGTATTTTCTAGGTATTTCCAGAGTTTCAGTGAGTCTTTGAAAAATGGGAAACCAGCACATGATCTTAAAACAGACTGTGGCTTAGACCCTATGCAGTCTTTATCCACTCTCAACATCCTGGCCTTTGACTTAGCAGACTAGACAGTTCCATCAACTTTAGCTGTTTCCATGTAGATAATGTCTAATTCTGTCTATGGGAAGCTGCGTTTTCCAGCAATGTTTTGTGTGGTAAAAAAAAAAAAAAAAAAAAAAAAAAAAAGAATTCTGAGGCATAGTTAGAGCTGGATCAAGGAGCTTTTGTTCTGGCTCCATAATGCTATAGTTGGCTTTATCTCAGGGTTCCTAAGTTGGACGCTCAGAAATAATCAGTGAGAAGATTGGCTGCAGCTTCTTGAAACACAAAGATGCTTGGCTGAAGCTAAATGAGTTGCAGGAAAAACTGGGTGTTGGCTCTTAAACCACCTGAGCTATCCCAGTGAATGCTTAGAGGTCTCTGTAGGGATTGAAACCAGGAAACCATCACCACCACTACCAAAATCATTTTGTTTGGAAAATACAAATCCCATTATTTAGTAATAGGAACCAAGAATTCCTAAATAATGTTCAGACTGAGAGGAAAATAGACAGGAATGTAGTTGGGTCTGTTCTCTTAATTCACTGGAGATCCTCTTACCCCATCTTCCTTTAGAAGGCTGATAGACAATAAAATGAGAGTTTCTCTCATTCTATGTCTTTATAAGATATTGAAATGGAACTGAGAGAGGAGAAAGGAATGTGGTTTAACTTCTTTTCATATAGTACTGTATATAAATGGTCCTGGCTATGTAGTAATCATAATAATAGTTGGAATTTATAAAATGTTTTAAAGTTTGCAGTCTCTATTTCAGATGAAGAAAATGAGACTGATAGAGATTAAGTAATTTGCCTACCATCATATAGTTATGTGTCTGAGACTGGATTTGAACTTAGGGCTTCTTTATTTCAGGACCATAGCTCTATCCTTTATCCTACCTAGCTGCTTCTTCCATAGTATATTTTCCTGTTTTCAAAAATTTTCAAGACAGGCTAAACTATCTTCTTGGGAATCCTGTATTGATAGCCAAGAGTTCCCTCACCCTTCTTTCTTATGCCTACCCTAAATCCTTCTTAATGTAGGTGACAAATCCATTTTCTCTTGAAAATTTGAGTCAAGATGGAGAATGGTTGCATAGTTGAAACTCAAAATAATATGATTGATTTCTGTAAAATATGTAACAGATATGGTCATCCTCTTCTGTTTTCTTTTCTCTGGTGGAGTGCAGCCATACAACTTATATAGAAAAAGGTTTATCCAGAGACATTCAGGAAAGAAGAGTCCTTTTCCTGTTTTTATTTGGACCATCATCAAGTCATGTGATGCTATGTGCACCCATCTTAATTGTGTAGACTGAATTCCTACCATAACAGGTAGAATTCTATCTTTAAACAGAGCAAATGTCACATATGGCAATTTTCCACTGATGCCTGCTGTCCCATTTTCCTGATTTGGCAAGGGCAGAGGCAGCTTCTAGCAATGTAACTTTCTCATTGACATAATTTTGAATTAAAAGTTGGGTGAACATTGAAATAAAAAAAAAATTAGTATAAGGATTGATTGGTGAGTTTCCAAAGGACGTTCATCCTATCTCACATATTCTGACCCCTTTGATTAAATTGAAAATTTTTGTGCAAATAGTTTCGTTTAAGTTTCCTGAAAACGGAAAACATATTTGCTCTTCCCTACCTTAGCATTCTGCACACAACAGGTACTTAATAACTGCTTGTTAATTCTAAAGGAAGAAAATGCATGATGTTTAAATTCTTCTTGACTCAGCATTCTTTATCTCAAGTCAATTTATAAGTGTATTATGCATATCTTTAAAAAAAATTCCTGAAAAATATGAAGCCCAATGTTTACACCATTTCATTTTCAAATCCATTTGCTGTAATCCATAGGCAACCTATGAATCATCCATATAACCACTTTTCCCCCTTAATGTGCCAGATTTTTCAAGCTGTTCTTTCACCTTTCCTGTAAATAATGGATGATCTTTTTTTAAAAAAAATTTTAAATGCTGTTTTAACAGTGTGGGTAGACCATAAATGTATGTGTTGAATTTATTCATTTTTTTAACAAGCCAATAAAGTTTTATAATTCATTCCCATGTGTCTTTCACTGTAGATATTTGCTCTCTTTCCTCACCCTTCCCTGAATGCCACCCTTTCTCACTCACATATGTATGTCATCTACCATCTTTGGATTTAAAGTTCTTAAAAAAAAAAGTTGGCTATATCACTCCTCATTCCTAAGTTTATCCCAGGAAAGGATACCTATTGTACATTTCAAATCAATACTTTAAAAAAGAAAGAAAGAAAAAGAAACTTTCAAATTATTTCTTGTGAGGACAATGGGTAGAATATCTTTATGGTTTTCGGGTACTTAAGAACAATCCTGCTAAAAGTTAAAAAAACCCCAATATGTTTAAAGGAATTTACACACACACACACACACACACACACACACACACATATATATATATATATACATACTGTGGGAAAGTCATTTGGCATTTTAAATTTTGATCATCATGAAGCCCACAATGAAGGTACACAATGCTTTTTCCTTCATTCTAAATGTCTTTGTGGCAAAAGTGAGAAATGCTATTTGACATTCTTTATGGTGGTGAAAGAAGGGAAATTAATGAATTCTTGATGGTGTGATGTGTATATATCCATAGAGACTCTTCTCTTGGAGCTCGTTACTCTCACCCTCACTACTACCTTCACACTCAGGTACTTTAAAAAAATAAATAATATACTTTAAAAAATAAATTCTTGTCTGAAACTTCAGCTATGTGTGGTAGCAAAACATCAGATGCTTTGGGTTTAACGATGTCAGTTCAAATCATTTGAGAGGTACATCATGGATGCCTTCATTGAGTTCCTGATACAATTAAATTCAAAATTAAAAAAAAACATTTATTAAGCACTTACTAGGACTATAGCACTAACAGGTGCTGACAAAGACAAAAACAAAACAAAACAAGTAAACCCAAAGTGCTTGCCTTAAAAAAAGAAAGATTTTTGAATTTTTGTTTGGATGCTTGATTTAGTGGTTTTTGTGGACCAGATTTGCCAAAGCACCCTCTGAAATTACCCATTTGAAACCAGGTTGACCACATGCATTACTTTTATAAGAGTACATTATTAGTTTGAATTCTAGTTCTATATGCTTCAATTCTATATTTGTGCACTCAGATTGCAAATTAATTTGCATCCACTGATTAGTTATAATGCTTTCACATCTTGTATATACACTCAGTAATTGTATATGTGCAAATAATGGGATCTAATTTAAGAGATGCTTCTGAAAAAAAGTATTCTGAACCTTATCCAAAGTCATTAACTTTGTTCTTACCTATGGGCCTTCATTTGAAGTTCTCAAATCAGATATGTTGCTTTTGCTCTTTTTTCCCCTGGAAAAATCCGATGTTGTATTTCATATTGTATGAAATGGGGAAAATGTGCTTGCTATTTGGATCTCTTAAGAGCACAAATACTATTGTGTGAAGGATTTCACAAACTTTAGAAGAATGATGATGTAGGTTTCCTGAATCTACTGCTTTATAGCCTTCTTAAATTGGATTCCTTTAGTGGGGGGTCTGGGCAATTTCATGGGTGAGGAAACTCCTGATGTGGAAACAGATAAACAAATAAAATCAAAACTTCTCTGTAACTGATAGTCTTAGAGCCATGAGGAATTAAGTGACTCGCTCAGTCATACAGCCAGAATATGTTAGATGCAGGACTTGGAAAGCAAATCTTCCAAACTATGAGGCCACCTGTCTACCTATATGGTACCCACTCTGTCTCTCTAATCTGGGCTGGGGGGAAAAGGGGAAGGCAAGGAATCATTTGTCTTTGCTTTCACAGGAACTTTTATGAAGTGTACCTTAACATTGTCTTTTTGTGCTGTTGTTGTTTCAACAAATAACTTAGCAAGAATTTAGCAAGAATTGATGGTAGATTATTTTAAATTATTCACTTAAGAAGACAGTTTCAAGCTATTAAGAAGCACCTTACATACCTATAAACAATTAATTTCAAAGGATTACAGATTATTTTTATTCATCGAAGATTGCCTTGGCTAGCTTAGTTGGAGTAATTTTGTCCTTAAATATAATAAAATTTTCTTTCTTTTTAAAAAAAGTAATATGGTTCTTGTTGTTTAGTCCTTTTTTCAGTTGAGTCTGAGTCTTTGTGACCTCAATAGGGTTATCTTTAGTAGAAATATTTGAATAGTTTGCCATTTCCGTCTGCATCTCATTTTATAGATGAGGAAACTGAAGTAAATAGTGTCAAGTGACTTGCCCATGACCACAACTCCAAATATCTCTTGGAAATGCCTGAAGTCAGATGTGAACTCAGGAAGATGAGTCCTCTTGGATGACTCTAGGCCTACACTCTGTTCACCAAACCACACAGACTTATCTCCAATTCAGACTGGCTTTTCCAGTGTCCACTTTTCCCTACCAAATTAAAAGGTTGAATTTTTACTGGATTTCAATGATTAAATTTCATTTACTAAATAATAAATCTAAAATAAATAAATTTAATTTCATTATTTTTCTGTCAAGGCTGCCAAATAATCAAAAGTTCATAGATTTCTGAAAGGTAGACTAGTCAAGTTAACACACAGGAATACATTTATCTTTTTTGTTGTTGTTTTTAAAGGGCCAGTCCTACAATTTCATTGGGAGAAGGAAATTCTTTAATCAAAGTCAGATAGTATCTTCTCAACAATTCATTGTTTTAAAAATTGACTTGAAGGGACCAAGAGGTTAAATGACTTGCCTAGTGTCACTCTGCCAGAAGGAATGAGAGGGTAGCACTTGAACCCAAATATGCCTAATTCCAAGACTTGCTTTCTATCTCACTATTGCATATGATCTCTCTTAAAGGAATTTTAGAAAGAAAAAAAATTCTGCATGGATGAATTTATATAAGTAATAAAGGGCTCAATTTAATTTTAAAAAATAAATCTCTGTTATGATAATAATTGACATTTTGTAGTACTTTAAAATTCACAGCTTATTGTCTGTGTATTATCTCATTTCATCTTCACATTCACAAACTATAGCCATAGTGGGCTAACAGGTACTTCTCTTATAATTTCCTCTCAGTAATCTGACCTTGTGCTAGGGGAATCAATCCTATCAGAGCCAGGGAAAGAAAGCATGGAAGGTATTTTCCACCCTTCCATCCTTTCATATGAAAAAGACATCTCCACTGGTAAGACTCTTGGGAGTATCTACTCTTGGATAAACAAGGCTCTTAGGAGTATCCGCTCATGGATAGGCAAGGCTAGATAGGTACAAATCCCAAATGATTCCTGAGCCCCAGAGAATTATATTGCTTACAATTTAGCCTTAAAGTGGGTCATACTACTGCAGTCTAAGAGCCTTCCTGAATTAGATAAAGATAGTCCTGGAAAAAAGACTGGTATAAAAGGAAAAGATTCCAATGGGTTGGCAGTCATTGGGCAACTAAGGTCAAGGTCATCTTGAAATCATAAATAAGCAGGGTTTGAGATGCAATTAATCTGAGCTCTGATTAGCTACATCTCAAACCCTGCTTATTTAGAGCTCAGACTGATGAACATTTCCTGAAGTCATAGTTGAGCAAGGTAATTGGGCAGCAGAACCAGCAAATATCTTTCATACCAGAAAGATATCAGTACAAGAGACCTAAACTGATAAGGGGGAGGAGAAAATTCCCAAGGAACAAGATTGTGAAGTTTTCTGTGTTCTTCCCATAGAATATAAGCTGCTTGAGGGCAAAGATCCTCTGATTTTCTTTCCACTAGTATTTGTATCCCCAGAGCTTGATACAATAGTATCAATGGACCACAGTAAGTGGTAAAAATGTTTATTGATTTGATTCTGTATAAATTTGAGAAGCATCAAGGATGAATGGATAAATGAAAATATATTTCTTAAGTACTTAAGAAAAGAAGGTACAATTAGTAATTTATGCTTCCTTAGTAGAATTGTGAAGTATGAGTGAGGCATTTAAATATTTTAAAATGACAGTAGAGGGGGAGAATGAGGGATGAAGAGAGACAGACAGACAGAAACAGAGAGACAGAGAGAGATAGAGAGAAAGAGAAAGGGAGAGAAGGAAGAAAGGAGAGACATAAAGAGAGGAAGACAGAGAGACAGACAGAAAGAGAGAGTGAGAGGGAGGGAAGGAAGGACAAATGGAGGGAGGGAGAAACAGAGGTAGAGACAGATTTAGAGAGACAGAAAGAAAGAGACAAAGAGAGAGACAGAGATTTAGAGAGACAGAAAGACACAGAGAAAGAGAGACAGAGACAGACAGAAATAAAGACAGGGACAGAAATAGAGAGATATATATAGAGAGAGACATACACACAGACAGACAGAGACAGAGACAAAGACAGAAGAAGGGAAGGAAAAGAGGAGGAAGAAAGAAGGTTTCAAGCTTCAAACTTTTACAGGGAAAGGGACAAGAAAGAAAATATGCAAGAACAAAACAAAAACAAAAACAACTTAACAGACTGAAAAACTTCTAGAGAGTTCTATGCATGTATGCACTGAAGTAGGCCACTGAGACATTTACATGTTAAAAAGAAAGCTTCATGTCAGCAGTTGTCCAGTACAATGAACAAGGCAGGGCCCAAGGATTTGGAGTCTGAGGACATGGTTACAAACCTTGGTTCAGACATTAATTCCATCTGTGTGACCTTAAGCAAGTCACTTACCTTCTCTTAGATGGTCTCAATTCCCTTATGTGAAATATGAGAGTTAGGATAGAGGACCTCTAAGATCTGTAGAGCTGTGACTCTAAGAATAGCCCTGTTGAAGTAGCTAATGAAAGTAATATAATAAAAGTAGTATAAGGCCTTGTGCTAGGTATTGGGGACACAAGGATAGAAAGATCCCCCTTAGGGGATTTCCTACCTTAACTTTGGTTTTTATCTTTGAAGAAAAATTAGAGGGAACCACAAACCTCAAAACTGTTCTGCCCTTGAAATATTGTCTCATTGTTATTAAAAAAAAAAAAAAAAAAAAAAAGCGAAGTGAGAGCCATGTTACTTTCCCATTTTTACCTTTGTTCTCTTCATTCAAAGCAAATTCCAGAATGGGCTATTTGGCCTTGGATGTAGGGAATAGGTCTGGTGTTCCAAGAACCTTATCTGCATTTAACTCATACTAGCTGTTTTGGCAGGGATTTTCTTTTTAAGAAATAAATTTCATGGCCAAGTGGGGATGTGAGATTACCTGAATCATAGCCGTCCCCACCCCCCTGTAATTTCTGTCATTTGGGTGATTTGCTCCCAAAGTCTTTGCAAATCTTAACTTGCAAATATGTAGCACAGTAGTAAAAATCAGCACATTTTAGAAATTGGGTAAGAAAGATGTGTCTTAAACAGTGTTCTTATTGTTAGTTAATGAATGAGAACTCTGAGTGTGACTCATTGGTTCGTCATAACTGAGGGTGGACTGGTTCATTTCAGTTGTCCTAAAGGTGGGTTTGTCCTCTTCAAAAATCAAACATTCAATTTTCTTTCAAAGCATCAATATATGATTATAGATTAAGAATGGAAAGGTAATTTAGAGGTCATCTAGTTAGACCATTTTGAAGGGAAGATGTGTAATAATTATACCACATAGGCTATTAAAACTGCACCAAAACTTTTGGGAAATCCTGAATAATGCTTTGTTTATAAAGTAACTTTAATAATAATAGCATTTAAATAGATTACATATTCATATATTTGTCCTGTATTTCTACATAATTTACATAGATTTTTTATTTATGCAGATTATATGTTTATATGTAATATTATATATTACTATGTGCCAGTCAGTATGCCAAGCATTTTACAATTATTATCTAATTTGGTTTTCACAATCAACACCCTAGGGGGGAGATGCTATTATTATTCCCATTTTACTGATAAGGAAATTTAGGCAGACAGTGGTTAAGAGGGTTGACCAAGTTTATACAGCTAATGTCTGAGGCTGGATTTGAATTCAGATCTTTTAGATTCCAGGTCCAGTGCTATATCCATTGTACCCCTTAGATGCTTTATGTGTAAGTGAGCATATAAATATAAATATCTAAGTATTTTTCCTTAGGTACATGTTTTATCTGATCCTCATAATAATCCTATGAAGAAGGTGATATTATTATCCACATATTATAAAAGAGGAAACTGAGGTAGGTGGAGGTTAAATTACTTACCAAGGATCATATAATTAGTCATGGGATTAGAAATCAAGCCTTCCTTATTCCAAGTCCAGCACTGTTGGCTGTGCCATCTAGCTTCCCCAAAGTATAGTATGATGGAAAATATAACTCTGCCAACTTAAATCATATCTGGGTCTGATGACACCTCTGAAGCTTCTTCCATGTATGATCTTGGGCATGTCATATCCTACCCCTGGCCCTCAGTTTTCTTATCTGTAAAATTGGAGTTTGGGTTAGTTGAGTCCTTTACTTGATCTCTGAACTTACAGATGAGATAATCAAGGCCCAGATAAATAAAACAATTTGCCCAACGTCATACAAATAGCAAATAGCAAAGCTGAGATTAGCATACAGCTATTCTGAATCCCACTCCATGCTTGGTAACATGCCTTATTTTTTTTTTTTTATCAATTAGTTCTGTTAGAGTCATTCCTGAGTCTGTTCTTTCTAATCCTTAGAACGAACAAACCATCTTTGCAAAATAAATCTGTTTGCATCCTTCTAACATCCCTAAGAAGCTCTTGCTTTGAATACCAAGGCCTGAATGGAAGCTCCCTGAGGGCAGAAAATGTTCTTATTCTCATCTTTATATTCTTAGTACTTAGCACAGTAACTAGTATATAGTGGATCTTTAATCATACCTTGCTGAATTAAATTGAATGTAGATGATACAGAATGTAAGTGATATGAGCAGACCTCACTTGCTTCCTGAAATACAAGGGATAAAAGAGCATCAGCACAATTCAGTCACCTAGCTGCTTGTTTCCCAGAAGCTCCAGCCTGGGAAGTCCCTGACCTAGCCTGATTGCCAGGGATATATGAGAACTTTCCAGTCATTTTGGTGAAGTCAGTCCCATGCAGTACCCCTAGGCCTATGCTCATTAAACTAAAATCTCTGCCAGACCAGATATCCATCCACAGACTCATGAACAGTAGGCTTCTATTTGATGTGGGGTTTTTTTTTCCCTCCTATTTTGAAGGTGGAGGAAAAGGTAAAAAACGTATTGTACATTCATTTTACCTTCTTCCTGTCAAAAAACAATCAATCTTGCTAAATCATGGAAAAATGCCCAAGTGCCATTTGCCTAAAGCAACATAAATCATATTCAGATAAGTTTCTGCAGCTTAGCTCTAACGGCCTCTGATTTTGCTTAGAAGGGGGGAAAAGTGGCAGCTGCTGTCATTTTTTTTTTAAATCTGTATTCTTAGGTGAACTGGAACAACCTTTTTGGTTTTTCTGTCCCCGTTGATCCCCGTTAGGCCAGGGTAGTCTCAGAGTGCTTAGGGCCTTCTCAGAGATGACATCCTTATCACATTTTCCTCTCTGAGTTTATTTAAGGTTGCAGGTTTTCTGGGAGTCTGACAGTTTCCCTTTTTCCCCTCCTTCTCTTCACTGTTCCATCCAAGTACAGTTAATGTGCCAAGGGTCTGGAAGAGTTTCAGATGACTGTACATGGGATTTTGTAGTTTTATATTCGCTCGAGGGGTAAGAGATCAGGCATCATTCACTGGGTCCCTTTTGAGTTGATAGCGCTTCTGCATTCATAGTGTACTTTTTTTTTTTTTTTAAGTTGTGGGTGTGGAACAAACCCCAAGTAATGGCAGATCTTCCTTATTATTTTTATCTGCCTAAAATTGTAACTTTGGAAGCCCCCCAAATCAGTTTGAAGTTTTATTTGCATGTTTCTCAGACTTTAAGTCTACCTTTTTCAGTATATTATTTTGTTGTTACACAATTTAAAAATATATTTATATATTTAACAAATATATAAAATATATTTAATTTGATAAAATACATTTATCTTGTTTTGAAGAATTCTTTCCATAATATTGAATCTTTGGTAACTCTGTGAGGTATTATTCTATCCAAAAGAGGGATTGTCCTTCATGGATACCTTAATGAGAAGATAACACATACATTAATATGTATTAAATCTTCTACAAGATGAAGATTTAATACATATTAATGTGTGTGTTATCTTCTCATTAAAATATAAGCTCCTTGAGGCCTGCCACTGGTTTCATGTTTTCTTTGAATCATTAGCAATTAGCACAAAAGTGAGCTTTTAATAAGTTGCTTATTCAGGAAAAATAATGTCACATCCCTCCACAATTGAAATAATACTTCATTCCATCTCCTTCCACTCTTTAAGATTTGCAAAAGACATTATTTAACATTATCTCATTTAAACCTCAGACTATCCCTAGCACACAGGTACTGATGAAATTATGACCCCTATTTCTTAGATAAGATAAATAAGATTTGCTATGTTCCAGGCATTGTACTAGACACAAATAAAAAGAGATAAGAGTCTCTGCTCCCTTATTGGAAGAGCTTACATTCTAATAGGAGAAGATGATACATAAAAGAGAGCTGAAAAGAGGAGAGGCATTTATAATAATCCAAATGGCTTATTCATTCAATGTCATTCTTAAAACAACATTATTGTTACTGTATACAGTATTCCCCTGGTTCTGCTCATTTTACTCTTCATTATTGCAGTCAAGTCTTTCATCGTTTTTTAAGATCATTGAGCTCATCATTTCTTATAACACAGTAGTGTTCCATTACAATAATATACCACAACTTGTCTAGCCATTCCCCAACTGAAGGGCATTGCTGCAGTTTCCAGTTCTTTGCCACCACAAAGAGCACTACTCTAAACATTTTATAACATATAGCCTCTTTTCTTTTTTGCCTAATCATCTTTGGAAATAGACCTAGTAGTAGTATTGAGTCAAAGATTATAGGCAGTTTAATAACTTTTTGGGCATAATTCCAGATTCCTCTCTTCAGAATAATTAGTTGTATCGGTTAACAATTCCACCAACAATAAATTAGTGTGTCAATTTTTCATATCCTTTCCAACACTTGTTGCTTTCCCCTTCAGTCATTTTTAGCCAATCTGGTAGATATAAAATAATATCTCAATATAGTTTTAATTTTTTCTAATTAATTTTTCTAATTAATAACAATTTAGAACATTTTTTCCAAGTAGGATCAGAGGCGGGAGAAGGAAGGAAAACAAAAGAAATTTACATGACTTTATTATATATTTTAAGAGAATTTAAAAGTTTTATATCACAGATTTGTGGTCTCATGTGCAATCATATTTTTATTATACTATGTTATAGAAATATTTGTTTATTCTGTAAATTAAAAATAAAATAAATAAATATGGAAAAACTAAAAAAAAAAAAAAAAGAGGAATAGATGTAGACCTTTCTATAATGAGAACTGAGGCTGCTTGGATGGACATAAAAAATTACTTTGAGTACTGAAATAGCCTGAGGATTCATTGATTACATTCTTATGAAAACACACACATACTTATACACATGCATATATCAATCAGGAAGAGCTAAAGAAAGTAAAGCAATGATAGGTTGATCTACTTACTAGTGGTAGAGTATGAACACAAGTCTCTAAAATCCAGGCCTTGTACTTAGCCCCCATATCGTATTGCCTCCCTGGTTCTTCATTTTTTAATACTCATCAGAGTACTGATGAATAGCCTTTAGGACACCATTCTGTATCATATTGGGAGTGGATAGTATTTTCTTCCCTTTGAGAGAGGGCCAAACCAAACTGGATATAGGACTGGTCTAAATATGGGATTTCTATCCATGAATGGTTTGCCATGTACTTCTCCCATGGTCTTAACCATCATTCAAAGTGAGGGGAAATGAATAAGAAGGAATATCATTTTGGTTCTCATTTTACTTTTAATTCTTATTTCTCATTTCTGAGCTGTTAGTCCAAAATGCTCTTGGTGGCCCTTCTACCTTCACTCCCTACCTACTTCATTTCTTTGTCTTTCCTTTCTTCTTCCCTGTCCTTTACTTCTTTGGGCCTAAAACCCAAAACAAAAGTTGGATGGAAGGTCAATATTGACTGTTGGAAACATAGTGGAGAATCATGTTCAGGATATGTATTGGGGGGAGGGGGAGTCATACGATCATAAATTTAGAACTATGGACATCTCAGAGACTATCCACTCCAATCATCCATTTTATAGATTAGAAAATAGAAACTAAAGATTGAGTTACTTGCCTAAGGTCATATTAGTAAGCAGAGCTAAAGATTTGAACTTGCGCCCTCTGGCTTCAGACTTAAAAGTTCTTTTCAATAATCAATCACTCAATCAGTAAGCCTTTATTAAGCACTTAATGTACACCAGGCCTTATACTAGCTGCTAAAAATACAAAGACAAAAATAAACCAATTGTTAATATTTCTCATGATAATAAGAGTTGCCATTTATTTAGTATTTTAAAGTTTATGAAATGCTTTACATTTTTGTCTTATTTGATACTCACAAGACTACAGATTCAATTATGCCCATTTTGCAGATGAGAAAAGTGAGGTGCAAATGTCAAATTATTTGCCTATGGTCATACATGCCATGCATTCCATACCATCTTTCCACTTATCTTTTTAAAAACAAAGATAACAACAAACAACGACAACAAACACCCCCACAAACAGTTCAAACCATTTCCTAATTAAAAACTCCAAATATAGTTATCTCCAGATAATTTTATATCCTGGGTTACCTCCAAGATCAGATATAAAATCCTTTTTTTGTTTAGCTTTCAAAGCCCTTAACTCTTCTATCCAAGGACAATGACCTCCTTTCTGTTCCTAGAACATGACATTCCATTTCCAGACTCTGGTCAATTTTTTTGACTGTCCTTCATGCCTGGAACTGCCTCCATCATCATCATCTCCTCCTCCAGGCTTCCCTGACTTCCTTCAAGTCTCCACTTGAAACCTTACCCAGGTTTATAAATGATCATGTTATATTTTTCTAATTTATTTTGATTAAGCAATTACCAATGAGAAAATTTACTTTTGATTTTAACTGTCATAGTAATGTTGGATAGAAGGTACATGTGAGCACCTCTGTGTATTTGTGTGTATATATGTGTGTATGAGTGTATGTGCATAACATACGTGCATGTGTGTATACAATTGGCAATTCATTGTTCTTGTTCGTCAGTTGTCCTTAATAATTCTTCCTACTACATGGCAAACTTTACTTCTCTTGTGCTATCTTTTAAAAGAAATGTAGAAACTACAAGTATTAGTGTTTGGAAGGAAGGTTACCAAGGCTTCGAACATTTGATGTTAGAATAGTTGAGACTTTGCCTCCTTTTCCAGAGTAAGATTTAAGGGAATGATTATCAAAGAGAGAAGATATATCAAAAGTATTCAACAACAGTCATTTCTAGAATTTGAGTAAGATTTTTGTGTATAAAGTGGGTGGGGATAGCATATTACCAAGGGTTTCTTTGCTTATGTTCTTGTGATGGAGAATTTCTGTGTAATTAATTTTTTCTTCCTTTATTTTTATATTCTTTTTTCTTCACTGACTCAATAGAACATTAATCATCAACCTCACCCTCCTTTCTTACAAAATTTTTTAGATATGTTTTATTTTATTTTTAAACTTCTTTTTTTTGCTTTTTAATGCTATTGCTTTCCCTCTATGATTATTTCCAATTTACCCCGCATATATCTTTTGTTTGTACATAATTATTTGCATGGCGCTTCTTTCTTTGTACAGTTACCTTCTTGAGAGCACAGACTGCTTTTGCTTCCTTTGTGACTCCAGGCTTAGTCTAGAACATCATCTATATTTAATAAATGTTGACTGACTGACTTAATTTTCAAATGTACCTATTCCCTTCATCTTTCCTAGCCAGGGAGTCTATATCAAAGATAAAAATGAAAGAGAAAAAGACAGTTATAGAGAGAGACAGAGACAGAGAAAGAGACAAAGTCAGAGACAGAGAAAAAGTGAGCACAATTTGTCAAAATCAAGCTATGTGAATCTGATAGTATTTACAATGTTCCATTCACAAAGTCCTCTACTGTTGCAAAAAAGGAAGAGTGGTGCATTTTCTTTTTTTTTTTTAATTATAACTTTTTATTGACAGAACATATGCATGGGTAATTTTTTTTTTACAACATTATCCCTTGCACTCAACTTCTGTTCTGACTTTTCCCTTCCCTCCCTAATGGGGCATTTTCTCATTCCATTTACAGGGCTATATGTATTCATTAAGGGCACCTAGGTGATACAGTGTCCAGAGTGCTGGATTTGAATCAAGAAGTCTCTCTTCATCAGTTCAAATCCTGTCTCAGACACTTACTAGTTGTGTGACTGGGCAAGTCACTTAATCCTATTTGCCTCAGTTTCCTCATGTGTAAAATGAACTAGAGAAGGAAATGGCAAACCACTCCAGTATCTTTACCCAGAAAATTTCCCAAAGGGCCAAAGGAAACACAACTGAAAAAAAGACTAATCAACAGCAACTAGTTCATCATTAGAATTATTTCTGAACCTTGCTTTTTGTTTTCTATTTGTTAGGTTTTTAAGGATTATGCAAACCTTTATCTAACTTGTTATGATTATTAGGAGGTAAGAAATGCAACTATGTGATTCTCCTTTCACAAATGAAAATATATACTGTGAGTGTACACACACACAAATGAGATTATATATTGAGTGTCAGAGCAAGGATTTGAATCTGTGTCTCTCCTGACTTTAATTCTGGACCTATGAAATATTTACAATAATATTAACCTAAGAAATCAGGTAAACAGTATAGTATAATGGATAGAAGGCTGCCAATTGCAGTTTTCAATTTTCAAAAACTTATTGGTAAAAAGAGGTTTCCTTACTAGGAATTCCCAACAGTAAAGAAATCCCTGATGTAGAACTTTGTTTCTGCCAAGGGCCATTTGGATATTTGCAATGTCTTTCATAAGTGGTATAAAATAATTGACTGAGAGAATTCAAACAGTGAAAGGTTGTTGTCACTTGTAGTTGCCTTGACAGGGCCAGACCATGCTCCTCACCTCTACCCTAAAGGAGCAAATTATAAGTTTTTAAATGCTAGAATGGCCTAGTTTACAACATGAAATATTTAAAAGACATCATGATTCAATTTTTGAATTATTGTCATTATTTTATTTATTGGAACATAAAACAACATCTGAAAAAGAGCCCTGGAGTTCTTCTCTGCCTATGCCTACAAACTTATACCACAGTTAATATAATTTCATCTCATTTTATATTTCTAGTCAAAACACACTTCTAACATGGCAGGATTATTCTCAGCAGGAGATTCTATTACTGCAGAAAAATAGTGTTTAGAACGTTCAAGTATGGTACATTTCTTGAGCCTGAAGAAAGTGATAGAATGGATGAGTAAGTTGATATCTCCTTATTCACTTGTTCCCTCCTGATTATGTGTTGCAAAAGAAAATCTTAAATAGTATGACAGTGACCATCATCAATTCCCTCCTTTTCTGGTCCTAGGGCTCTTTTGGCCACAGATCTGTGTGATCCCATAATACATGAAGAGGAGGGTAATCTAAGTAGAAAGTTAATTGAAGAAGACAGCCAGGATTTAGAAAGGAGTACCAAGAGCCAGAAATAATCATTTTGTGGGAACATCAGGGAGAGTTTGGTGCTTCTAAATTTTCCTAACTACTTTTCACTATCCCATCACCCACATCCAGACAGGTCACTGCCAGTCATTATAAACTTGACTTTGGTGACTTTGGAATCTGGTAGTCAAGCTTGACATAGATGGATATAATCTTGCTATATTAGTTTTTCTAAGGTGATTTTTTGACCTAGTGCTATGGACCTTTCCTTAAGGAGACAGGCCACAAGCTAATTCTTTTTCTTTATTTTATCAACTACATGAAGCCATTATGCTAGAAAGAATTCAAAGACTACATATGTTACTTAGTTGAATGTTTCAAACACTCAAATAAAGGAAGAATAAGAAAAATCTTCTCAAAGAGCAGATGCAGGAAGCCTAAATTGGGGTGTTTACTACATAGGGATCTCGCCTAGTGAGCTCATCTATTATTAATTTTCACAGAATTAATAATCAGCTCTGTATGGATGTCTCCTTAATGTGTGTGTATATATACATACATATATACACACATACGTATATATATATATGCCTATTGATATCCTATGCCTATAGGATGCCTTCTAAACTCAGAAGGCAATTAGGTGCCACAGTAGTTAGAATCAAGAAATCAACAAGCATTTATTAAAATCCTATTATATTCCTGGCACTCTGCTAAATAGCAGGTAAACAAAGAAATGCAAAAACAAAACAAAACAAAACACTCCCAGTTCTTTGGAAGTGTATAACTCAGTGGGGAAGAAAACACGCAAACAACAATTTAAAGGATAAATTGGAGATAGTATCAGATGGAAAACACTAACATTAAGGGAGATAAAGACTGTAGAAAGTAGGATTTAAGTTAGAATTTGAAAAATCCCATAGAACCCATAGAAGAAGATGAAGGGAGAGTTAGAGATATAGATGTAAAATCAATCTATCAACTGATAAGCATTTATTAAATTTATATATAACACATATATATTTATATAATATATAATAAATATATTATTTATAATATTTAATATTATTAAATTTATTAAATGCTGGGTGTCACAAAGACCAAGTGTAATAGTTTCTTTTTCCAGGGAACCACATCTATTAAGAAGAGACAACATGTATATATGTAAGTATGTACAAAATAGACGTAAGACCATTTTTAGAAGTCTCTAGTAGGTTGACTAAGTCAACCTTTAAAGAAAAATAAGGATTTTGAAAGAGGTAAGAAGGGCACAACATTCATTTAGATCCCGTTTATCATATTTACTAATTCAATGACCATAGACCATTAAGACTATAAAACCCCTTACCTTCCTTTGGTCTTAATTTCTTTATCTGTGAAATAAGGAGATTGTAACACACACCACATACACACACACACACACACACACACACACACACACACACACACACACACATCCATCCCATTAGCTCTAGATCTTTGATACAAATCTGAATTCTGTAAGGCTGTTCTAAATATAGGGAATAATCTATGCAAGGCATGGAGATAGATGGGATGCTTGAAAGGGAAAAATATATAAGATTAGAACAGTGCAATTGAGCTAAGTATGGCTTTAAATGCCAAACAGGCCTTTATTTATGTTTGATACCATGGATAATAAATAGGGAGCCATTTGAGCTCATTGAATGGTATTTCAATGTTGTTTGGCATACAAATGCATGCATAGTATTGAAGTAGCTTTTGTGGAGAATAAAAAAAAAATTGATGAGTCTGGTTATCACTAGCCAGTCTTATGGCATATGCTGTTTAGGGAGAAATGTATCATTGAGATTCACAGACCAAAAATATCCAAGAAATTTTCCATTTGTCCTTATTCAATTTAAATCTATTCTCTCTTGTTCTGTTCTTGTTGAAAACTGACAATATTGAACTCTCATAATTTATTTAATATGTCTTCAGGTATCAAAATCTTCTTCATCCTTTTCTCCAAGCTACTATCTTAGCTTCTTTTACCTTTCTTTAAAATATTTGTTCTTAAGAAGAGGGATTCCTGAGCTTGGTTATATGGTTACATTCATTTCTTCTATTGAGATCAGAATTAGAGTGAAGTCACTTGTCTTGTGTCAGAAGCAGAGGTTAGCCCTTTCTATTTGTCACTACCATACCAGATTTAACAGCTCCAGTGATGCATTGACTCTAAACCTTAGGTGTGATATTAATTTCTCACAGAGGGACATGGATTTAATAGATTTTTTAATTAACATTATGTAAAACTGAAGCTGTCATGCTTTGTAGCAGACCGATACAAATGTCTATAATTACCTTCTTGGTGCTACATCTTGAGAATAGTCTAGAAATGCTTGTTTCAACCCATTTATGTGAACTCTGATTTATGGTGAGTATATGTAAGTGTGTACTCATATCTGACAAGTCCAGTTGTCATGACAACACAGAGCATCATTTGTCAAAAAAAAAAAATTAACTTTGCTCCAGGTTAAAAACAAAAGTTCATCTTTGTGTTTTATTTTGATGGTAGGGATCTTGTTCATTTTCCACTGTTGTGGTTCTCCTTTTCTAGTACTGTTTACATGTTTGAATATGTTTTGGGAGACATTTGATTTTACATGGATTTGTGTACATTGAACTTTAAGATAAAAGAGGAAAATATCTTTTTGAGATATATAGATGAAGATAATAGAATTTGGAGTTGGAAAGAACTTTACAGATCATCTTGTCTAGTCCCTTTATTTCTACAGATAAGGAAGCTAATGCCAGATTTGTCCAAGGTTTCATAAGTCAGATTGACGGCATCCATTTTATATAGTGCTTCAAAGATTACAAAACACTTTAAATGTATCATCTCATTTGAATTCTATGGCAATCCTGTAAGACAGGTATTATTATCTCATTTAGATAGAGGAATTACTAAGTTAAATGACTTATCCCTGTCCCTGCTATTAAAATCAGATTCAGATTCAAATCCAGAATCTGTAATTATAAGGTTAGGATTTTTCCTATTATATCACCTCATCTTTTCTAAAATGAAGATTAGATAATAAGTTCAGTATATTAATTATTTAGTATCCTTTACAGTTGGTGTCAGTGGACTTGATTATTACCCAAGATGGGCTGTAGGCTGCATTATTGGAGAAACTACCTATACCAATAGGTAACAAATTCATCGAAACATATCCATTCCAGAGAACACAAAAACAACACTCATTGATCCCAAACATTTTATCAAAGATTCATCTTTTTGAAACTTACTTTTAGAAAATCAACAAGCATTTCTTTCTAATTTGCACTCTGTATTTCTTCTACCACACTAGTTTTTCATCCTGAAGCCTCACTCCAGGCGTAGAATTCACATATTGGAAATAAGCTCATTCCACAAAACCTTTCCTTTTATGGGATGGTTCTTTCCAGAAACTCCTTTCAAAGAGGATGTTCAGAATAGCCATGTGCCATTCTTTTTCAAGTCATTTATTGCACTCTGAGTTTCTGTCCTATGCTGCTGTACTATGTATTTTTGCCTCCCCTCTACCCCAGTTTTCAATTCCTTTTCAGTTTATTTTATGTGTTGTTGTTAACTCATTAGAATGTATGCTTCTTGAGGGCAGGGATTGTCTTCCTAGCATTTAATACAATGTCTGATACATAGTAAGTTCTTTAAAAATGCTTCTTAACTGAATTTAGTTGATTCCAGGCACTGTGCTAAGTGCCAAAGATACAAAATACAAAAATGTGACCATTTTTTGCCTTCAAGAAACTTAAATTTTCCTGGGGGGACACATTTCTACAGTAGAGTAAATGCAAAACATAAAAAATAAAGACAAAATGAGAATGAGAGGGAGGCAGTAATGACTGTAGGAATCAAGAGAAGCTTCTTGTAGGAGGTAATATTTGAGCTATAATATTTTCTTTGTTCAAGAAAAAGATCTTTGCTTGCAAGTTTTTACTGGTGGATTTGTATTTCGTTAAAAACAAAATCAAATAAGTAAGCTAGGCAAAATTTGTCCTCAATAAGTTGGTTCAGTTATGGAAAAACAGGACAACTCCTAAGTTGTTTCACTTCTATGATGCTCAAACACTAGTTATAGTCATTCATTAACCTATCAATCTATCTATCTATTCAATCATTTATGTATTTATGTAATTTTTAAAAACTGCATTGATCTATACTTGACTGTCAAGATCTTTGCAGTATCTGCCTAGCTAAAGAAGACTTGGAGTATAGATTGGACTAGTTACAAATTAGTATTTGTGTTGAGGGTTGCAGAATAGCATTTTCCATTCTTGCTGATCATCTCACCTCTTCCATTTGGGTATATTTGTGCTTCACTAGTAATTCTGAACAAGAGGCTCCAGGAATAGGCAGTCCTAACCTATTGCACCATGAGTTCTTAGCCCACCCAAGGTTCAAGGCAGTTCATCAAATCCCTCCAGGAGTTATTCATGAATTTATGGTGCTTGCTTAAAAAAAAACTCTGATGGATGGAATAGCTTAATCCTTTCTCACCAAGCTCCAGATGTATTTTTCACAAAGGAAATTCCAAGGCAGCTGTTGTTCTGCACAGCAAAGAGGAATGGGGTTAAGTGCATTTTTTTCATGGGGTTCAAGAGTGCCTGCTTTTGTAGCTAGCAATAAAAGAAAAAGAAAACTGAGTTTTCGGGATACATGTCACAACTATAGATATCTGAGTGCAACCAATAATATTATACTATCTGCTATTGGGTGGAAAAGAGCACTAGATTTGGACTCAGAAACTTTTTTGTTCAGTAATTTTCAGCTGTATTCAACTCTTTGTGACCCCATTTGGGTCTTGGCAAAGATAATGGAGGAGTTTGCCATTTCCTTTTCCAAATCATTTTACAGATGAGGAAACTGAGGCAAACAGGATTAAGTAATTTATCCCAGGTCACAGAGCAATCTGAGGTTGGATTTGAATTCATCTTCCTGATCCCAGGCCTGATATTCTATTCACTGTACCACCTAGCTTCTCTGTTCTATTATCTCTCTAACCTTAAGCAAATACTTCCTTTCTCTGGTCCTCAAATTCCTCATCAGCTCTATAATCTATGACTAGTCCACAAAAGTCTTACCATGGGTCAACTGTAAAACACAGAAAGTTTTTTGGCACTGTCTGGTTTGGTGTTGGAAGGTGTGTTCATCTATTAGGCAAATCATTTCTTTCAATGAGACAGAGAACATGGAGGGGAAAGCATCGATAGAATAGGAGGAATAAGGAGATAATTCTTGCCCTACTGAGCAAGGCATTTTGCAAGTGTCAAACTGCCAAATAAATGAGTCATTATTATTATTGTTGTTGTTGTTGATATTTCTGTTGAATGTTATGACTTTTTGATGATTCTGATGGGAAATACAGTCCTGTTTAGAGTTAGAATAAGAATGATACTATTTCCCTATCCAGAAACTTCTGGGCCGGAATGTACAATTTACATCTAATTCAGAACATTTGCTTTTCCTCCATTATAATCCTATTATTTTTAGGTGATAAAAAAGCACACCAAACTTGACGAAATCACACAGACTTTGAAGGTTAGTAGGAATCTCATTGGCCATCTAGTCTAACCCATACATAAAAGAATCCTTCTTATACATTCAGTTAATCAGCAGTTGAGCAACAAGCACTTATTAAGTACTTACTATGTGTCTAATACAGTAATAAATACAGGGACTACTTACGAAAGCAAAACCCAACTCTACTCCCAAGGAGCTCCACATTCTAATGGGGAAGATTAAAAAAAAACTACTTACATAAAAGATACCAGGCAAATGGCTATTTAGTCACAGCTTGAAGACCTCCAAGAAGAAGGAACTTAACCATCTTTTGAGGCAGCCTACTCCACTTTAAGACAGTTCAAGGTTTTTCTTACCCTCGGAGACTAAATTTGTCTCCTTTGAAATTTTTATGCACTACCTTTGGTTCCTCTCTCTTCTGGGTTCTTCCACCTCTTTCACTGGACAGCTCTTCAGATATTTAAAGATCACTATTATGATCCCCCAGAGTTTTCTCCTGGAAAACATACCTACTCCCTTTATTCATGCCCTAATAGTATAATGGCTCATTCTAATATAAAGATCACAGATTCATCATAAAAATCCAACCCTCTAATTTCAAAGATGAGAAAATTGAGGTTCAGAATCTCTTGCCTCGGGCCACACTTTTAAAAAAAATAGTATTTTATTTTCCAAATGCATACAAAGATAGTTTTCAACATTCACCTTTGTAAAATCCTGTGTTCCAGATTTTTTTCTCTCTTTCTTCTCTTCCCCTTTCCTCAATACAGAAAGCAATCTGATATAGGCTAAATATGTTCACTTCTTCAGAACATACTTTCATATTTGTCATTCTGTGCAAGAAAAATCAGATCAAAAGGGAAAAAATGAGAAAGAAAAAAACAACAAGCAAACAAACAACAACAAAGGTGAAAATACTGTGATTTGATCCACTTTCAGTCTCCCTAATTCTCTCTATGGATAACAATGGCACTTTCCATCCAAAAGTATTAGAATTGTACAGTAATATTTCTACTAAGCATCAGAAACAAAATTTGTTTCAGTTCCAGCATTCTGTCCATTTTATGATTCTGTGTGACTAATTCAATTCAAGATGTGTTCCAAAGCTCCCAACTCTTCTCTCCACTAAATCAATTTGTTTCTTAAGGTTCTTGTATAATTTAAAAACTTTTAATATTTAACTTGTAATAGCATAGGTTCTAGTAATGAGGAAAATAATCAGTAAATAGCACTCTAAGACAAATTGAATTTTCTTCTAATCATTGATATGAGTCTCATTTCTGCCAGCCATAGCAGTTTGCCTTTTCATCACTGAGAGCCATATTTCATTTATCACGGTGTCTGAAGCAAGAATGCATAGGGTTAGAGTCATGTGATGTAGCTATACTAAATTTCAATAAACATGCTTTTAAGTGCCATTTATGGCCTGTTTTATCCCAGCTAAACCATGAATCAATTAATTCTAAAAGCGTGAAAAGATTTTGTGGAATCTCTTTCTGATGGCCATGGATCAAGTTGTGATGTTAAATGGAAGAATGATCTGGAACAGGTAGAGGCAACCTTCATCACTTCATGTTCCCTAATATACTCTACCACCCTTAGTACATGACTATATTATGGTTTTCTCCTTTCCTTCCTACTTTCTTCAGTTTATCTCTTCATTTTCCACCTTATTTTTATTCATTTATTTTATTCTCATGTTTGTTTTATGCTGACAATGTCAGCCATGGGACTCAAACACTGATATAAATGGCCACAAGCAAGCTAGTGTGATATAATGTATAGTATGCTAGCCTTAGAGTCAGAAAAACCTGGATTTAAACTGTCATCTTACTATTATCAGCTGTTTGACCATAAGCAAGCCATTTAACTTCTTGGACCTGCATTTCCTCATCTGTAAAACAGAGATGTAATATCTATATCATCTCCCTCATAGTGTTATTGTGAGGATCAAATGACTTCCTGTTTATAAAGTGCTTTGCAAAATTCAAATTCTCACATAAATATCAATTATTATTATTAAGAAGATAATGATTACCAAATCATGAATGTTATATTTTAGGGGCTGTGTCACATTCTTATCGGTAGTGCGTCATTTGAAATATTGAAATCTTTTGATTGGCTAGTTAAATTCAAAGCTAAGTTTGGCTTAACAATTCTAAATGCAATATGAATCATCTGTGAAAGGGCAATCAACCTGGACCTGCATTCTGGGTCACAGGACCATAGTGAGTGGTTCTCCTTTCCACGCTGCCTTCCCCGTATGCCAAGCCAGAAAATAGGACAGATTGTTGGTCATAAGGTGTTTGAGCTATCCTACATCTTATACTCTTACTCTTCACCATAGACAACTTCATTCCATGATCTCTTTTTCCCTTTGCCTAATGCAGAGGCTATTTATAACAAAGACAGTAGTTAAGAACAAGAAAATTGTGTTCCATGAGCAGTGTAGATCCCAGAAAGAGTGGAAGTTTTCACATTCTTGACCCTATAGATATCTTTATTTGAAAAGTCATTTTATATTTGAAACAAGGGCTTGCAAACATATTCTAATAGTGAGATGAAGCATTTTTAAGCTCCTCTGAATGCCTTAATAAATTTTTCTAGCTCTGCTTGGTTCAAACTCTCAACTTCCTTTTTTCCAGAGCCACAATTATGAATTATTGTTCCTCAGAAAATTTCAGTCAAGGAATGAGTGAATAGTGTCTGAAAATAGTTCATTTGTAAATGTAGTCATGATCTGGAAGAGTGTCTCCCATATGGGAATTAGGGGAGATGACAACCTTTTCTAGGACAGGTAAAACAATATAGTACTAGAATTCATAGACTGGGGATGATTTCTTTGAGGAGGACAGGCTGACAGAGAATTGGAGAGGTAAGATTCAGAAAAAATGGTAATGGTTGTTCCTGGGAAGAAGGGTTCCCCACTGGGGAGGAAGCACACCTTTCCCCAGATGTTTGTAGCTCAGGGCAAAGTACCATGTACCCTTTGGAAAGTTTGAGTTTCAATTTATCAAACCAGAAAAATATCTAAATTATTACAAATTTAAGTGTTCATTGGTGAGAGGAATCTAAGAGGAAAGGAAAAATTTGAAGTTATGTATGAGATTTTACATTTTTCTTTTGTTATTACAAGAACTTTATATTAATGTTAAGAAACATGAAATAAATCAAGAACTAAGGCCTATCCACCTGAAGGGTAATAAACAGAGGTAATAAATTGTCAGGGAAGGTGATCACAGGATATAAATAAGTTAAGGCACTTAATAAATTTCTTTTCCCAGTGAAGGGGAGAGGAATCTTAAGTTTATGACTAAATGCAGGATGGTAGAATAAAATATGTTATTTTTCCCCTAAAAAAGAAGATATATTGGTTTTTTTTAATATGAAGATTTTACCCCTTCAGAAAAAGTAAACTTTATGTATTACAATCAAGAGTAGATTGTAATTGACTCCCAAGCACTCAAAACTTGCTATGCATCAGGATGGCTAGCAAATATAATCTTTACTTTGAAATAATAAATTTTATCTTTGTTCCTTCCAACCTTTGACCTTTAAAAGAGGGAATTCCATGTGTTTTTCCTCTCTTGTTCTCTCTGTAATTCACTTTTTTTAGAAAAAATGTATTAATGATTAATAATTAGGCATTTTAACAAGCTGTATGTGAAGATAGTGCAGTAATAAATCAAAGTAAAATGTGCCTTTGGAAGAAAAATAATGGAGAAGCTTTTTAAAAAGTCTTATTCCTGCATAAAACAGAGAAACTGTCATTAAATTTAGGGACTAGACTTATACTTCCAAGTCATTGAAAATGCTTATCATATTCTGATCTAGCAAATTTTAAATTCTGATAGTGGGGTTGTTCAGGGAGAATCCCTCATAGATTTAGAACTGGAAGGGACTGGGGTCATCTATTTATATTTCCTCATTTTACAGAAGAGAAACCTGAGGTTACCTGATAAGTTAAAGAACTTACCCAAGATCATATGGGTGATAAGAAGTGATTAGTCATAATTAAAATTTGCCTTGTCTGTCTCTGATTTTCTTAATTCATAGCACTGATAATGATTCGGTCTTAATCTAAGTTTTATTAATATTAGAAATCTTGTGCGAGATTTATGAAAACAGGGCCAATGCATTCCTTTATTAGTCTGACTCTAGGGCATAGTTTTGTTTATATTTGGGTTTTTTTTTTAATCTGACTTGTCCTAAAACTGATTGTGGACTATAACTGTGATCATAGGACCAATGAATGAATGATATTGAAGATTAAGAGGAGAAAGACACTTAAATTGATTGAAATAAAAAGAGCAGTGATTATAAAAATGAATAAAAACATCTTTATTTAAGTGGAATATCAGAAGGACTTTTTTAGAGGGGGGTATCACAAAGATTGTCTGGTAAGTCACAAAGGATTTACATTTTATATCAGTAGAGGTAAGGGCATGTGCTAGAATTAGCTTGGAGTCACTTTCCAGAGTTAAATTTTCAGAGGTAGCATTTATTTTCATCTCAGGAATTGAAAAATGCTGCAAATCAGGGCTTGATTTCTTGCTTTATTGATTGTCTAGATTTAAGAAAGTGATTAGGAAATTGCTAATGGTGAAGATTAAACTTAAAAATTGGAGATGCCAAATGTTTTTTGAGAAAGAACCAATTGCTAAACATTTACCAGCACATTCCAAAAGCAGCATAGCATAATAGATAAAATGATTAACTTTGAGTCAATAAGACTTGTGTTTGAATTCCATGTCAAATAATAATCAGTGCTATGACTATGAAGGAAGTCATTCAAACTCTATCTCAGTATCTCCTTGGGTAAAATCAGATTGACAATTATTTTACCTATCTATTATTCAAAGATAAGATGAAATAACAAACAAGTAATATCCTTTTCAAACTTTGATATACAATATTCTTCAAGTCTTATTTATTGTTATTTTTAAATATTGAAATAAATGTTTGAATCTTAAGACACATTTTAAATCATTTCAGTATAAATATATTTCATCTAGTAATTTTATATGATCATTTTTCAATATATATGTGTATACATGTATACATGTACATATATATAAAATGTATTTGGTTTGATTCAATATGGTATTATTGAAGATGGTCATGTGGGCAGGCATGAGAGCACAACCTGCTCCTAGAAAATTATGCAAAAATAGGAAATGTGCAGTAAAAGCACTTAGAAAATTATAATTAAATGTCATGGTTATTACACGTGACTCATAAGCCTTACTTGCTTCTACTCCAATTCCACCAATTTAAAAAAAATCAAATCAACAAATATTTATTAAGTGCCTTTATATGCTCGGTACTATGCTAAGTGCTAAGGAAATAAAGAAAGGCAACAAATAAAAAATAAAGTATTGGGTAGGATAACAGTAGTTATAATAATAATAATAATAAAAAGTATAGTTATACATCACATTTCTTCAGTACTATGTCTAGGCACTGTGCTAAGCATTTATAATTATCACCTCATTTGATCCTCACAACAACATTGAGAACTAGATGCTGTTAATTGTCCTGTTTTACAGATTATGAAACGGAAGATTGATTTGTTCAGAGTCACACAGCAGGAAGTATCTGATGCCAGATTTGAATTCATTTCTTTCTGGCTCCAAGTATAAAGAAACTCTAGTTCTATAGATATTAACCAGAACTAGCATTTTTATGACAAAGTTTAAGGTTTGTAAAACATTTTCCAGTTGTTATTTCACTTGATCCTCACAGACTTCTTGCAGAATTGTTGCTATTATTCTCATTTTGCAGATGAAAAAAATGAAGGGAGACATTAGTTAAGCGACTTGCTCAGGGTCCTACAGCTACTATGTGTTTTAGATTGGATTAGAGGTCAGGTTTTCTTGAGTCCCAGTTCAGTGCTGTATCCACTGTGAAGAGGGAAGAGCACAGCCACTTGGAATACCCAGTGGTATGACTTGGAGGGCACTTCCAGTCTTGTCTGACTCCATTGTTTCACTGTAGTAGGAAGAGGATCCTGGAGATCTGGGAGCTTGTGCCAATGGAGAACAAGCTCTGGCAGGCTCTGCCCAATGGCAAAGGCTTCAAGTGCAGTCTCAGTAACAGATTGCATGTCTTTCGTCCAGAGATCAGCACAGCTATAAGTTCTGAAGAGGCTTAAAGTTGAGTGTTGATATTTTTTTGGCCACAGAAGTACATGATTACTTCCTGTCAAATTGTGGTAGTCATCCTGGGCCTCTTAGAAGTACTGGTGATTGCAGTGAATCCCAAATTGCTTGAAATACTGCAAAATAATCTTTAAGATGTCTTCTTTGTAGAAAGAAATACTTCAAAAGAATAAAGATGAGCATTATGGAGTGGAGAAAGTCAGACCTAGAGATAGATAGAGCTTGGGAAGGAACTCAGGAGATGCTAAGTCCAACACCCTTATTCTGTGCTTTAAAAACTTAGGAATACAGGGTGTACAGTGGATGTAATATAGAGCCTGCTGTCAAGACCACCTAACTTCAAATCCAGCTGTGTGACTCTGCACAAGTCACTTAACCCTGTTTGCCTCAGTTTCCTGATCTGTAAAATGCGCTAGAGAAGAAAATGGCAAACCCCTCCAGTGTCTTTGCCAAGAAAACCTCAAATAAGGTCACCAAGAGTCAGACACTACTGAAATGGCTGAACAACACAACAACAATCCTCTCAACCATGTATTCTCTGAGGAATTAAGGAGATTCCTGTTAGATTTTATGCATAAAAAAATCAGGGCTAATTAATATAATAAAACTTACTAGTATTTATATAGTATTTTATGATTTGCAAAGAATTATATTATACAGAATTATATCAACTATCCAGTTGATAGTTATAACAGTCTTAGGAATTATATGTTGTTATTATCTCCATATTAAATATAGGAAAATTTAAAGATGTTCAATCATGCACTTAGGTCACCCACTACCATCTGAGGCAGAATTTGAACCCAGCTCTTTTTGATTTCAAGTCCAGCAGTTTACCCATTGGACTACTTAGCTGCCTCCAATACCTCATAGAGCTGTTGTGAAGAATATTTTGCAAAGCATACTGCCTGTGAGCTATTATTATTCTTTTTGAGTTAACTCCTTGAGTTGTGCTGAACAGTTTTTGAGAAAAATCTTAATAGCTAAAGAAAAATGAGTTATAAAATTTATCAAACAATTGAAAATATTCAAAATATTCTATTGGCAAGAAACATTTCAAGATCTTTGATGCAAAAAAAGAAAAATTAAATCAGGTACTTATATGAATTTCTAGTTATGAGGAAAATTATAATTTTAAAGTAATAAGATTATTGCAGAATTAGGACTTGAATCCAAATCTCCATGGCTTTTAGTCCAACCACTAGGCTATGTGCCTCTCATTTTTTATTATGTCTGTCTCTATATCTATGACTATGCATATGTAGATATATGTATATTTTTAAAAAAACATTTGCTTTAGTTATGGTCTATATTTTAGGGTGACATATATGTATATATACACGTGTATATTAGACAAGAAAGAACAATAAATAATGTTATCAGTGAAATGGTTAAAATTTTTTCAACACTAGAAATTTTTTTAAAGCCCTCTTTATTTGTATATTTTCTGTATGTATTAGGCCTTTAAGCCCAATTTTCTTTACATCTGTGTCTTAGAAGTGTGACACATTTGGATCTTACATTATAAGTTTTTTTCAATAAACCAAAAATATAGCACATTTAAGTTATTGCTTCAGCAATTTACCTTTAAAGGGATTATGGAAAAAGCATCTGACTCATTAGGGTTTCAATCTAACTACACGAAAGCATCAAGAAATAAAACAAAATCCACATAGATTAATTTTTCTCCACAATCCTTTTTTTTAAATAAGCCAAAATATTTTATGGGATTTTTCCATTGGCTCAGATGTTTTTGATGATAAATCATCTAAGGATACCATTATCGCCTTAAAAATAGACCATTCCTTGTACAAAATATAGAAAGTCTTTTTCCAGAAACTGCTTCATTGGTTAAAGATAATTGAAATTCTGCAATGGACGATATAATGAAGTTTTCCAGGATCTTACTCTAAAATTTGAATCCAATTTCTGGGTGCCAAGGCTTGCCAAATTTTCTCTATAGATCAGTTAAATAAAGACTCAAGAAGAAGATAAGTCTGTATCATTGTAATTATCGCATACATTCTTTTAAAATTCTGAACGTAATGTGTTATTGTTTGATGCCCATTTCTGGTTTGGGAGTCAAACTAGTAAGTGTTATTGCTCCTTTGAAACATTTAGAAATCATTTCATGTCCCTCCCAATAACTTAAGGATTTCTTACTAAGATAGCTAATATATATGTTTGTGTGTGTGTGTGTGTGTGTGTGTGTGTGTGTGTGTGTGAGAGAGAGAGAGAGAGAGAGAGAGAGAGAGAGAGAGAGAGAGAGAGAGAGAAGAAATTCCAAACAAATAAGTATGTGCTGGAAAAGTCATTTGGCCTAATTTTTGTTAGATTTTATGATGTCTAATTTACTTTTTGTGCAAATGAAAATAAATGTGCCAGATTCACTGATAGGAATTGTGATCTTAGAATTATATGTTTGGCATTTTTAGCTCCCTCTGCCATCTCATATTGCAAAACCAGGGGTCTGGATAAGTGCTGAGTTTCCTCTGACATCAGCCAGACCTCTGTGTTCCCATCAGTTCCAGGAGGATGCTGGACAAAGCAAGACTTGGACTGTTATCATTATTTATGGTGATTAGGAGCCAACTCCTTATCCTTTTGCAGGCATATAGTTCCTTGCGACTTGCATGACTGGAGCAGCAAATTTGGCCCCTTAAATTCTTGCACACTTAAAAGGGCCAGGCTCCAACATGTTTGTGGCTTTGCTTTGCTCTGCTCTATTGCTGGAGAGTTATGCAGTCCTTCCTAATCCCTGGAAACAGGCAGTGTGTGATGCTGCCAACAGACCATTTGTGTCTGTAAAATATAGACAAATTGCTACTCTTTATTAGACATATGGATGAAGAACTGGGCAGTTCTAAAATGAGTGGGTATTGAGTTTCTTGGTTTGTTCCCCACCTCCTAACTGTGCTTTCAGAAGAATGGAGCTATTTAGTGGTGAATTTTGATGCCAAGGTTGTTTTTTTTTTTCTTTTTCCTTTCCTTTTCTTTTTTTTTCTCTCCTGTCCTCCCCTTCTTCCCTTCCTTCCTTCCTTCCTTCTTCTTTCTCTCCTTTCTTTCTTTCTTTCTTTCTTTCTTTCTTTCTTTCTTTCTTTCTTTCTTTCTTTCTTTCTTTCTTTCTTTCTTTCTTTCTTTCTTTCTTTCTTTCTCTTTCTTTCTTTCTTTCTTTCTTTCTTTCTTTCTTTCTTTCTTTCTTTCTTTCTTTCTTTCTTTCTTTCTCCTTCATTCCTTCCTTCCTTCCTTCTTTCCTTCCTTCTTTCCTTTCTTTTTCTTCCTTTCTTTCTTTTTTCTTCTTTTTCTTTCTTTCTAAGTTTGGGCCTTTCATTAGTTAACTAATACTTTTGGAATGAAAATAAAGTCTTCATAGTCTCTTGATCATTTTTAGGAACCATGGACCTACATTATGATTGGGACCTGACACTGTTACCTATTTATTACATGACATTAAATGCCCTGAAGAAAAGCAAAAAAAAAAATGAATCAGTCATATAGATATTTCTAAATATTTAGCTCTGTGGCATCTTTTGGGCAAAACATACAGATTACTAGATGAATTGAATAAAAAATTGACCAAGATAATTGATGATGTGGTCAAATGTGGGTAATTCTGAAATCCCATCTTAAGTTGCCTCATTGCTGAAATGTAAAGGAGATTCAAAGAAGAATTTGAAGAACTGGTCGTTGATAGCAATAAATCCCATTATATGATACATTGAAAGAAAGGCTTTGTTGAGATTTTCACATATGGAAATATGGAAAAGAAGTCAAGAACAACAAAAACAAATATTGGGACAACACCCAATGAACAAATGGAAAGTCACCTCTAAAATTCAAGTAGCACCCCTGCTCTCCAACTGGGATATTAATTAATAGCTCTTAACTAAGAGAGAAAGCCTTGAAAAAGATAGGGAAGCTGTTTCTCTTGTATGGCTCAGAATTATCTTTAGCCAAAATCAGAAAGAGACAGTCCATGATGGTCCTTTGAGACATACTGTTCCCAAAACTTGCCAGTCAATCAATCAATCAATAGGTTCTGGGGATACAAAAGTGAGAATCCCTTCCATTAGGGAGTTTATATTCTAATGAAAGAAATAACAGGCACATAGGTAAATGTAAGATATATTCCTGCTAAATGCAAAATAATTAAGGGAAGTCCTCTCCAGCTGCCTATATAAGACTAGGCAAGACAGAATATGAGAGGGCATAGAGTGCTGTACTTGAAGTCAGGAACTGGGGTTTATCTCTCACCTCAAATATTTACTACCTGTATGATCTTGAATGAATCTGCAAATGAAGCTTTCAGATTTCATATTTTAGCATCCTTTTTGGGTCTAGATCTAGAATTATAAGATTATGTGATCCATGATTTAGACCAGCTCAGAATCTTGTAGAAGGTCTTCTAGGGAAAGGAAGAGTCACATTGTCACATTGGCAAATCCAATTAGAGTCTCATTTCTGATGTGTAATATGAAAAGCAGAAGAGTGGATCAAGAAGTTTCTATCCCTGATAAATAAAGAAAAGAGGTGATGTTAAATGGGAGAAGGGGATAAGGATGGCGAGAAGTAGATAGTCAAAAAGACAAGACCTAAAAAACCAGAAAGTTTTCTGGACACCACTTTCCATTTATTCTTTCCATATCTTTCCTCTCCTACTTCTAACAGTGATAGGTGGTACTGTGGTGGCTATCGCATCCTTTCTCGATGCACTAGATGCAGATGGTTGCACAGTGTCCAGAGCATTGGACCTAAAGTCAAGAAGAGCTGAGTTCAGAACCAGCCTCAGATACTCACTAATGGTGTGACTCTGTGCAAGTCATGTCTCAATCTCCTCAACTGTAAAATGGAAATAAAAACTGTACCTCCTGCAGTGTTATTATGAGGATCAGATGTGATAATATGCATTTAAAAACACTTAGCATAGTGCCTGGAACATAACAGATGCTATATAAATGATTACTTTCTTCCCTTCCCCTTCTTTTTCTTTTTGGTAGCAGCAGTACTGAATCCCTTCTTTTGGTTGTTGTTCAGTCACGTCCAAAATCTTTATGACCCAATTTGGAGTTTTCTTGGCAAAGACACTAGGATGGTTTGCTATTTCCTTCTCCATCTCATTTTACAGATGAGGAAATCGAGGCAAATAGGGTGAAGTGATTTGCCTAGAATCACATAGCTAGTAAGTGGTTGTCCTGTACTCTATCCACTGTGCCACCTAGTTGCTGCTGAAAATTTAATTCACCACATCCTGTTATAAGAGCTAGCTTATAATCAGCTTAGGAGCAATTTAATGGTCCTCAAGTACACATGGTTTCTTTTATCTACTATTTTATGGAGTTTATACAGACAGATATTTATTAGCACAGTACATTATTAGCACAGATAATTACTAGCACATGGTGCTAATAATTAGCACAATTAGTAGCATATATTTAGCGTTTAATAATTGCTTGAGCTGCCTTTCTCTGCCTGTCAGTTTAAAAATCACAGCAGCCTAGAGACGCCAACTCTGAAAATGTATAACATTCAGACAGAGGTTTCACTCTCTCTCCTACTTTAAAGTCTTGCATATCTGGCTAACCTCTGACCTCTTTATGTTTGTGGGAAAATCAGAACATAGGAATTGTTTAGGTAAAAGTGAGCAAAGTGACTTATTACAGTGTCTGTTATTGGACAGGGAAAGGGAAATTGGGAGAAGAGTGATTTTCTTTGGGGAATATCTGCCCCTCTTTGAAGAGTTATTATGTACAGCTCACAGCTTCATTGCGAGTTTTCTGTCCTGAGGAGCTTGCACGACCCAGTAACCTGTCTTGATCCCTCTCTTCTCTGGTACAGCCCTGCATTGAATGTCTCTTTTTTATTTTCTTCACATCAGCTGTTATCCCTTTGCCAGTGATTTACTTGAATTCAGCAAACAATTATCCCAACTCCAAGTACATTTTGTTGAACCCAGTTCAGCTCTTGGCATTTATTATTGTTCTCCCCAGATCATTGTCATCATCACTGAATATTTATTAATGCCCAATCTGCTGTATGATCCCATTCTCCGTATTTTTCAGTGATGTAGAAAAGAGACACTCTCTGCCCTAAAAGAGCCTCTATGGTTGAGTTGGTCTGTCTGTTCCAGTCCTTGAACTCTCTGTATTAGCCTTTTTTGACCACTTCTTTCTTCTTGGAATTCTCTTCTACCTTAGTTTACTGAATTTGCCTCCTGCCTCAGATACTTAATTGCTTGGGGACTCTGACCAAGTCATTTAGCTGCTTTCAGCCTCAGTTTTCCCATCTGTATAATGGGGATAATTATAACAGCTCCTTCACAGGATTGTTGTAAGTTTCAGATTAGATGGTATCTTTAAAATGCTTTGCACATCTCAAAGTGTTATTTGATATTCCACAGCACTCACTACTTTGATTTCCTTTCTATAGTGAGACAATGTCAGAAATGAAAGGTATTTTAGGGATCTGTCATTCAGCTTTATCATTTTGCAAATAAGCAAACCAAGGCCTAGAGAGATGAAATTACTTACCTGGCGTCACACAGACAGTTGGTGATAGGTCACATTAGCTGTTCATGCAATGATTAGAATTCAGATTTCTTAACTTCGGTTTCATTTTTCTTTTAAAGCTGTTTTTCCTATGTAATAGTAGGTCCTGTTTCAATATTTTATTTACTTTTCTGTGCTCTTCACACTGCTCTTAGGTTTCTTTTGCTGTGTACTTTTCCTCCTCTTGCTACTTAAAATGAGAGGATGGACTAGGATCTTCTTGGACCTAACTTTTATCTTCTTCTGCCTCTGATCAATTCCATGAATTATCCCTAGTCAACCAGATAATATGCATATATTAAGTGCTTACTATGTACTGGTCATAGTGCTAAGCCATGAGGATATAGAGAAAGACAAAAGACATACCTCAAAGAGTTGACAGTCTAATAGGGGAGTTATCAATTGTGACAAACAGGTAGGTACAAACAAGTTATACACAGGATAAGTAGGAAATAATTAATAAGGAAGTTACTAGAATGAAAAGGGATCTGGAAAGACTTCTCAGGAAGTAGGATTTTAGTTGTGACTTGTAGGAATCTAGGTAAGCCAGGACTCACAGATGAGCCAGAGAAACAGTTCTAGGGAGATCAGTAAAGCAACAAACAGAGACTTCATTTTAATCTGAACATTTCTTCTTTTACCATCAGCTTGTTTTTCATGATTTTTTATTTTTCCCACCTGCATCTTTCACTGAAGTGTTTTAAGGAAAGGTTATTTTATTGCCAAAGTTTTCAGAACCCAGTAACCTATGAGCAATGATAACAAATGGGCTCGATGATATATATTAAAAGTGATAAATCATTTTCAAGCCTCCCAGATCATTTTATCTTCCTCTGGATTCTTACCTCTTTCTGACTCTTGTGTGGGTATTGATTAATGCCTCTATCTTTTTTGCTACATCTTCATCTCAGGTCTGTGTTTCATTTGCCTGCCAATAATGATACCTGATAAATTAATCAACCAACCTCAGAGGTCTTGCCACCCAGATAGTAGACAGTGTAAATGTGCCCATCAAAAGCCAGGAGGCTTTCCAGCTTCCATTCATCCAGTCCCCAAAAGACCACAGTGATTCTCAGCAAGTAGAAATGCAAATATTTATTTCTTTTCTTTCTTTCCTTCTTTTCTTCTCTCTCTCTCTCTCTCTCTCTCTCTCTCTCTCTCTCTCTCTCTCTCTCTCTCTCTCTTTCTCTTTTTCTCTCTTTCTTTCTCTTTCTCTCTTTCTCTTTCTGTCTCTTTCTTTCTTTATCTCATTCTTTCTTTATCTTTCTTTCCTTATTTCTTCTTTTTTTCTTTTCTTTCTTAGCAGTGAAATTTTTGAGAATCAGAATAGGCTAATTAGAAAAGGATGGGGCTTCTACTGAATCAGCAAGCTGGATTTCTATGAGTGAAATAAACATAAATAGGCAGCTGCAGCTCTTTTGGAGTTCAATGCCTCAACAAAAGCACTAGTCAAATATTTGAATAGTTGGAGGATGTGTCTATTCATTTCCATGGAAATGGCTGAAATCATTTGCTCCCCAATCTCTAGAGGAGTCAAAGTAGTTGCAATACCAAAAAGTCTGTCTAACTGTAGAACATGAATTTGAAGAAGGAGAGAATTCTTTAATTGGGCACAACATTAACATGGTAAAATGTCAGCATAACAGAATGTCCTAGAATACCTTCAAAGACCTATTTACCCAGTTTTCTTCTATTAGCTCTGAAATACTCAACAGAGCACTCAGGGAAGAAAAATAAAAAACAAAAACAATGCGCTTTTCTTCATATATCAGTCCTGCCTAATTGAGAGTTCTTGTTAATGGAATGACAGATAATGGCAAAAATGATAGCTGGCATCTGTTTAATGTTTGAGGTCTTAAAAGTCCTTTATATATATTATGTCATTGATCCTCAATAATCCTGTGAGATGGTAGTGTATGTGTTATTATTCCTGTTTTACAGGTGATGAAGAAACAGAAACCTAAGTTAAGTGACTTGATCATTAAGTATCTGAGGTGTCAAGTCTTCTCAAGTCTTCATGACTTTCCCTCTAGTATTCTATCCATAGGTTTTAGAAGTTTATAAATTAGCTGTTTGTGGGATGGTAATCAGGGAGAGAACATATGGTTCATCTTATCCCAGCTCTGCAATAAATTTTAAGCTGTACTACCATTGTTCAATTATTTAGTCATGTCTGACTCTTTTTGCCCATGAGCTTTTCTTGGAAAAGATATTGGAATAATTTGCCATTTGTTTCTCTAATGTGGTCCCATTTTACAGATGAGAAAACTAAGGCAAATAGGTTTTAAGTGACTAGCCCAGAGTCACACAGTAAATATCTAAGACTAGATTTCTCTGAGGAAAATCATTTAGTTTCTGAGTTTCCAGCTTCTTTAGCTGAAACGGTGGGTAGGTATGTGTGAAACAGCATGGGAAAGTGGGGGGAGGGGTGGGAGAGATGGGGAGGTGGGGAAGGGGGAGACACAGAACAGAATCTCCATGAAACTAAATGATATCTAAGGTTCCTTCCAGATCTAATAATCTATGACTAAATCTATGGCTAACTTGGAGCAAATTTTCCATAGAAAAATATTATGAATGTTGCTTAGTTTCCCAGGTTAGTCAACAAAAAACTATTTAGTACATAATGTAGCTGGATTGTCACATTTCAAATGTATAAAATCAAAATATGTTTTGAGTAATGGCAGCATAACTGAAATAAGTATATAGCTATCCATAGCGACTACTTTGAAGGAATCAAGACTCATTTGAATGCACAAATTCTATTATTTTGCTAAAATATCAGTCGCATTATAGCTCCCAGGCACTATCTTGATCTGGTTTTTAGAACAATTATTATAGCTGTCAAATCCCTACTGAAGGTTGGAGAATCTCTTACCTAAAGGTGGAATAAGGCATTTCTATATGATATGGAAAGTGTGAAAGTACTTATATTCATCATTTGTGCCTTCACTATAACTCATGGGACATGACTTGTCAAAACAAATCTACTTATGGAAGTGACTCCAGAATATTCGTTTCTCTTTCTCCTCTTTCTCCTCATATATTTTTTTTAGTAGGAAAAGTAGCAATAATACAAAACACTTTCTCAAAAAACTCTGTCCTTTGCCTCCAGCTCCTAGTTCAGCTGAAATCCTCATGCTGTTTTGCTTAAACTTGATACATACACTATTTTCCAGCCTTTTAGAAAATGATAACTAGAAAAGCCTCCTTTTTCTTATTCCCTGAGAACCTCAGCTATTACTGAGACCTTCCTCTCCCAAACAGGAAATTTGTGTTTCTGGGCGCCAAGCTCTTTAGTGCAAGGATCAGGGTCTTTTTAGCTACTTAAAGCCTTTAGGATTAGTATTTCTGTTTAGATGATGGCCCTGGATTCTTGAAGGCCAATGCCAGGCAAACAAAAACTCTAGAGGGTTCTGTCTACCTAAAAAGGCCTCAAATATGGGTTTAGAGATAAACTGTGTGTTTATCATTTAAAGAATGATCCACCTAAAATTATTGAGCTCTCCAGTAGGTTGAGTCAGGTGATTTTTCCAACCATAACAGCTCATAGAAACTATTTCCTAAGGCAAGACTCCTTAAACTTTTTCCACTGGTGACCCCTTTTTGCCTGAGAAATTTTTATATGACCCAGGTATATAGGTATATAAAATAGACATACAAATCAAACATTTATTGTTAAGAAATCATAATTTCATGATCTACACATTCGGTTATGAGACCCCATATGGAGTTACTACCTATAGTTTAAGAAGCTGGCTTCAAATATATAAAGGGTATACAACTTGTACTGATTAAAGGAATGCTCCAATGATGCAATAAAGCATTCCTAAAGGACTGAAGTATATACATACATTCATGCATGTATCTACAGGGGAGCATTGGTCAGAGCATTTATGTTGAAGCTTTCCTTGGAAGCCATGCCCTGGATTCACCAATGATATATTTTCATGCAACAGTAAAAGAGTTAACATTCATACAGTTCTTCAAGGTCTGGAAAATGCTTTACATTTATTTTTCTCATTTGATCCTCATAACAACCGTGTGAGGGAGATGCTTTTATTTTCACCATTTTAAAAATGAGGACGATAAGGCTCAGAACATTTAATTGACTTGCCCAGTTAGTAAGTATTGTGTTTGATAGTTCCAAAACAATACTCTTGGATAGGCCTGAGAATAGATTTATCTAGCATGAAATCCCTGTTGTTTGAAATAATTTAGGGCAAAGGTCTGAATGCTGGAACTAAATTCCATCTGCATTCCATCTAGTCTGTGTTCTGGATCCTTGGTTAACATTACTCTGTTTCAACAGAGGCAGTAGGAATTCTTGAACAAATGGCAGATTCAGTAGGAAAATGCTTAAGAAGAGAGACTTGATACAGAGTATAATTTGTATATCTTAAGATTATGAAACTCTCCTGGATCAACACCTTTTCTATATCAAGTGATAATAAACAGGTTTGCCTTTGGTTAATCCATTTGATTTGTATTTTAAACAATAGGTTTTCACTCTGTTCTATCCTATGTCTTTTAATTCACTTCTTTTTTTATTCAGCAGGCAGCCATATAATATTGATATAATTCTATTATTCTCTGTTATGAGCTCTTCTGTTATTCAGTGTAATAGAATTATGTAAACACCATTGGATAGTGTGGTGGTCTCATATTGTTTTTTCACTTGGCTGAATTTAAGATGGTGAAAAGCAGGTGGGGGGGATCCCAGGTAAGACATCAGGACCACTGACACAATAAAATGTGAGGGTCAGTATGTTCCCAGGTGGCAATGGAGAGTTAAACTGCTGCTGAATATCCACTGTGCACCACAGAGAAAACCATGGAAAGCAGCCTAATGATAGGAAATTCTGAATCTCTGCTCCCTAGGAGAGAAAAATTCTGCCTGTTAATCAAGCAGAAAAAGGGGGGAATTGGGGAAGCACTGCACAGCACTGACTACAACAGAAATGAGGATGTGTAGAGACCAAAGTTTTCTTATAAGTCTTTTGCAATAGCTGTGCCTTTTATATTTTTGGGAAAAAAACCCTCAAACACTGAAATGGCTTCCAAACTTAATCAATATGGGAGTTGAACCCCAGGCAAGAAGAAGCTGACAGAGTGGTGACAAGCTTACATGCCCGGCTCTCATTTGGTGATAAGCCCTTGTTGAAGTGTCTAAGCAAGTTTGCTTGGCTTTGAGTCACTGTTTAGGTTTTCCATGGAAACAGTTGTTCAAGGGAGTTTAACCCTATGCTTCTGCCAGAATCTGTGGGAGAACATGGGCCTGTCACTATCTTGAAGGAACATGAGGGTGACCTCTAAGAAGTTCCCCAGGGAACTGGTTAATCTCATGCCAAAGAGCTGGCCTGAAAGTTCAACTTTGTTTTTCAGCGGGGAAGAGATTTGGCTGATATCCCCCAGCTAGAGCCAACGTTGTTGCTGAAACCATTTTTGTAGTCACAAACCAGACATCACCTTAAGTGCAGGGAGTGTGTGATGATTGATATAATAATGCTTGTCAAGTATTCTGAGATCCCAAAAGAATGGTCAAATGGAAAGAATAAAGCTTGGATTATGATTTGGTTAAGATTGCCAGTTCTTAGCTGTTTTCCTCAAGGTTGGGAAACTAATCCTAGGAGATATTCCATATTCGAACACTTAACCCTGGAACATGGGACTTTATATTTTCCAGAAATTTTTCTTAATCCAGAATAGATTAAAAAGCAAGCCTTTGGCTAAATTACAGAGCAGTCAAATTTTCTTTCTGATGATACTCCGAACTTGTAAGACAAAAAAGATAAACCAGTCAGCAAAATATCTTTCAGGGTTTCTTAACTTCTTTTGTGTCATGGACCCCTTTGGTGATGCGGTACTTCTTTTACTAGTGAATGTTGACACCCTTTTATGACTTAGGAGATGTGGTTCAAGAGTTGACATGGCTGAGAAATTGATACCCTATGAACCTCTGAATTTGGCTGTTTTTTATTCAAGACATATAATTGGCTACTGGATCTGTCCCACAAGACCTTTTCCATTTTACTGGGCCAAAGTTAAAAGTTCTAAAGAGAGTTTTTGAAGCCATGACAGATCAAAAGCAGGACCAGTGACCCTTATTTTCCCTCTTGTTTGCCTGAATTCTATCATTTTTCTTTCATGGTTTGAAGGATTTCCTAAGGTCATTCAGGCAAGTATTGAATCCCAGGCCAGCCTGATTCAAAATTCAATGTTTTTATTCACTACCAATATTCCTTTCTTCTCTATGGCCATCTTGACCACACTTTTTACAGTTTTTCCTCTATGGCATATATTTTACAGGTTCAGGAAAACTGCATCAGATTAGATTTTCAAAATATGTTATTTTAATGATAGAACAATTCTACTACCTGTCATATGTGTTTATCTACTATTTTTGACTACTTGGTTTTTATACTTTCAAATTTCTTTAATTTTGGATTATTTAATTCTAAGATGTATCCAACTGTTTTGGTTCAAGACATGGCATCCCATTTTAAAAAATATTCAGTCTAGGGGTGTCTTTGTACAATTCGTTAATATGTATGTTGGCAGTATAGCTTGCACATTCCTAAATTGGGTGTTATCCATGCCTAGAATATCTTCAAGGTAAATTTTTCTCATCATCATACTATCTATGTTCATTTTTTAAAAAAATTCATACTCTTAGTCACTCATTAATATTAATCCTGATTGATCCTTACATAAGAAGTATACCATAGACTGGAGGAAAGAGATTCCCTTTCTCTTCCCCCTCCTCCTGAGTGCGGAAATGGGGGAGAAAGTGTAGTGAAGGAAAAATTGTGTGCCTAAAACTTCACTTAGGATACTGTTGGTTCTTCCAATTGAGCTTTGAGAATGGTTCCATCCTAGTACAGATGTTGCTTCCTAGAAAGTTAGTGTTTTTATACAAGGCATCCCAAAAATCTTAATGCAACTTTAAGTTGTTAGAAACTGAATTAAGACTTCTGGGATATCTTGTATAGCTTATAGGAACGATTTAAAAGTAACACTAAATTGAAGAGATAACTTGATTAAGCCTCTGTGTACCTCAAGGAGTTGAAATTCATTTGAAACAACTTATTAAGGGCACCTAGGTGGTGCAGTGGATAGAGCACCAGTCCTGAAGTCAACAGGACTTGAGTTCAAATCTGATCTCAGACACTTAACACTTCCTAGCTGTGTGACCCTGGGCAAGTCACTTAACCCCAATTGCTTCCGCAAAAAAGAATAAAAAAGAAAAAGAAACAACTTATTAATCATCCAAATTCTATGTCAGTACAAAAGAGAATGAGATTGTTAACTAAATATCTTTTAATTTTATTTTCTCCTTTCTTCATAGACAAATTCAGTTTCTTTAAATCAATTAAGAAGTAGATTGTTGTTATTGTGTTGGTTTCGTTGTTGTTTTAGTGTCTTATATTGTGTATTCAAGATTGTTTTCCTCCACAGATCAGTTAGTCAGAGTTTGTTAAATATCTACTATGTACCAAACATGGTGCTAGGTGCTAGCAAAACAAAGAAAAGCAAAAGGCAGTTCTTGCTACTTAATGACAGATACAGATTCTAACAGCTCTATCTCATTTTGGGGAATAATGTGCTTCTAAAGAGTTGTCTATAAATGTATATATAGCTAGTTACAGTTTCCCATTACCTTCCAATATATTTTAAATAATTCTTTCTCATGATAGAGGAAAATAGCAAAAAACATTTACTAAATTTTACAGAATTACATAAGAATGAAACAAAAAGTAAATCAGATCTTCATTGGGAATATAACATATTTCTGATACAATATCAACTATAATAATCAGAATAAATCACTGAATACAAAGATTATAATAAAATTTTCAAATGGGAAATGGATTATCAGATAGATCTACCATTGGTTCATTAAACATTCTTAAATTCATTTGAGTTGGGGGAGGGGGAACTCAACTGGTATGTAGCTTGCTATCCCAAAGATGCAGTGCAGATATTGCTAAAAGAGAGGAGTGGCTAATCTAGTGGGCATCACCCATTGATTAAATTTCTCAGAATTCCTGGGAGTTCCTTTCTGAATAGCCAAGAATCATCTAGTTCATCATTTGATTTTTCCCCTATTCCCCTGAAAAATTAGTTATGTTGTCAAAGAATAGCAAATAATATTCCAGGCATCTGGGACTAAATTTGTAGGTGAAGGCTTTCTTGGAAATCAGAGAGTATATTGCTCATCTTCTCTTTGTCAGTAGCTCCTTTTTGGTTCATCACAAATTGTTAACCTAGGCTGACTGGGAACTGCATAGTTTTTATATGAGAAAGAATATGGGAAAAAAGAATACTCATTTATAATAGGCATATCCCAGGAGAATGCTTCTATATTAGGGAAATGATCCACTCACATCCTTCTTATAAATAATCAAAATGTAATGATGGACCCCCAAAATACATTTCAACTTGAAAGGTGCCCTCTTTCTATCTCTATATATAGTTAGATATATTGAAGTTTATGATATTCAACACCTATTCTTTTAAAGGTTCCCTAATTCCTTCGGAAAAAAAAAACTCATGCCTTTATCTTTGACACAAGACATTGTGATATAGCTCCTCACAGAATCATCATGATAAATAACAATGAGAAAAATAATTGGGCAAAAATCCAATGTCCCAAAAAAATAGACCGTCACTAATGAAATCCTGAACTGAGATTATAACTATAACTATATTATAACTTTATAAACTATTATATTATATATTAATTATTATTAAATATCATTATTAAATATTATTTTAATATATTACATATTATTATAACTATAAACTATAACTCTAGCGCTCTTATATGTGTTGTCCAAGGCATAAATCAAATGGTTTACAAATCTAAAAATACAAAATAGTGCTTGCTTCTACAAAGTATTTTATCTTTAATTGTTGAGGAAAAAAGGCTTCAAGTAAAAAGAGATCATAAGTTTATTTCCCATACTTGTTAGGGACTTCTGTGGTTTGTGATATTCACTCTGTAATCATGAGAAGTTGTACACAGAGAAGAAAACAAGAGTCCAAGAGGTAGGAAAAATGTCCCTATGGCCTTGCTTATTGTAGGCCCTTAATGTACAGGATAGGGATTTTCTTATTTGTGTTGGAGAGCATTCTTATGCTATAGGCAGAGTACATCACCATTTTACAAGATGGAAAATTAAGCCCTTTTGAAATATACTGATTTTCCCAAGGTCACTTCAGGAATCAGTAATTCAGTTTGAAATAGAATTGCAAATCCTCTTCTTGCTTCCTGTATCTCCATTCCTTGCTGAAGTAGCAGATTGATCACAGGATTTTTCTTACTGAAAGCCTGAGCTCTAGAAATTTGTTTTCATTTGTACGTTACCGTATTGCTACAGTTTAGAGCAACTTGTGGTGGTTTGCCAAATACATATAGTTGTTGTCATTTCTTAACCTCCTCACACCCCAACCCTATTTCTTTCACTTACCCTGCATGGGTGATCATGCCTTCTAAACGGATTTAACTTTCCCTTTTATCAAGATAAGAAAAGAAAATATTTTGACATAAAATCAAACTGTTTGGATTCAAGTATCTGGAGGATAGAATTATGAGAGGCAGCATGGTATCTTGGAAAGAGTACTGGTTCTTGAGAACATGGGTTCAAATCCCACTTTTGACATTTACTACCTAGGGAGAAAATCCTTTAATATCTCTGGGTTTCAGTTTCCTCATTGGTAAAATGAAAGGATGAAATTATTGCTTTCTTAAATCCTATCAAGTTTGAAATCCTTGATCCTATTCTTTAAGATTAGGGAGCAGTGGATAGAGTGAACAGACCACTGTCTTCACAGTCAGAAGACCTGGGTTCAAAGCTCACCTCTGATCCTCAGTAACTGAGATCATAAGCAAATCACTCAGCCTCTCTGAGCCTTAATTTCCTCATCCATTTGCTAACTAACCATGTTGACCACCAAGTGCTGTTTTCTCATGATCTAATATGAGGAAGGGATAACCACTGTAAGGTGTGGTTAAGAGTTCTTTATTCTTCCTTCTTTGGTTAAGTAATTAGGTGACCCCATTTAATTAGACACTCTTCAAAAAATTAGTTTGATTTATGCAATACATAAATGATTCATGGGAAGGAGCAACTCTAACGTCTTGCCAGTATAGAGCATTCTTTTTTTTTTTTCCAGTTGAGCTCTGACAAATTGTTTTGCAATACTGAAATCTGCTCATTTTATTCTACAGCAAAGTGTCAGCAGCTCTCCTGGCCTTGGGCTGAGATGTAATTTAGTCAGTGCATTAAGGAAATGAAATGTAACTTCATGTAAAATAGGTAGTTTGTCAAATAAGCAAGAATGAAAATTAGTTTGAGGTCCAGCTTTCTCACATCCATCAAATGAGGCTGACTAAGTAGATTTCTGAATTAAAACTAGTTCTCCCTCTATATGAAGTAGTATCATAATGAAGGGAAAGCTTGGAGGGGTTTAGATTTAAGTGGACCTAGGGAGTGACTTCTATGATAAGATTATAGATTGATGCAACTTTTCTCCCTAAGTGTTGCAAGATATTTTGCTAAATTCTAAACAAGACTTTGTTTTGAGAAGTTTTTCCTTGTCCACATTCTCTTTCTCCCATTCAGATTCTATAGTAATAATTTTAAAATACAGTTTATGAGCTGTCTAGTCTTATCATTAGGACTGATAACTGAATGAAATTATAGAGCCCCTTCAATTTGGTTCCTTTATTTTCATAATCATAGGTGATTTGGGGTAAAAACAGAATCCAATAACTTTTATCTGGCCATCAAAGCATTTAGATGTGATTCCTAGTAATTACTGACTTTCTTCTACAAGATAGGTTCTAGAGTTTTAGACAAAACTGGGAAGTAGATGTCATTTATCTTCATTGCTCCCTGCTACCTTTTATGGTCATCTTTTCCCTCTTTTTTTTCCCCACATTTAGACTTGTGGTCAAATCCTTTATAGTCCCTAGAAAATATCTTATTTTAGGTATTTATATTTCAATTTGAATTTAAAGTGACACCCTACCTCTCTCAAGAGAATTATGAGCCTTATTACTTATAAATGTGAATTTGATTGATTTTGTTGTTATTGACACTTACAGTGGCCCTTAGGAACTAAAATTAACAATAAAAGAATTAATAATAATAACAGCTCGTGTTTTTGCAAAGTGCTTTAAAATTTTTTTGTTCTTAAAATCCTTATAACAACCTTGGGAAATGGGCACTAGTATTATCCCCATTGCACAGATGACAAAAAATTAAGGCAAAGAGAGTTTAAGTCACTTGCCTCAAGTCACACTAATAAATATCTAGATAGAATTTTAATTCTGGTATTTCTTCAGGTTTTCCATTAAATCCAGCATGCTATCTACTGTACCATCTAGCTATCCTCATTGCTGGAGGAGAGGGGAAACTCCTCAGAACTCCTAAAAATAGACTAAAGAAGGGCAGCCCTGTTTATCAGTTCAGCATCTGAAATTCTTCACTTAGTAAGTTAGCTAAACAAACAAAAAATAAACACATTCTCTAAGAGATGTGCGTGGCTGCATAAACATTTTTTAAATTATAACAAAAACAAAATAATTTTTTAAAAAGTAACATACAGGAAAGAGATTTATGGAAAATGTCACAGATAAAAACTAGACATTTAAAATATATGAGGAACAGTTTAAAAGTCACAGTTGTAACTCTCAGTTCACAACCAATATATGGTCAAAGGCTACGAATGGGCAATTTTCAAATTAAGAAACACATGTTATTAATAATCACTTGAGAAAACTGTTCAACCTCGTTAAGAAATCAAAGCAATAATCTGAAAGCAACTCTAAGGCATCTCAAACCAATAAAGCAAAAACAAGGAAAGTCGGTGCTAATGGGGTTGTGGAGAAATAGAAAAAAAAACATTCCTTGCTGGTATAATTACAAACAAAATCTTTTTGGAAAGTAATCTGGTATTGTGTTGTACAAGTTTTTTTTTTTAAATATACCATTTGATTCACTAATTCCAGGCTTGAGGATATGTCATGAAAATATCAAAAGCCAGAACTGTCCTTTCAAAGATTCTTACTTTAGGATTACATATAATTGTCATAAAAAAAAGGAAAAAAACCTAACTGTCCAAAAATAAGTGAATGTGCAAAAAATATTAATGGAATTGAATGCTGTAGTGCAATTAAAATTAATATGAAGAATATTGAAAGAACAATGAAAAATTAAAAAAAAAAACCTTAAAGGATGGAGTACCCATTGTGAACACAGAAGAAGAAAGTGCATGAAAATTAGTAGAGACATTGGGCCTGGGATTTAGGAAAAGTTGGGTTCAAGTTACATCTGTGATATGTGCCTGAATTGTAACTCTGTCTAACTTGCCAGGAGTGACTTATATAACTTAGATTCAAGTGGTCAATTAGATACCAATATGTAATGGTAAATGGAGTTTCCTTACTGGGAATTCCCTATATCAACTGAATTATAGTCCTGGAACATCTCCTCCCCATCCAAAAAATGACCTGAAGGAGAAATAAGCAAGTGAATAAAAATTTATCATGATATATTATGCTTTGAATTGAATTAGTTTAAATATTAATTAATTAGCAACTATATTTATAGGGTGTAGAACTATGGATTAATTAATATGAGGAACTCCTGAATCAAAAAAAAAGCTTCCTTAGAAATGCAGGTCAGTACCTTCTCTGCAATTTAACATTCTTGGAGAATTGACATGTGTTAAGTAACTTGTCCAGAGTCATATAGAGCAGAGACTGTGTCAGAAGTAGAATTTGAACCCAGGCTTTCTATCCACTAGGACACATTTTCTCTCTGCATTTTAAGTAAATTATTTAATTAAAAATTTATCCTGGAGTTGGACTGAAAGGTTCCTTTGTCATTTTACCATAAGTTGGCCTAAAGCCATACTGTGCCTCAATTGTAACTGTTAACATTTCTTGATCTACTTGATGTCAGTTGCTTGGGATATTCTGTAATTGGTAATGAATAAAAACAATAACATACTTTATTCTTTTTGGCCCTGCTAGAAGGAAAGTGTATTCTGAAAAAGGTTGTTATTTACTATTCAGAACAAAAACCTACTTGAATGTACATTTATCTCATCTCCTAGGCATAGATGAAGGCAGAGTTTTTATTTTTTCTTGACATTTTTTGCTTTAATTAAGTCTTCTCAGACCTTTTATTCAATACAAAAGGAAATATATTTTAGAGTTTGCCATGCCTATGCACATAAGAAATAAAATAAAAAGAATTTCTCCTAAAGAAAACTTTAGTACATAATATATTTTAGTATCATTGTTATTTTTTTCAATCCATATAATTTTTCACTATAGTTACTTATCAAATATTCCTTGTATTCAATGGAACCTTAAGTGCTTGGGTAGGTGGGTCAGGAGAGCTTTCTGAGATCACCTCTGCTTTTATAGTTAACCCTTAGTAACTAAACCTATGCTAGATTTAGATGTGGCTTTGAAATTTTGTGTCTAGAACAAGTGCTAAAATAAAAGACTTAGTCCTTTGCTGGAGAGATATTAAAATAAACCCAAACTCTAGTGCTGTTAGATGGAATTTCCATTTTTCTGCTAGGATAGCAGCACCATGTAGCTGAAGCTGAGCAAATTTGCACACAGCAGTCTAATTAATGTTTTTATTAATATGTATTAATAAGATTTTTCTCTGGGGTTCTAATAAGTGGTTCTTGTGATATCCTGTGGAGTGTGACAGCTCCTTCCCCCCCCACCCGCCTCCCCATGTCTCCTACTCTAGGACATGCATGTACACAAGCACACAGAGGCATTCCTTTTGCTATGCACAGCCTAGCTGCTGTCAAATTATATAGACATCTATTGTCTGAGCCCTGAGAGCTGTCTTCCCCTCTACGACTTACTTGCTGGGCTCTGCACTTCATTATATCAAAATGTTCATAGAAAAATGGGCTTAATCCCTGTAACTTTGCCAGCCCTATCCATCTTCCAATATTTGGAACATCAATAATGACAAAAATGGCATTAGAATTAATATTTCACTTGAAAAAATTGCAGAGATTTATGTGTTGCTTAAATTTGTCAACAGAGACTTTCCGGCAAAGTGAAAAGGCCATTTGAAAAATTACCTTTGCTGCCTCATATTGCTTCTGCATTGGAAGGGAAATATTTTTTTCTAAAGGTTAGTTCATTTCCCTTATGGACTGCCAAATCAAGGTCAAAGTTTTAATTGTGGTTAGGATGGAGGAGATGAGATTTAGATGGGAGGAGAAGGGATATTCTTAAAAGCTGAACTTTTTAGGCTAAGGTTAAACTGCACATCAAATGATTTAGTCGAAATTACTAGTGGAATTTTAAAGTTGTTCCCCTCATACAACTACTTCAGATAATAAGTAGAGGTTATAGATTTAGAGTTGGGAGGGACCTTCCTTTTATTCTTGTAGCTATTTGTATTAATATACACTTACTTACAATTTCCTCCCTGGTTAGTATGTTAGCTTCTTAAAGACTTAAAGACTTGGTGAGTGATTTTGTCCTCCTTTGTGTTCCCAGCACTCATCATAATGCTAGCACATAGTTAAGAATTAATGAATGCTTATTGATCAACAAAGCCCAAAGTCTTATTTTCCAGATGATAGAACTGAGATCCAGAAAGGATAAATGACTTTATCAGAGTGATATAGGTACAAAGTGACAAAGTGAGAATTCTTTATCTAGTATTTTTTTCCTTCTGTGTTAATCCCCAACTCCATCCCCAATCTAATGTTGCTATGATTGATTTCCATTCAATTTAATAGTTATTGAGCACCTTATTCTGTTCAACATAATGCTCTGGATTATCAGAAAAGATTTTTTTAAAAGGGGGTCCTAGAAGGTTGATAATAGTGATGATTTTACCAGGAGCTGCACTAGTAAAAGAGTATTATATAAGAACAAATGGAATGTATGAGTTCTAATAGCTCCAATGGCTCAGAATTCTGGGAATTTTTTTCTTTCTAAAAGATGTGGATTTTGGAGAATTTTGTGGAAAATCATAACATCTGTGGAAAGAGTTGAATTGATAATTAGTTTAAGAAATTATGAAAAGGGGGCAGATATACCCAATTCTTTGGGTAATTGTCAGGAAAAAGCATGATTTAGAAATAAGGCTGCCATCATATTTTAATAGCCACAATGGACAGGAGAAAAAAATAGCATAGAAAGTGTAGAGACAAGTGGTGAAAAGCAGGGATATTTCTATAGAGCTAGGCAGCAGTTTGGGGATTGGGAATGGGATGGTAAAGAGAGGTAGATAGCAGCGGAAAAGGAAGGGGAAAAGGAAAGGCAGAGAGTATCACTCACATAGCCATGGTTTAGAATTGTGAGCACTCAGCCATCAAGGATCAGGACAGTGAGGTCTCATTTTCTTGGGGTTTTGAAGAGAATAGATAACTTTTATCTGTGCCATCTTTGGGTTAGTTCATTAACATATCCAAATCATCTCAAAGGTATTGGTAAAACTTTAAAATCATCTTTCCAAAGTTATCAGCACAATTTTGATATTCTGTTGGTCTGGAACTGTGGAGTTGTAGAGTTTGTGTAAAATTTATATATTATAGGATCAAACTTTGACACCAGTGACCAAATGGCTTCTGCTGATTTAGCACATATTAACAGCATGTGAATTTCAGTTAACATATTATGCATTTGTAAATTATACTCCTTTTATCTTGGGTATGGTGTGTATGTGACTTTCAGATCTCTCTTTATAATCTTATTTCCTGCTGTTGTCCTACTATTGACTACTTGTAAACTGGATGTGAGGGAGGTCAGAAGATTCAGAACAAATTCAAATTTTAATACCAGGTTGAAACCTTGAAACTGCCTAGAAATGTATGACTTAAATTCTATCTTTATCAGGAACCTAGTCAGTAGCATAGTTTAATAAGAAAAAAAGAAAGACAATCTAAACTAATAAATGAAACCAATTATTATAACAATTGATGGGAAGATTTGAACAGTAACATGTAGAATTCCTAGAGCAATTGATTTCCAGTTTTCATCTCTGGCTAGAATTCTGGACTCAAACTCTAGGGTATTCTAGGAGGAAATAATTTAACAGTAATGGAAAGGAATCCTCCAAAGAAGACATTTTTCTATTTATCCTGGCTAGGACTCTAATTTCAACTCCCACATACAAGTGAAATGCCACCAAATGGTGATCTTGACTTGGCTTTTGATCCTCCCCTACTATGGGCTTGTTTTGGGAGGACTAATATGCAGGACCCACCTGAAGTGTGTCAGTAAAGTCAACTCTAATTCATACTTTTGAGAATAGATTCTCAAAATCAGCTAAAGTGCAGTTGGCAGCTTGTTGTATATTTTATTTAAAATACAAAGAGCCAAGAATAGTTCATTGTTATTGCTGAAAACTGAATGATAGTCTCCAAGTAGGAGGGGGTGAAATCTTAGGAGGATTACTCATTATTGTTGTATCCACTAAAAAAGGATGAATAGATAATTCTTGTTATTTTTACAATTATTCTTCCTTATATATGCATAGGTGGGTTGATGATAGGCAGCAAATGGAGGAGAGATTGGGATCTGCACCACTGTTGGGGAAAATTCTTAAGATTCACAGTACCATGATCTAGGGTCTAGGAAATGAGAATTCACTCTTTCCCCTCTTTAAAAGAAGTATTGGTCCAAATATATGATTCTATCTGTCCCATCCTTGCTTCCTTCTCCATCATCCTAATTCATTCTCATTCATTCTCTCTCTCTCTCTCTCTCTCTCTCTCTCTCTCTCTCTCTCTCCTCTCTCTCTCTCTCTCTCTCTCACACACACACACACACACACACACACACACACACACACACCTTTGCTTTAAAAGAACTCCATATCCTTTCAACATGCCTTAGAAACATTTATAATATATTTCTAGGGAATTCTTGTCTCAGTGCTCCATTATGGATTGCTTGAATAGGACCACTGAGGTCTTCATGATTTAGAAACCTCAAAGTGATCACTGGCACAAATTCCTTCCTTTCTGATGATCTATTACCAGTCTGATCTTCCTTTTAAGTTTGAGGTTAGTGGTAAAAAGATGAACTTTATAGACAAGACCAAGTGTGAGATATATGTAGTATGTATTTACAAACAACATACAACTATATACAATCTATTATTAGAATATTCACAAAGAGGTAAAAACATACCCCTAAACAAGACAAACATTTTTACCCTATTATTTTAATAAACAAACATCCAAGTAATGAACCCAAGCAATAGACCACACTTAAAGATGAGGAGAGGCATGCCATTGGGCTGATGTTTCATACCAACACTGCCATGAGAATGATTTACAAACAATTTCACAAAAAATTTATAAACATTTCATACTGCTTATAAAAAATAAAGAGAAACATCATCACATTATATGGCAACCACTGCCAGTATTTATAAATATAGTTACACTAATTTTCATGCTGCTATCTATAGAATTCTTGATGCTCTGAGTAGTATTTTACATCACTTTTCTCATGGGATTTTTACTAAAACACTGAAGTCAGTAGAACAGTATTAATTTTATATTATATTCTTCAGATAAGGAAACTGACTCCCCAAAGCAAGTGACTTGTCCAGGGTCACATAGCCAACTTTTGAGAGAGAACCTTGATCTCTGCACTACTAGTACAGTATTTTTTCAGTGGAAGAATTAAAGAAGAATGTAAGACCATTACTGAGAGATTTGATTAAAGGGAGATTGTCAAAAAATCCTAGTTAAGGAATGGGGAGAGAACAACATATGGAGTTACAGGGGAATCTTTGTTTCTAACTCTAGGTCCTTCTTCAGTTATCAGCAATGATGATGACTCCGCCAGTCCACTCCATCACATCTCCAATGGAAGTAACACTCCATCTTCTTCAGAAGGAGGCCCTGATGCTGTCATTATTGGAATGACCAAGATTCCTGTCATTGAAAATCCCCAGTACTTTGGAATCACAAACAGTCAACTCAAGCCAGACACATGTAAGTACAGATGTTTATTTTTCTTGGCTGTTTTGCTTCTTCTTTCTATAAACCGATGGCTTTATCAGACTCAGAAAGATGATTGGTATGGAATGAAAAGTCTAAGTGGAGTTGGGGCAGTCAGTCCATGGAATGAATGTCTTCTTTGTTTTCTTATCTATGTAATCCTTAGGATGTGGCACCTGCTGGCATGAGAGATATAGTCAGACAGACACTGTTCTCCTGGAGTGGATTGTCCAAATCCATTAACTAAAAGAATTCAGAGTCAAAGCAGTATTTACCTTGAGAAAACTGAACAAGAAGTATAATTAGTTTGTGTTTGTTCAGTTAGACAAGATTGGAAATGTTTGTAATTTTAAATTGGTTTCACTTAGTTCTATTAAGAAATACTTTTTGAAGTAGTAGAAGATGGTTACGTGTTGTATAGAACAAAATCACATAGATACTTTATTCCTGTAGTCCAAAATTCTAGCATGTGAGTTTTTTTAATGGTACTAAGTGTGAATAAGATCTTCAATACTTAATGGAGATATTATCTGGCTGACTTTTGTTTGTTCAGTATGAACTTATCCTATGGGACTAATTCGGTTTTATGCCAACAGTATAAAAAGCTTTGGATTATACCCATAGTTCTCTACACTCATGTGATCCAAATAGTTACTTAGCCTCCAATTTCCATGTTCCTGTAATACATAAAGCAGTGAGAAAAAGCTAGAAACAGCTGTAATCTGGGACAGCTACTTGATTCCATATTTGTCCAGATTTGTGCAGACCAATCAAAAATAGGTCTCTTCTGCCTATTTTCAAATCTTTACAACAGTGGTAAGAATAGTGTCCCAGCTACATAGGTTTCTTGTAGTGCTTTTGGTGTAAGGTAAGAAATTTTATGTTGATAGTCTCATGGCTTTCTACTATGAATAGTAGAAGCCAAACAATTTTCAGTGTCCCAAAATTGGATCAGAAAATGGAGTTTAAGTAATGAATAACAAAATCTTTTAAATAAGGATTTTCTGTGATTTTGTACTTTTTTCTCATGTTCCTCACATGAATGCTTTACAAGATGGATTAGAGTTTAGTTGACTGGATGAGAAGAGTTTGAAGCTTGTCATGGTATAAGACTGGAGTCTACTTCTTTTAGATGAATTTTTAAATGGCAGAATAAATAAAATGATATAAGAATATGAAAAGAGCTTTTAGTTCCTTGGAAAGAAGATGCTATTTGAATGCAAAGTATTATTCTTATTCTCATGGTGAAATGACAAAGGAATGTTCTTTTACATTATTTGTAAAGAGATTTCTCTCAGGACAGTGGCATTCATTGGTGGCATTCATATCATACCATAAAATGATTATACTTATATTGACTTACATTAAAATCATGTTATTGAAGTTTATTATGGCAGTGCCCTCCTTGCCAATCAAAATGTTCAGTTTTTATTTGATGATTTTGGGGAGAGAAATATAATATTCAAGCATTTCATCTCTAGTTCACAAAACAAACCAACAAGTAAAAATCCCCGAAGAACAAAGGAGATAGTATCGAAGGAATTCTTGTATTCTGAGTATCTGGATTAGATGACATTTTCATTCCCTTCTAATGCCAAGATTCCCTGATTCTGTGAATGACTTCCTTATAAAGTTCTACAAAGAATGTTTTCTTAATGGACTTCTGTGGGGATTTTTGCTAGGGCTTCAAGTGAGGTATTTTTATTTTTTTTGTTTTTATGTGTATGTGCTGAAATATCAACATTTTTAAAAGATGTGGGGTATGATATGTTCCTTCTACTTGGCAAAGAGTAAGAGAAAATTCAGAAACATTATCTTCCCAAGGGTTTGCTTGAAATAAGATCTCTATCAGTCTTACAAACGGGGTAACAAAATGCTTATTAAAGAATATAATTATTAGCAGCTGACATGGAAAGGCAAGAATTCTTCAATTTAAATTCTAAAGGAAGACCTCTTATGAAGAAAGCAGAGAAGCCTAATAAGCAATGAAGTTGATTTTCCATATTTTGTCTATTTTTCACATCAATGTAAATTTTTTCTTATTAGAATAACTTCCCAAAAGAAAATAAGAAACTTGGTATGATTGAAAATGATTGAAATTTGAAAATTGAAAATAAGAAACAGTATGATTGAAAACTTAGATTCCCCTATTCAAAAAAATTTCAGAAGCTCTCCCTACAACTCTAATTGCTTTAAACTGTTCACTTATAACTTCTAAATCCTCTTCTGTTTGACTTTTGTGTCCTATCTTTCACCCCGAGTCAGAGAAATCATTTTTGCTCAGATCTTCTTCTTCTTCTTCTTCCTCCTCTTCTTCTTCCTCTCTTCCTTTTCTTCTTCTTCCTCCTCCTCCTCTTCCTTCTCCTCCTCCTTCTCTTCCCCTCTCTTCTTCCTCCTCCCCCCTCCTTCTTTTTCTTTCTCTCTTCTTTTTCTTTCTTCTTCTTGTTCTTCTGTTCCTCTCTTCTTCTTGTTTTTCTTTCTTTCCTTTCTTCTTTATTCTCTTTTCCTCTTCTGCTCCTCTTCCTCCTCTTCCTGCTTCTCTTCTACCTCCTCTTCCTCTTCTTCTTCTCCTTCTCTTTCTTCTTCTTTACCTTTCTAAATTTTCACATCTTATTCTCCACCCTGCAGTGGTTAACAGTACTTCTTAAGGAAGTGATTTTCAACTCTTGTTTGTCTTCCTGAAAATCCGAGCTATTACCAACTCTTCATAATCTGTTCTGTTTCATGTGATATCTACTGTCTTTTTCAATGACAAGACCTGAATCCTCATGATTTTTTCTGATGTTGCTAACTGTCATTTGCAGCATATTGTATTCACTGTCTATCTTGGGGAAACAAATCTTTTTTTTTAACTTCTCTAAAGAGTTTCTTTATCTATAGATTAGGGAAGGCTGACTGGTGGAACAATAAGTGCCCTTCAACCATGACACTCTGTTCTCCTGACTGAGATTGTCTTTCCTAGGTCTCCTGAATGGGCTACTGGGTGGTGTAGTGAATAGAGTGCTAGGCATAGAGTTCTGAAGACCAGAATTCAAATTTACCCTTAGATAGTTACTAGCTGTGTGACCCTGAGCAAATAATTTACTCATCAGTTTACTCATCAGTAAAAAGAGCTGAAGAAGGAAAAGGTAAACCATACCAGTATCTTTGCCCAGAAAACCATGACCAAACAACAACAAAAGGTTTCCTGAAATAAAGTAAAATTTTCCTTCTTCATTTCATCCTTACACTCTTTCAGATTTCATTCCTCATAGCAGTAACACATTTTTTTCTTTTTATACAATGTGACAGATGTATCATATGCCTGTTATTGTTTTTTTCTTTCTTTCTACATTATCTAGTTTAGATTGTAAGCTCTTAGAGGGCAGGCTGATGTATAAGTTTTTTGGTGATAGTATGTACACATGAGTACTTAATAAATATTCATTTATGATGATGGCTTTGAGGCCAGACCAATTTGCCTACCAATTATCAGTGTTTGATTTTTAGCATCCTTGTAGCAGGTAAAGATGCTTCTTTCTGTCTTTCATTTTTTCAATTTACCAGATCTAAGGTACAAAAGAGTTCATTGACTGGATAGATTTTCCTTCATGGGCCGTGGAAAGCTAATGAACTTCATCATTGGCTGTGAAAAATTAATGATCTTCACTGTGAATATCTTAATTGTAAATATCTAGAAATATAATCATTTTAGAAATGTTGAGGCCTAATATGAAGATGGATTCATCGTATTCTCCCACAGATTCTGTATCTTTTATGGGGGAGAGGGGATGCAAAGAAAGAGAGAGAATAAAAGAGGGGAGAGAGGCATGGAGGAAGAGAGAGACAGAGACAGACACAGACAGACACAGAGAAACAGAGAATAGAGATCAAAAATGTTTTGGAATTCTCTTAATGACTTTCTATGGAAAGCACATAAACTTTCTTATAGAATTTATTAAAAGATTCTGTCAAGATTATAATGTATGGAAGTCTCTTTCTGGAAGTAACACTATAGACCAAGAAGTGAAGAGTATGAAAAGTGGAGATAGTTAGAATTGGGAGAGAGAGTTCCTTGACTCTGAGTTTTAGTTCAATGAATAACAGCTAGTACTAAGAAAATTCAGGCTAATTGTGATGATTATATAGGATGTGAATTTTTTTTCAAATGCTAAAACCAAATTTTATTTAGTAAAGAATTAGGTGGAAAATGAAGGGGAAAACTTTTAAGCTTCTGGTGGTCAGTACCATAACAAAAAATCCCTGATATGCTTGACCATATTACCATGTTAGATTTTCTTAAGAGATTCAGATTCTCCACATTAAAAGAACTCTATTTTCCAGGGCTTTAGCGCAGTTTGCACAGACAGGACTTAATTGCTCCAGAGCATGTTTCAATAGAAAGTCTGTCTACTTTATTTCAGGGCCCAGAGGTTCCCCCAAGACCGCCTGATAATAATTTGGTATTTGGAAGCTCCTGTATCACTGCAGGAATTAAAGGAGCCTAAATCCAGGCCTGATGGAGGAGAAGAGTTCTATGGTTTATCTGCAAATTCTGGCCAGACAACATCTTGACGTCACTCCTTAGCTTCTCTAACATAGCCAAGAAAAGAAGTTACCTTCCAAAGACAATACAGTGTGCTCTATTGACCATCCCCAACCAAGTAGTATGCCACTTTTAACTATAGACCAATCTCCTCGATCAATCAGGATTGCAAGATGATGGTGATGATATTAGCAACATGAAGTCTGGAGCTTGTCTTCTGTAGTTAAAACAGCTAGTCTGTTTAGGCCTAGCAGCTTCATCTGACAGCATGAGGTGGTTTCCCAGTAGGATTTGACAAATTTGGGTCAGCGAGTGGCCCCATTGCCACTTTCTCCTTGACTGCTGAGAAGGTCTTTTGCACACAGGGCACAATGGAAGCAGCCTTTCTGGGCTGAAAAGACTTAAGAATGGAGATTTGTCATACTTTCCCCTTTAGGGAAGGTGAATGTCTCAGACTCACTGTGCTCCTTCTGAAATTGTGTTGTTGCTTTTTGCCCCCTCTTGTCAGTGGAAACTCTAGTGTAGTCATGCAAATTAACCTGGATTATTTGTCTTTGCTGTATATTAATCATCATTGCAATATATGAATCCATCCTCATAGAGTATGGTATACATACAACTAGAGGTCAGTAATGCATTATAGCAGATAAATACTCAAACATTTTGGATTTTGTTCATTTTAATTCTATTTTCAGTTATGTGAATATTATTAAACACCTTCATCCTGAGCTCACATTTCATCAGATTCTATATTTCATATGTATATGTATATATATATATATATGTGTGTGTGTGTTTCCACACAGGCAGCATTCTTATTCTTCATTCTGCAAAGTAATGCAGACTCATAAGACATGGTTCAAAGCATGTTATGCTAAGATTAAGAAAATAAAAAGGCTGCTGGAAAGTAAGAATTGTAATAAAAGTGGAATTTAACACATAGGAAATTAATCCAGCCCTCTTTAATTGCCACAATTAGCCACTGTGACTGTGAAAGTGGAAGGAAAGGAGGCAAAATTTTGGTCAATGTGTAGTTTTTTTAAAAAACCTGTATGTCAGATAGCAACAGGTTAAGGAGATTTTTAAGCTTTTTGTGTGTCAAGGAGCCCTTTGGCAGTCTGAAGAAGCCTTTGGACCCTTTCTTCAAATGATGTTTTTAAATACATAAAATGAAATCTATAGGATTACAAATGAAATGAATTATATTGAAATACATTTATCAAAATATATTTTTTAAAAGATCACAGACTCTAGGTTAAGTACCCCTGCTTTAGAATCAACCTGAGGTTATATTTTTTAAAAGTAATAGAAATATGTGGAACTAAAATTTGCCTTCATAATTCAGAGGGAAGGCAGAAATCTCAAGGGTGACTCTTTCCACTATATCCCACTGCTCCTCCTAGAGGTAACAGAGAGACACTGAAACTTCTTGAATAGGAGAGTCATGAAGTCAAAATCAAAGTCTCTCAGAGTGGGAAGAGATCTCATACATTAACCCATACATTCCTCTATCACATGATGTTCCTCTCAATGGAAAGGTTCCCTTGTTATGCTAGTGTAGAATAAATTTCCAAGGACATTGTGGGAAATTATCAGAAAAATACTTAAAACTCTTGTGGGGGGAAAGAGAAGGAAAGCAGCTAAACTCATGCTGCTTGTTTATTTTTTCAAATGTTTTTTATTTTTATTTTTAAAAACTTTATTGAAAGGGTTTGTAACCAAGCCAAATGTGAAGATATTTAGGTCAGCAAACATTTATTAGATTCATACAGTGCCAAATGCATACTAAATGCTTATTGACTGAGTCCAAGAAATCATAATGATAGCTGAAGAGACAAAAATAATTTTTTAAAAAGCAGTTTTTATCTTCAACCTTCAAAAAAAGGTTATATTTTCATTGTAGAGTACAACATTTACATAGATAAGTACAAGATAATTCAATGAGCACTAATACCTAAGGTGGTCAGGGAAGTCTTCCCATTGGAGATATTCCCCAAATTGAACTTTGAAGGAAACTAAGGATGTAAAAGGCAGAGATGAGGAACGAGGGCACTTCAGGCAGTCCTGTGAAAAGTACAATGTTAGGAGATTGAATTCTGAGGTTAAGAAATAACAAGTGAGCCATTTTGGCTGGAATATAGAGTATATCAAAAGAAATGCCATGAAATAATTCTAGAAAAATAGACTGGAGCCAAATTGTGAAGGAATGAAAATGAAATGCCAAGCAAAGAAGGCTCAATGTTATCTTATAAACCACTAAAGATTCACAACAACTTAATAATAAAGAAACATTTGTTTCTTATCATTTAGATACAATAATCTTATCCCTGCCTTAATCAAAAAAATCATTCTTCTAGGGTATATAGAATTAACGTAGGGGAAAAAAACCCAAAATTGGATCCTGAACCTAATATCTATCATGAACTGGTGCTTGAAAGACATTTATATTAGAATCTAGAAAGCACTGATGATTTAAGGTCATCTTTAACCACTATAAGAATTATGAAGTGAGCACATATCGGTATTTCAATTCAAATTCTCCAAACCATCAGAAGCATCCTGAAAGAAATTTAATGGGTTCAATGTTCTAATACCTTTCTTCTGAATTTCCCAGGATGCACTCCTTCTGAGAAAGAATTTTTCAAAAGTATTGATATGATTTAAAAGGACCTTTTTTTTTTTTTTTTTGGTTGGTCACTCTTGCATGTGCTGGCAGATTGGAAAATAGGATAATCCCAGCAAACTCTGATACTGCAGAGTCACTTCAACTTGTTAAGAAGCTTCTTCCTCTTAGATGCTGGGAAATTTGAGTAGTTCCTTTGGTGGACTGAAACAGCAATATGAATAGAGATTGTGAAATCAGCCTGAGTTTTTCTTGGATGAAGTATACACTTTGAGTTTCTTATAATAAGACAGTGTTTGCCCTTGTGAAAATCTTTCTCTACCTTTAGGAATTTTGCTAACTCTAGGATTCTGCTATGATTTCTCTTTTTCTCTTTTACATACTATAGCCTAATAGTGTTCAGAGTTAAGGATCAAATAGTTGAGGCTACCTATCTAAGAACACAGAGCCAGGATTTGAATCTAGGTCTTCTGACTCCATTACAGAGCCTTGAAAATATGACATATGAAGTTGTATTGAAGGAACTAAGGATGTTTAGAGAAGGATGTCTAGATAAAAGAAGTTGCAGGGAAGTGAAGAGGAGAGTTATTGTTGTTTTCAGTTGTGTCTGATTCTTAGCGATCCTGTTTTGGGTTTTCTTGGCAAAAATATTGGAGGACTTACCTTCCCTTCTCCAGTTCATTTTACAGATAAGGAAACTGAGGCAAACAAAGTTATATTACTTTCCCACCCAGCTAGTGAGTGTCTGAGGCCATATTTGGACTCAAGAAAAAAGTCTTCCTGACATCAAGTCCACTGCCCTATCCACTACAACACATAGTGCCCTAGAGAGAAAATAGAAAATTTTAATTACTTAAAAGATTATCTAATAGGAAAAAAGGTTAGATCTGCTCTGTCTGATTACAAAAAGCAGAAACAAGAGCAATGGATAGAATTTGCAAAAAGACAGATTTAGGCCCGATAAAATCTCTAACAATTTTTCCAAGAGATTAATGAACTGCTTTGAGATATAGCAGATTCTCTCCTACTGGTAGTCTTGAAGAAAGACTGATGATCACTTATTAGGTGTCTTGTCTAGGAGATTCTTTTGAGAGTATGGATTGGCCTGGTTGGCTGCAGAAGTTTCTTCCCATTCTGAAATTCTGTGATTCTGATTCTGATCCCAAATCCAATGGACTTTCCATAATACCTTAAAATTTCTTATGTTATTGTTGTTTATTGTTCTTTCTTTAGGAGTTATCTTGATGGACAAGTAAGCATGTTTCTTTCTCTGTCAAAACCAGAAAAATTCAAACTCAAACATCTCAAGGACTTACACATGGGAGATACTAGTCTACTTCCTAGTAGTTAAAATTTAAAGATCCTTAAGACGTCATTAGACTCAGAGATGAAAAGGAATCAAGGTAGACTTAGTGGAAAGAAATCAGCCAGCCTATTGAATAATGCAATATAGCCTGTACCTTTGGTTTAGATTTTCATAAGATGCCTTGGTGGGAAAACTCTGATTTCTGGGGAGAGTGACTCTTGGGCTGTCTCAGCCATTCAGCATAGAGGAGAACAGTAGGACGAACTGATAAGGGAATAGAGATAATGTTGGTCAACCTTGGCAGGGTCTAAGAAAATTTCACAGTACAAATGCAATTTAGGAAGGCTTGATGATTCTGGAAATCTGTTCTTGAAGTCAAGTGACTTCATTTTACAAGTGAGAAAACTGAAGGTGATGTGATTTGTCCAAGTAAAATGTTAGGACTTCTGCATAAGTGTAGTACTCTTTTTTACTATACTATACTGCCTGTCAGTTGAATGATTAAGGCCATACCATCTACTAATGACCCAAGAAAGTGCAGGCTGCCTAAGGCCCTATAACATCAGATCTAATCAAAATATCTATATGCCTATTAAGGGAACCTGTTCATTAAAGAAAATTGTATGGCATATATAAATGAAGGCAGCTCCTTTCAACCATGAGGTTTTTATACAAAAATGTTGCTAATTATATTATGTTTCAGGGGAAATTGGAGGGAACATTAGAGAGCCTATAATGCAACCTCATCATTTTAAAAAAGAAAATTGAGGTCCACAGGGATTTAAATGAAGATTTATCTAAGTAAATCAGCAGGAATTTAATTCCAGGTTTTCTGATGCAAATCAAGTATCTGTTATACTTGGGGTTCTTAAACGTTTTTATGTTGTTACCCTTTTGGCAATGTGGTGAAGCTTATGGAGTCATCTAAAATAATACATTAAAAGAAATAAAATTTACAGGGTTATAAAGGAAACCAATTATAATGGAATAAGACTGTATTTTTTTCTCTACCCAAGTTCCATGACCCCCTGAAATTTATCTATGAACTCATTGTAAGCGCAAAGACCCTAAGTTAAATCTCCTAGCACAATACCATTACACTCAGTTGAATTTTTAGTAATTATTTTATTCATCTATCCACACTCTACTTTGTGACCAAAAGAACCTGCTAAAAGTAAGAAGATTACACATAGTAATAGGGCACATCAAGAATAACAAACTGGACCCTCCCCTGAATTCAGTCCCTAATCTCATTCATAATATTTTAACCAACTCAACTCATGAGCCATAGAGTCTCTCATGTGAGTTTGGCAACTGAGATATAAAAAAAAAAAATTCCTTCTGCTACACATGATTACTAATCTAAGAACTAGTAATACTCATACCTTATTCCACCAATTCCACCAATCTTAGCTTTTAAATTTTACTGATAGGCAATGATTAGACACACACACACACACACACACACACACACACACACAGGCTCTTGTCGTTTACTTAAATGGATTGATGCTTAAAAAAAAAATTACCTTGAAGCATTGAAGTAACATCAACAAGCATTTATTAAGTACCTTCTATACTCCAGCCACTGTGCTAAGCAGTGGTGATTAAAAAAAAGAAAATAGTCTCTGCCCTTAGGAAAGACATCATATGACCAACTTTGTGCAAATAGTATATAGGACAGCTACTTGGTATAGTGGGTAGTGTTCCAGGCATAAAGTCAAGAAGTCTCATTTTCTTTAGTTCAAATTTAGCCTCAAATTCTAACTATAGGACCCTGGATAAGTAATTTTTTCCTCTTTGCCTTAGTTTCTTCATCTACAAAATGAGCTGGAGAAGGACATGGCAAACTATTCCAGGATCTTAGCCTGTGGTCACAAAGAGTTAGACACAACTAAGAAAAAAAATACAAAATGACAACTTACAGGATAAATTGGAGCTAGTCTGAGAAAAAAAGGCAATAGGATAAAGGGTATCTGAGAACAGATTCTTACAGAAGATAAAAATGTTCCAGTTAAACATGAAGGAAGCCAGGGAATCTAAGAGGTAGAAATGAGAATGAAGAGAATTCCAGGCACAGGGTCTCACTGAAAAAATGCATGAGTTTAGGAGAGGGGATGTCTTGCTTTAAAAAAAAAAAAATTAGTAAGTCACTGCCATTGAATTTTAAAATAGGTGGAAAAAAATAAAGAGTAAAAATACTGGGAAAGTAGGAGGGAGTCAGGTTAGGAATGGCTTTAAAAGCCAGAGGATTTTGTATTTGATCCTAGCGATAATATTAAACATGCTTGTTTATATTATGCAGTGATAGAGGAGCTTCTTACCCCCTTCTTCATGCATCTTTTTTTTTTAGATACGGTGAGAGAAAGAAAGAGTTAACGAGTTCCTCTAGTCTTATTTCAACTCTTAAAATTTCTGTGATTCCTATTTAGATCTCTATTATTTCTGGTCTTGAAAACAGAAATTATTTTGGCTTCATCTGGACCTTACTATCAATGATGGTTATCTATATTTGGATACCCCTAAACTTACAGCTTAAGGGAGAAAGAATTCACATGCAAAAATGTAAAAAAAAATTATCTTCCAATGTACCTATTTCTTATGGAGAGTGGATAAATTCTGTATAATTTCCTAAATGCCATATTGAGTTTTATGTCTGAAGGTGCCTTGGCCAAATTGAGGACAGATGCCTGATACTTTGGCACAGACCATAGATTTTATAGACAGTGATTCAATATATTTATTGCTAGTACAAAAACTCTATATTATCTCCCAAAAAGATCTATGGAAACTAGCATTCCTCACTCCTCTTTGTTTATGTTCTGTCACTCCCTAAATTGAAAAAGTTGACAGGACTTCCCGAAAGGGAAACCATTTGGAAGAAAGGGGAGAGCAAGATGTCCTGAATCCTAATCTAAGAAACAATCTTTTGACATCAATTAAGACTTAAATTCAATAGAAAGGTTTTTTTAGGTGAATGTTTATTTTCTTTCTTTTTTAAAAAATATTTTTTCTTACAATTGGTGAGGCTTCATGCCCTTCTTGTTAGTATTTTCAATTGAAGGAAGATCTGTAAAACAAAGATGAACCAAAGGACTTGTGGGATCACAGATCTAGAAGGGATTAGAGAGATCACATAGTCCAATACTTTAAATATGAGAAAACTGAAGCCCAGAAATACAGGTATGGTTGAAGGCTTTTGAATCATAAAATGGCATGTGTCTGATAAACTTTTATTTTCTTCCCTGGTATTGGGAATGTCCTTTTCAATTCTTGCCACTTTTCCTCCAAAATGTTCTCCCCTTCAATTACTTTATTTTACAAAAGGAATTGTTATGGCTAGTCATGTCAGGCTGAAATTTTGTGCTTTATACTCCTCTTTTGGGCAGACTGATCTGGGTTGGAGTGTTCCAACTAATTTACATTTCAACCTAGATCACAATGAAGGTCAGAATGTCCCCACACAGTAACAAATGGCCTTAATATTTGCAGATGGAAAAATAACTTTTATCAGATCCATTCAACTAAACTGACAGTGAATGGAGATAGTTTTGGCATGTGATTGTGCTATCCTAGCAATCCAGTTATCCATGACGTCATTAATAGGAACAAAAAGTCTATGTAGGGCAGTGGTTAGAGAACTTGTTTTAGAATCAGAAAGACTGAGATTCAAATTCTTTTTCCAAACCATAATTACTAGATGACCTTAGCTAATTCACTAAAGTCCTCGGTTCCCCCAAGCAGCTCTCTAAGAGTCTAAGTCCAGAATAGTTGCATCTATACATTTGTAGAGCGAATTTTCTAACCCACACCTTCCTATTCCAGTGAAACGATGTGTCCTTATCCACTCCTACCCTGACCCTCATCCCTGCAAACAACAAAGCATATAAACATTTGTTTTTCTTTTGATCTCATTATTAAATGGGAAATCTTCATTACTTATCATAGTGAAGTTTAACAACAACAAAATTTCAGCAACTTTTTCTTATCTTTGTATCATATACCTTCATCTTTTTCTTAAACTTGACTTCAGAATCATGGGACTTTAGAACTGGTAAGGATTTTAGAGATCATCTAATTCAAATTCACTCTTTCTTTCTCATCATCTATCACCGCCCCACCCCAAACTTTGAAACTGAGATTCAAGGAGGAAATTATTTGTATTTATGCCCCTCTATCCCTATTAGTTCCTAAATTCCATGAGAACAGGGGTTGTTTTAATCTTCATATCTTTTCCTTACTTCCTAACATAAAACTTGCATATAATAGGTGGTGAATAAATATTTTTAATTAAACAGAAATGATTTACCAAGAATTCCACAATGACAAAAAAGCAAAACTTGTGCTAGAACTTGGTTTACTGCCTCTACCCATGTTCCTGTCATTATTTTAAGTTTTTGATTATATCTTTAAATATATATATATATAAAACATTAATAAAATTACTAGGGGAGGGACAAATTAGCAGATAATCTGTCAAAAAGGACTTATTAATGTTTTTTTTTTTTTTAAGAAAGACTGAATTCCTTCTTCTCACTTGTCAACTGGGGTTGTTCAAACCGGTGAGATTACTAAATTTTTATATAATTGGTGATTGCAGTTCAAGGTTAGAACTATATAATAGTTGTGATTGTACATGGTAATTGATGTCGTTAATATGCATTTCTGATTGATGATCATATGGAAAACAAGAATTCACAATTGGAGATAAGTGAAGCAAAACAAAGAAAGCATGAATTTCTTTCTATCAATTCCTCACACCTGTGTCATTTAGTTTTAAATACAAAGGCCTTTGTTTCCAAATTGGCAGAAACAAAAAGGATTGGCTTCATGATAGGTCTTTTTCTTTTCTTTCTTTCTTCCTTTCCTCCCTCCTTCTTTCTCTTTTCCCCTTCCTTCCTCCCTTCTCCCCTTCCTTCCTTCTCCCCTTCCTTCCTTCTCTCCTTCCTTCCTTCTTTCTTCCTTCCTTCCTTTCCTTCTTCCCATCTTCCCTTTGCTATGCTCCCTCCTTCCTCCCTTCCTTCCTTTCCTTCTTCCCTTCCTTCCTTATTCCCTTTCTTCCTCCTTTTCCTTCTTTCCTATCTTCCTTCCTTCCTTTCTTCCTTCTTTCCTTCCTTCCTTTTTTCCTTTCAGTGAGAGTCAGTCATTGATAAATGTCATTGCTCCTACTGGAATAATAAAAGCATGGTTTAGGAGAAATATCATCCAAATTTTGGGGCCAAATCTTTGATTTTACAAGCTACTCCTACAGTTTGTTGAATTGAATTGGATGAAAGACAAAACCAAGAAAAAAGAAAGGAAAGCTCACAAACAAAAGCAAAACAAAATTAGTTTCAAGAAGGTTAAAGGCCATTGTTATAGACCTGTCCAAAGTTCTCTAGTAGGATCTTAGATCTAGAGCAGGAAAGGACCCTGAAGGTCATGTAGTCCAACCTCTTCCCAGCGCCAAATTTCCCTCTCCCATTTGATAAAGGAAACCAAAGCTCTAGAAGGTTAATGGACTTACCCAAAATTATGAGGTAAACATCAGAAGCAAAATCTGAATTCAGTTCTTTCAACTCTAGAATCAATGTGCTTTCCACTGTTCTCTGTGAACCTATTCCAAGCACAGATCCATTTGCTTTCCTATCATGTAACTTTGGGCAACTTCTTTTCCATCAGGGAAATTACAAAGTTCAGAATTTGCCATTCAAATATGAAACATCTGATCATACTCTCTCTTTATTGCTCCCTGAGCTTCAATATTGCTGTTTGAAGAGGGCACCCTAACCCAAGCAGAGTAGAGCAATTTCTCCCTTGCCTAAACAGCCACTTTTTTTCCAAAGCTCTTATCCTTTAATAAATGTTCCTGCCCCCTACTCTAGAAGCAAGCACAACCCTCAGGTCTCCCTAATTCTGTGACTCATAGTCACCTAGACTGCCAAGATCTAGCCGAGGACACCTCTTACTCAGTTGTGCTGATCCCCACAACTTGCTGACTTTCCTTATTTTCAGCATCTCTAGAAACTAGCAAAGTTTTTTCCTCTTGTGTACATTGAGAAACAGGGACAAGCCTCCTCAAAACTTATTTGTCAGCATCAAAGGTAATGTTAGAGTACTCTTGAAATAAACCCAGTACATTCCAGAATATTCAGCTGTAAGCCCCATATGACACCCTCCTCACTTTCTTATATGGTTTGTATTCTAACTTGGGCAGTAAGATGATGAGGTGCAACTTTTAGGAGAAATTTAGCAGTAATTCTGGTCCTGCCAAGTTTAGATAGCACAAGGTAAAGTAGAAGATTGTAATTGTTAGAAAAAATATAGGCCCTGATTTGTAGCATTTGTTGATTCTTCAATATAAATGTTCATACTGAAAATTTAACAATCAGTCCTGGGTTTGAGCTAGCTCCCAGCAACCTTCTAAATCAGGAAACTGTGAAGCCAAACCCCACCTCTGACACATCCTCACTGTGTGACCCTGGGTATAATTATTTAATTTCTCAGTGTCCTAGTCACTTTTTTAAAACTATCAATTGTACATAGATGAATGAAATCACAGCCCTAGCTCATAAAGAAACTGACAAAAGCAAGAAAAAATCCATTTAGCAGAAAGACATGATTTCTGGTCCTTGGTCTGTCTCTCCATAACACTGTATTCCTAGAAGTTGGCTTAATGTGTGAATGTCCCAATTTTGCCTCAGTTTCCTAATTTTTAAAATGAGGGAGGTAGACAAAAAGATCTATAAGACCACTTTTAGCTCTCAATTTCAAAAGATCATAGTCAGGTTCATAGAGACCTTTGAAGTTATTGAATGGAAGCCTGTTCATTTTACTAAAAAGAAAACTGAAGTCCAGAGTATTTATCTACTTACTTGCCCAACATCACACCAGTTAAATCAATGGTAGAGCTGGAATTTAAACCTAGATCCCCTTTTTTGAAATCCAGCACCCTTTGTACCCATACCCCTCCAATAGTGAAATTTTATTTGGGGAGTGAGGGAAGAGGCAGAGGGAGATGAGGACACGGTTTAGCTTAGGATTTGTCCTACCTTCATGTCTTGCAGAATGATGGATGTATAATCAACAACTCATGTCATTCTAAGAAGTTAAATGACAGTCATTACAAAATGTTAAAAAGCTTTTGTCATTTGTAGACATTATTAAATGTTTACTGGCAATTTTGTAGACATCTAATGCGTCTTTCATTACAAGTTCAATTAAAAGAAATAATCCTAGTGATTTGACTGCCTGGTCTTCTTTAATTATGTTTCCACTGTGGATTTGGAGGTGGGGCTGGGGTGAATAGCAGAAAACACCTCTTACTGCATTAAGTTACAGGCACAGTCTGTAAGAACTTCCAGTGACACAGCAACACAGCAATATTTTTTCTTTTCTTTTTTTTATGTGTGTTTTTTGTTTTCACATCACTTTTATTTCTGAATACATGCCTTCAATGAGCCTTCCTTTCAAGATGAAATGCAAAACAAAGAAACAACACACAAAAACAGTTCAGCAAAATTAACTAATGCTTCAAGTAATTGTGTTAATAATACCTTATCATGATTCAAGAAGGTTTTGAAACTTAAATTCCTTGCCACTCATTTTTCATAATATCCACACTATGATCATATCTCTGCAAACCTGTGATGTTAAAACTTTACCCATCTCCTCTATTTAGTCTTCTAAAAGTTCTCCAGTTAAAATTTATAGAGATTCAAATTTAGATATAATGATACTTTGTATTAAGTGAGTCTGGAAGGAGAAAGCCAAGAGAATAAGAAATAGGTAGAGTAAAAGAGGGAGAAGTTTTGGAAGAAATTAGAACAGAATACTGAATGAGCTAATTTAGACTACAAGGAAAAGGCATCAAAAGCTAGAGGCCATGAATGGAAAGGAGAGTGGGACAGAGAGTTGGGATGGAGGACATTGTGATGAGGACTGATGCATAGGAAATTAAGAAATTAGTGGAGGGAAGTTTCTGGTCAAAGGACTGGGAAGTGAGAAGAATCTGACCTAGGGGTCAGGTGGAATTGAAATGAAGTTTCTCCTTGGAATTTAGGGTTGGACCAGTAAGGATTGAGGTTATAGGTCCAAGCTGACCAATCAGGAACAAAACACAAAATGAAACGGAATGGGAAAGCATGGTTTAAGCTCTTCTTGTGAGTCAAGCATTATGTTAAGTGCTAGAAAAACAAATTCAAGAAAACAAGAGAATTCCTGGATTCAAAGAGTTTATATTCTAATATGGTAAGACATTACATAAAGAGGCATGGGGTCTTGAAGGAAAGATTTTGATAGAGTTGGCAATTATTGTGCTTTAAGGCTGTTACAGTAGAAAAGGATTGAGGTATTTCACATGAAGATGGCAAAGATGGGACCAGGATACATTTGGTGAATACTCATCAATCAGAAGCCATGGATTCCAGGTTTAGAGCTGAAGGTGGAGATTGAAGTATAAATGCATGGAAGCATGAAAATGGCTTCTAAAGCCTAAGGGATGACATGTTCCATCATTCTAGACAACTAGATAGGAAGGCAGCAAATTGAATTTGGAATCAGAAAAGCCTGGATTAAAATCCCATATCAGAAACTTAATTAGCTTTATGATACTGGGCAAATCACTTAACATCTCTCAATCCTTGGTTTCCTAATCTATAAACTGGGGGGGGGGGGAGAAGAGATAATAGCTATAATACTGGTATTATAGAATCATTGTAAGGATCAAATAAAATAATTAACGCAAAATTTTTTGAAAACTCCAAAGTACAGTATAAGCATTAGTTATTATTGTTGAATAATGGGTTCAAATAATGGGGCAATCTGTTCTGTATGTAGTTTTTGTTCTTAACATTACTTTGCACTTGGGGGTTTATATTCAAACAATTAACTGAGCAGGATGTGCCAAAGGAGATACTGGAAAAAGAGAGATTCTGAAAAAGAAATTAAAGAAAAAGGGCTTATTATTTTAGAGAACTCCCCCTAAATAATTCTGAATTGCTTGCTGCATAGAACTTTTCTAGAGTAAGGGATCTTAACCTTTTTGTGCTAAGAACAATTTGGAAGTTTGGCAAAACTTCTCAGAATAATTTTTAACACATAAAATGCCAAACGAAATCCATAGAATTACAAGGGAAACCAAGTATATTGAAATTTTGTAATCAAAATATACCTTTTAAAAGTTCCTAGGCTTTAGGCAAATAATTCTTATTCTAGAAAAATGCTTCTACCAGACAACTGTCTCTTTCTGTATTTTCTGGTTAGCCAGACAGCAATTTGTAGTTACTCTCACCAGTAAGTTTCACTTAGAATTAATACTTACCTGACTCTTCTCCTTCAACTCCTACAGAGATTCTGGTAATTTACTGGCTTATTTCCACCATCTTTGAATACCCTACATTGCTCAGCCCTTAGACATTAATATAATTTTATTTTCTGTGAGTTGCTTGCCAAGCTTCAAGATTCATGTGTCCTGTTTTCCAATCCTAATCTACCTCTCTTTTTACCCCCTTAGCACTCTGCTTTGTGTGATCTGGAATGTGACAAATTGGTTCCCTTCTTTGATTTCAGCTTCTCAGATGCAGTTTAATTTAATGCAGGTACTTGTCCCTCCTCACCACCGGAGAAGGATTATTGAGATGATCCTGTCAATTTGATCCATTTCATTCTTAATTTTTGCCTGGGTTGAATGAATTTGTGTAAACCAATCTATTTGTTCTTCTCAATGTAGACAACTCAAAAAGAACCAATGAGGCTTGTAAAAATCACAGGATCGGGGAAATAAAGTGAACATAATCTTTCTGTCAGTCTTTCTCTCCAAACTCAGTAAACTTATTGACTGGTTGGGACAAGTGCATTTTTCTGGCATATTCTAGTGTAAATATGTTAATTCTTCAAGGACCAGTTTTGTCATATATCTACCATTGTAGACCATCCTTTTGCTTACATAGATTGGTTTCTTTTCCCTTTGTACAGCTTAGTAACTTGTCTTCAGTTGTTGTTGTGGCCTACCAATTCATCATCAGAAGGTCAACTTTGGGATAAATCTCTTTGAACTTGGCAAGATTGTTCCTTATGAAAGCCCAGATCAGTCTGTCACCAGACTGATCCTTGATGCCTTTCCAGCTTGGTAAACCTGCCAGAGCTTGAACTTTACTGGCAGAGTTTTCAAGAGCCCAATGTCACCTTCATGTAATGAGGAAATAACATAATAGGACTGTAATGAGGGCATATATGAATGGGAGGAATATGTGCTGAAAAAGAATGTTTCCCTACTCTCTTTTTCTACATGGCAAAATAACATAATATAATAATTAGAGAAAGGATCTTGGATCTTCTTATGGGTGAGGTACACAGGGATCGGTTTTGTTTTGAGCATGTCCACTGTTAATTGATATTGAAACTTTCCATATTTAGACAAAGATATCAATTCTGTGTGTTTTCAAATTGAAGAAATTGTCTCACTAACGTATTTAGCATATAATTTATCAAATCTCAAGGCCAAATAATCAGTGAGCATTCATTAAGTGCCTACTATTTGCTAGGCATTGAAGATAGAAATCCAAAAGTGAGATAGCCAGATCCCTCAAAGAGTTTACATTTATAGTGGAGGAAGATTACACATGAGATTATGTGTTTAGAACTGAAAGGGACTAGAAGACATTGAATCCAATCCTCCTCATTTAATTGATGAGGAAACTGTTGTTGAGAAAGGTAAAACCACCTGCCTGAGATAACATATCTTGTAAGTATCTGAAGCAGAATTTAAATTCAGGTTCTCCTGACTCTATACCTAGCACTCTGTACCCACCACCCAGCTGCTGATAGGGGAGTGAGGTTCAAAAAATATTTGAAGAATTGCCAAGACTGTGAGTGGAGCTTTAGGGCAGAAAAAATGTGTTCAGACATTTTGGTCTCAGGACCCCTTTACACTAAAAATTATGAGGATCCTGAAGAGCTCTTGTTTATCTAGATTATATCTATCAACATTTACCAAATTAGAAATTAAAACTTCTTCTGATGATGAAAATAGTTTTGACCTTGTATGAGTCTTGGGGACTCCCAGAGGCTCCTGAATCATACTTTGAGAACTGCTGGAGCAGTAGTCAAATCCTTCCAAAGCAATTATGATATGAATTTGATTCATGTTCTCAGTGTAAGAGTAAAAGATGGAAGAGAGGAACACCTGTGAAGTAGCAGGACAGATGGTAAAATATCCATGCCAAGTAGGCCCTGGTTTCTTAGGATAGTTGGATGGGATTTGAAGATGGTATGGAACAGGCTAAATATAATGGGTTGAGTTTTCTCTCACCCATCTTTGAGGACAACTTAGTATCAGGATAGAGTGCCATAGCTGAGGGACCCAACTATTCCTGGCTGGTCAGTGACTCAAGGACAAATAAACAATTCTCATTTATTCACACAGAATCTTTTATTTAAAATATTTTTATTGTTTATCTTCCATTGAAAATAACAGGATGCTGAGAAGGGTAAATGAAACATTGGTATCTATCTCCTTTTAATTATCCTGGGGAGAGAATTTGGAAGAACTATTTGAATAAAATGATTGGGGTGTTACATAATTTTCAGATCATCCTAACGCACAAGTAACCCTTTCCCCAAAATTTCATGCCATTACCTCAATATTGAAAGAAGAAACTCAAAATTTCATGAAAAAATATATATGTTAAGATGAAACACTTTGTGCCAGGCAAAAGGCTAGGGAAATCTTATTTCTGAAAACTTGCTGCCAGCTTTTATAACTTAAAGAGAGTTGTTCCAGTAGGAAACCAGGTAATTCAGTTATATGAGGACTTAGCCAACAGCATAGGGCTCACAGCAGGCTAAATTAGGCACAATGCTCTTGATAGCTCCATGCTGCCAGGGTCAGACTGTGTGTAGCTCTACAAAGAATTTAACTCAAAAAATTATCTTGGCTAAATCAGTAAAATAGATTTTTTTTTCTCAGAAGAAACAAGCTTTGCCAGTGCAAAATAATTGCTGCAGTAACCTTTTGTGTATCAGTGCTCATGGTTTGAAGAATCCTAGAGTTTCTTTTAAAATGTCTGCTCTTTCCCTACCCCACAAGACATCAAAAATATGGGTAATTTAAAAATCTTCATGTAATATGGACATAATCATAACACATAAGATTATAGACTTTAGAGTTAAGTCTAACCCTTTCATTTGAATACAAGGTTTTCCTTGTATTCCAGATTAATACGTCCAGATTAATGTGTCTGAGGAGGGATTCAAACTTGTATTTATTTATTTTATCTTCTAGCATTTATATAGTTAAGGTTTACAAAGTACTTTGTATATGCTGCCTCGTTTGATCCTCACTACCACCCTGGGAGGGAGGTGATATTATTATGCCTATTCTACACAGGGGTTACTGGGGCAAAAAGAAGTTAGATGACTTGTTATATGTCACAAGGGTAAGATTTGAACTCCTGTCTCCCTAATTCCATTCCTAGATTCAAGTCTGGCACTATTTCAATTGTGCCACATGCCTTCCAGACTCCAAGACCAGTGCTCTATTCAATATGGAACATGAAAAGAGCTCTAGGGGCTTAGGGAAAGAAATGATTAAATCACTGTGTTCTGATAAAAATTGTTCAAATTGCATTTCAGCTCCTAATGAATTCTACTGCAACTTACTTTGACATAAATAAGACTGGGCAAGAGAAACCAGAAGTAAATCAAGCAGACCCTATCCAACATAGCTTATAAATGAATACAAATATCAGAGCTGCTTCAATTTATGGCCTACCAATGGCTTCATTCAGACACTGTTGTCTTATTTAGGTAATGAAACTTGCTTTTATAAATGAGGACTCTGACAAACCACTTGGTTAAAAACAAAAACTGGAGGTATATTAAGTAAATGCTAGACAGTGATTAGGGAGCCTGGTTGTAGCAAATATTTATAGTCCCTGTGAAAAATGGAGCCTCTCAAACCCGCAGTATCCAGGCTCAACTTTTCCTGTCACTATTTCTTCCTAAGATTAGAGGTGTACACGAATGCCTGTCACGCTGATGATCAGCAGTTATAATTCACATGTTCCTAATTAGGCACACAGACTGATCAACATGAGGAAAATTTAGCATTTTGTCTAGACTGCAGTCTTGTCTGTCCTGGTGCAATATGCCACAACTATTATGGATCTTGCATAAGACATCAATAGCATCTGCAAGACTACTGTACATAGATTGTCATTTTACAATGGGACTCCCACCCAAATTTGCAAAAAGAAAAAATTCAAATGGTTCTAGGAGCTCCATGGAACTGTAGTCCTGTCACAATGACCACATTTTTTTTTCAATAATGTATGTTTATTCAGCCTAACAAACATTCATTAAGTGCGTACAGTATGCATGAGGGCTCAGCTAAGTAGCACAGTGGTTAGAGCTCAGGGCCTAGAGTCCTCAAGGCCTGAGTTCAAACCTAGCTTCAAGCATAGCTTACTAGTTCTGTGACCCTGGAAAAGTCACTTAATCCTATTTGCCTCAGTTTCCTCATCTGTAAAATGAGCTGGAGAACAAAGACACACTTGTGTCTTTAAGAAAGCCCCAAATGGGTTCATGAAGAGGAGACAGACATGACTGAAAGCAACTTAATATCTATCCATGAGAAGCAAGATGATGTACTGGATAGAAAGGGGACTTGGAAGCCAGGTCCTGCCTCAGAGGCTTCCTGTCTGTTTGTCTTGGTCCCTGGGCAAGTAACCAAGGTCCACACCAAAGGTGTCAGACACTTCCCTCTCAGCAACACTCCTGATTGGGCCCCAAATCAGATTAAAATGCAACCAGTAAATATTTTGAAATATTTTAAAAAATATGTAGAAATACAACAATTGGGATCCTGAATTTACAGAGTTTACATTCTGCTGCTGGGAGGTCATACAGTCAGTAAGTCCATTGGGAGAGAGATGGGGAAAGCCATAAAGGAAGTAACACCTGAGTTTTGCTTTGAAGCAAGCAAAATTTGCAAGGAGAGAAAGCATTCCAGACTTGGGGACCACCTGTGCAAAAGTATGGAAGTCATGGATGTGTGTGTGTATATATATGTGTGTGTGTGTGTGTGTATACATGCTATACATATATACATGTGGGTATATATGTATGCACATATCTATATGTCTATAAATATGTGTGTATAGATGTCAGATTGACAGAAAATGTACTGAAAGGAAGTAAGATTAGGGTACCATAAGCTGTTAGTTGCAAAGTCTTTCTTTAAAGAATATAGAAAACAACTCTGGCATTCTGTGGAACTCATCATTAATAGTTCACAAGTTATGGATTCAGTGTAACATCATTAAGAAGAATGTTTTTAGTGCATGACTTAGGTTTGTTACTTTAAAGTCACAACTCTCACAACTTCCTGTCAGTTATCTAGTTTAAGACATAACTATGTATCACTGTATTAGCAGCCATTAAACTCCCCTAAGTCTCCTGAAACATTACATGATGATAAATTGGAACCTAAAGCTTGTTATAGTGGAAAAATATTGATTTTGCAGGCAGAAGTCCTGGGTTTGATTCTATTTCTGACATTCTCTACTTGTGTGATGTTAGGCAAATTATATAACCTTCAAATTTCCCGTTTCTTAAAAAAAAAAAAAAGACTGGAGTAGATGACTTCCAACTCTAAATCTGTAATCCTATATTATTTTGGATGTCAGTTAATTTCTCTGAGTTTCTGGGCTTGGTCTCTGAAATGAAGGGGGTAGGACTAGAAAGGGTACAAAATCTCTTCCTGCTCAAAATCTATGATCATCCAAGATGCTCTGGTTTGTTTTCTGAGGATTCTGATTCTGATGATTCTTCCTAAATCAGTAGCTGAAGAATCAGGCCTGCATAGGCGACTAGAGAGTTAAGAATGGAAGCCTAGACCTCACAGCTTGGCCTTCAGCCATAAATATGTGTTTTGAAGGAGGGGAATATTTCAGTGATCCCTAGATCTTTCAGTTGTAATATAGGATTTAAATGTAAGCCCCATTTAGTGGTCTTAGCAATTCTAAAGAAGTGAAAAATAAAATATCATAGCTCAAGGTAGAAATTTTCAAATGAAAATTAATATTTAATTCTGACGGTATCTTGACATGAAACAGCCCATACCTTTAGGCTGATCCATGTGAAACATCTGCAGATATGATTTCACATATGGGTAGCATTACCTGTAATGTCATAAAAAATGCAGCATATATTACCAATAATAAAAAAAAGAAAAAGAACCCTTCTAAGTTATTTTAGTCAATGTGCTCATAGAACTGGGTTCATGCACATCTCATTTTAGATTGTATATTTTCACTGAGTTATATGACTACTGTTAAGACTCAGTCAGTCAACATTTATTTATATAATACCAACTACATGCCAAATACTGTCTTAGATGCTACAGTTATAACCTTAAAGACTTATATAAATGTTAATTATTAATGACTTGATCTTCTAATGGAGAAGACAAGTACATATAAATATATACATGTATATATTTATATTCAGAATAAATATAAATTTAATACACATATATACATATTATATACACAAAATAGTTAAATACAAAATAGTTTGGGGAAGAGTACTAGCAGAAGGGGGGGATCAACAAAAGCTTCATGTAAAAGATGGTATGTAAGTTTCATATCTTAAAAGAAAAGAGGGACTTTATGAGGCAGAGGTAAGGAAGGGGGTACCTTCTAAATTAATCCCATGTTAGTGAAAATTATATTATGGGAGAATATGCCATGGAAATATGGAAAGAATATTGGCCTTCAAGTTGAAAGAAGTGGGTTTCAATTTGGCTCTGCCATTAAAGCAAATTATGATTATTTACAGCAGGATTGTTTGACTCCAATTTTTTAGCTGGCAGTGGGATGTGTTGTTAAGTTTGCTTTCAATCTTTCCTATACTTAAACTCATTAATAGCTTGTACTTGGGAGATTTGATTTATGTGGTTAGTAGCTGGACTCAGCTATTACTACTACATCTAAGTCTAGCTTTGTATTTTTATAGCAAATTGTGCTGTGCCAAGGTCACCTTGGGCATTTCTATGTTCATTCTGTGGAGCATTCAACGAAGTCAAATGAAGGTTTGTTTGATTATTATCTTTTTAATCTTAGGGATATTTGATAATGGCAAATGATAGGGAATGTTTGTGTGAAAATACTATTAGATTTCTGCATACCTAGAGTTTTTAGCAATATGCAATGAAAGTTAAAAATTGTTTTCTGGTTTTCATTACTATTTCCTCCCATTACCTGTATTCTCATAGTACTGTGCAATGTATACCACCCAAACCCACTACAACTATATCTGATTTCCCATCAATCCCTAGTCAGTCTACCCCTATTCTCAAATCCATAATTTGCTTAGTTTGTATTTTCTGGCCCATGAGTAGTTTTCACTGGGTAACATTTTTTAAAGGAGACAAGATTACATCAGAAAGCAGATGTCTCTTGGGTGGTGTGTGTTGCTGAGAGACAGAATTCGAAATCTCTTTTTGTATGAAAGGAACAGTGAATGGGTATAATTAGTAAGGCTGTTGAAGGAGTAAAACCTGGTAAGCAATTTTGCTTGACTGGCTTAATGAAAAGCATCAGCTATCAGTTTCTGTCGCAACTATTTGAGGGTGAAATAAGTGCGGGGTTATTCGTTACAGAGTTTGAACAAAAGCTGAAGATGGAGCGTGGGCTTCTGACTCGATTCCTAAGAGGAAGATTTTCTTGAGTGGAATATATATGTGTCTTCTCCAAACTCAGTGGCTTGTGTCCCAGACTCATACCTCATTTAGAAAGAGTTTGAATTGTAAAGATTTCTGGAAAAGTAGGGCAGTGGCTGGAATAAATGGGAGGAAGGTCAGAAAGAGAAAAGTATGGGGGTGGGGAGTAACTGAGAGATCCAGTCAGTTTTTTCCAGAATCTCAAAGAAGAAAGGATGACTCTAAGAAGTCTTCTAAGTACTGAACCTCAGTGTATCCTGGAATCCTTAGAGTTGATTCTGGCTTTGAAATTTGGAGTGAAGGATCTTTTATATTCTAGGCTAATGGTCCTAGATATCAAGCTGGCATGAGCTTTAGGAATTTGAGTTCTGTGCCCTTTAGAGAACTCCTTCCTTCCTTTTCCCTCTTTTCCCTCTCGCCTTCCTCCTTTCTCTTCTTTTTCCTTCCCCTTCTTTCCTCTTCCCCACCTCATTCCCTTCTTCTCCTCTATTCCCTCCCTCCTTCTCTTCCTTCCTTCCTCCCTCTCTCCCTCTCTTCCTTCCTTTCTCCCTCCCTCCCTTCTTTTCTCCCTCCCTCCTTTTCTCCCTCCCTCCCTTCCCTTTCTTTCTTCTTCCTTCTCTTCCTTTCTCTCTCTCTTCCTTCCTTTCTCCCTCCTTTCTTCCCTCTTTCCTTTCCTCCTTCCTTCTTTCCCTCCTTCCTCCTTCACTCTCTTCCTTCCTTCCTCCCTCTCTTCCTTCCTTCCTTTCCTCTCTTCTTTCCCCCCTTTCATTCCTTCCTCCCACAGTCATCATCTGAGGCAGAATTAAAAGCTAGATTTTCTAACTCTGAAGTCCAGAGCTCTTTCTCCTACACTAAGCTGTCTTTATAAGCCAAACAATGTTAAGGCATTGCTCCTGACATCCAGTAAAGGCCAGAGAGTAGGTGTTCCCTGGAGATACATGTGCAATTCAAGGGGGAAAAAAAAAAACAACAAAAAAGCACCAATTTGAAATCATTCCTATTGCCCTACTTCCCACCTCTCAAAGAGCAACATTTGTTTGTGGGTGTGCATGGGTGTGTATGGATTTGACCAGAAACTGATCTAAGTATTCTTTACACAGCAAGCGTATTCATATTATGTTATTGCCAAGACAATGAGCCAAAAGCCTCGTTTTCATTCTTGATGAGGGCCAAACAGGCAGGGAATTTTTAGGTCATTTAAGTAGAAATCTCAGCAGGGAAACTGCATCAATCCTCCTTTTCAGTTGGTCTGTGTAGACAAACTTTCTGGCTCAGAATCCAATGGGGTAAACAAAACAAATCTCTCAATTTTAGACCTAAGAGAACTCCACCTACTTTTAATGGAAAATGTTATGGATTTAGGTTATTGTTGTTTATATTACAGGGGATATGGAAATAATCTTTCCATATTTGGCATAAATCCAAGTAAATGATAGTATAGCATTTAGTTCCTTATGTGTCCACTGTCCCAATATATCTAGTTACCTTTGCTGTAGGAAAATATAATATTTTAAAAGGTACTTCATTTCTTAACAAACCAAAGAATCAAACAGAAAAGAAACAAGTCAAGCTTCATTACATTACATGAAATAGATTGTATGAACATAATTCTTTCTGGATTGAAAAAATGGAGGAGTTCAGGTTCATCTTGGTTTATGATGTAGGTGATGATCTTTTCCCAATGCCTGGCTGGGCAGAAGATTTTCTTCTTGGGAACTCACTCCTGAAGGAGGGGCTCTTTGGATAATTCCAAATTAATGACCAAAGGATTAAAAGTTAAGAGTTATATATTTATTTAATTGCTTCCACAAGTGGTTGGAACTAGTATTTCTGAGTTATATCTCCCTATTCCTTTTGTTGTTTTTGCCAGAATATGATGAAATTTTCATAAACAATGAATCTTGAGAGCCCTAAATCTTTTCCTTGGCTTCACAGTGCTTTTCTTGTCAACTCAAATCCATATTTCTACTTATTCAAGAATATTGTGACAATAAGTGCTAATTAAGACAAGTGTGTAAGCTTTGGCCAAAGACAAGCATGTGTTCTAGAGAGGGATAGAGTGCTGATTTTGTAACCAAAAAGATTTGGGTTCAAAAGCTATATGATTTTGGGGATGTGACTTAATTCTTAGTCTCACTTTTTTTTTTCTTTCATAAAATGGAGATAATAATAGTATCTACTTTATAAGGTTGTTCTGAGGATCAAATGAGATGATGCATTAAAATACTGTACAAATCTTTAACAAAAACAACAATTCAGTACTTTAAGGTTTGTAAAGCATTTTATAAATATTATCTCATTTGAAATTTACAACAATCCTGGGAGAGGACTATTATTATTATCCTTATTTTATAGATGAGAGAATGGAGATAAAATTTAAGCAATTTTAGATGAGCAACAAACTAAAGAATTAAGAAAACCTAAATGACTTGTACAAACATAAGTGACCTCCCTACTTCTTAAATGCATATCTTAAAAAATACTTCTGATGGAAACTTTAGAAATAGTAGAACCTCTTTTAGGCCTAATGAAAAGAGAGGAAATATTGTCAGTCTTGGGTCCTTCACAGCTGGAGTCTTTCTCCAACAATAATATGGCATCATCTTTCCTTAACTGCACAGCTGGGTCTCAGGTTGTCACTTGTGGGTATGAGCTGGGAGGAAGTTGAGACCCAAAGAGTTGAGTGTAGGTCCAACCACATTTCTTCCTAAATTCTGGTGCAAGATGAAAGGAGTTGGAGAATTATCTATACTTCTTCCCTTCATTAGATTGGATAGTTGAGAATTGTCTGTAAGAAATTTCTAAAACATAGTAATGATTCTTTAATTAAGTAGTTTTTCTTTCCTTGGCCTTCTCAGTGTTTTCCATGAGAAAATGATCTTCTTATCCAGCTGGGTCTTGTTGAAAGCTTTCTTTTAAAAAAGGTGAAGCCTGATCCCATGACCAGGATTATCGGAAAGTAGATACTAAGCTGTAGGTCATGGTTTTAGTAACAATAATAACAATGATCAGTTTACAAATGTTTTTAAATATGTGCTATGTGTCAGATGCTATGATAGGTTCTGAGGATGCAAAGATAAACACAATAATAGCTAGCATTTATATATTATTTAAAGATTATAAAGTGCTGCATATCTGTTGTCTCATTTAATCCTGACTATAATCCTGGGAGATAGTTTATATATAATCCTCATTTTACAGTTGAAGAAACTTGTGCAAATGAGTAAAATTAATTACCTAGAGTCATTGAGCTACTAAGTGTCTTGAACCCATATTGGACTTCCGAGTGTTCTTCCAGACTCTAGGCCCAGAGCTCTAGCCATGATTCCAACCAACTACCTCTAGTGTGGAGGGAGCTAATATGCACACATATTAGTACTTTATACAAAACAGGTACAAAATTGTATAATACTAATAGCACTTATATAGTACTTTAAGGTTTGATGACTTTAATAAGTTATCTCATTTGATTCCATTAAAATGGTACTGTGGGGATTATTATCCACATTCTACAGTGGAAGAAACTGAGGCTCTAAGAGTTTTGAGTGCTGTATCCAGGGTCACATGCTCCCTAAGAGTTGAAGGCAAAAGCTGGACCCAAATCTTCAAGTCCCGTGCTTTTTTCCATCACCATAAGAAGAATTCAATTTCTTTCCTTTTTGGTAAAAGGAGTTTCTTCTGAGCATTAATAAGATCACTTTGAAGAAAAAAAAAAAAAAAAACCACTGCAGCAGCCTGAAAAATCGAATCGCTAAGCTGTAGGGCACATTTTTCTTTCTGGGCTTAACTTTCCCAGCTGCTCAGGGGTCCTGTATGCTTTCCTTAAGATGTCAAAGCAAGTCCGAGCGATAGCCCCTAGTTGTTTTGGCCCCTTTGTTCTCTCACACTAGGAACATTTTATGTGGGAGTATATACACTGGACACATTGGATTTTAAAAAGCAAGGAAGAATATTTCTTTCTCTAATAGATAAAACCTTTTCTTACCAAATTTTAGAAATGCACAGATGCTTTTGGGTCTTTCACAACTGAAGTCTTTCTTTGTGTTGCTCCAGATTGACATCCATCCTTATATATTAGCACTTAAAGAAGACTATTCTGTAACATTTTCTTGAAACTAGAAGTGTATCATCAGCCTTGGTTTCTAGTCTGAGCTTCCCCATAAGCTTGGAACAGCCTCATTTATTTAATCCTAGATGTGTGTGTGTGTGTGTGTGTGTGGTGGACGTGAGCCTCAGCTCGTGGGCCAGGATAGGAGATGGCACACCCATGCCTATGCCCACAAATTCCAGACATAGCTTTGTTTATGACTTGATCTGCCTTTGTGTTTCTTGATCAGAGCCTTTATTCTTGAAATTCAGCCCGATTGTTCCATGAGACAAGGGAGGAAATGGTATGCGTGGAAGCATGTAGAGTAACTGAGGGAAAAGTGGCATCTGTCCCAGGCAGGATGAGAAATCCTTGGCAGCCTGAAAGCAAAAACTGGGTTCCTCTCCTTTCATTTTCAGGATTAGTATAAATGGTAACAACATATACTTTCAATGGGCTCTTTTAAAATTCACTTTTAGAAGAAGTATTTAAGAGAGACACCCATTTTCATATATACATTTTTGGAGAAAAATTAGAAACATGGCAGAGAATGAATATTGGGTTTGAATTGGAGGACCTGGTTTCAAATATTCATCATGGACTAGTTGAGTCCTTAGCCATATCCTTAATTTCCCTGGATCTCAGTTTCCTCATCTGTATAATGTGGGGATTAGACCAGATGACCCCTAAGATCTCCTCTAGCTCTAACTCTAGATTCATTTTAAAACTGTTGTGACAAGGTCTGTTTTACACTGGCCAAATGCCAGGAAGATAGAATAGGTGAGATAAACTCCCCCGGGTACTTAGAGCATCCTTAGACCTGCCTCTCATTTGTAAACAATAGAAAAATCTAGCAGGTGGCCCACAAACCCTTGCATGAGTTAAAACACCCCACATGTTTTACTAGTCTCCTTACACACAAATATTAATCTAACTAAGAAAGCTGTTGAGCAAAGCTTGCTTGAAGCCACTTCAGCTGAGAACGGATTCTGTTTGCTTTGAATCGCACAAGCTTAATTGAATGGGACACAGTTTGTGTAACCAAACCAGCAGCCAATCCTGCTTATCTCTCCCGACAGTTTATTTTATTTAGATTGGTAAATTAATGGGCCATTGGCCATGGAGCTAAGACAAAGTCCAGCAACCTTTTGGCTTACTCTAATTAAATTCAGTCCAACAAACATTTGTTGAGCTTCTAATATGTGCGAGGCCATTTAACCCTCAAAACTTTCTTTACTACCTGCCCCTTAGATGAGATCGATTTTAATGTACAAAATTAGGGGTGCTGCCCTGCCCCATTCCATCTGTGGCAAGATGAAGTTTTGACCTAGATTGGCCAAGAATTTTGAGTTCTTTGGGTTTTGAAATCCTTAAAGTAAGATGGCCTTGTATCCCAAATATCATCTAAGTTTGGTCTAAAACATTTCCCCATGAAACAAATATTACAAAAATACTTAAAAAGAATGGTCACATACACAACTAATCAATAGCATCACATGTTGGACAATAGCAACTGTAATCTTTTATCCCTCTGCACCTCAAGGATGATCTCACAAAAGATACAAGCCTGAGTGAGCTATTCATAAACCTCTTCCTCTAATTAGCTTCAGACAAAACTTAGTTGATTGGACAGGCATCAGAAAAGATAAGACATATGCATCTTGGCAGGGTAGCAGCAAAATTGCAGGAAAGTATATGAACCTTAATTCAAACTTAGCCAAGCAATAGCAAAATAATAATAATAATAATTAGCCCCCTCGGATAGGTGGCAACCTGAGAGACAGTCTGTGTAACTTGCCCTTGTGGGGACAAAAAGAAGGAAGTAGAGGGTGGGGAGACAGCAGGATATTGACAATAAGAAAGACAAAAGGTCCGGCCCAGTGGTCTTTGTATTTTTAATGTCTTTTTAATTAAAGACATACTCAACAGCCTACAGTCCTATATTTTAAGCTACTACAAGAGATAAAGAGATTTCTCTCTCTCTTTTTTTTTTCCTGATTCCAAGTTGGGGTTTTAGAAGTGAGAATTTGGAACCCTTTACCCCTACTTGTGATCCATTCATTACCTGTCTTGTTAACAGCAGCAGGCCTTGATTAAAGGCCTTTTTAATTGCTTCTCCCAGGGATGATTCACTCATGGAAGTGTTCCTTCTCTTCATGTCATCCTGACAACCAGATAATTGAATGTGCTCCTCGAGGAATGAGGGGAATTCTCTCTACATCTTTGCTGTGTCAGGACCCCGTGGCCACAATTAAGAATCCGGAGGTCAGGGTGGCAGAGGCCTCCATCTATGTGGGGCATTGAGTATAAAGTCTTTATAGCTTTTAAACTGCTGTCTGTTGTCTCTTTAAATGTCAAAGAGGGAAGTCCCCTTGAACCCCTGATGGCGTTCAATTATGGTCATGATTATAAAATGTCTCAGATATTTGGGGAGTGTGAGGGAATCAATAGGGTGATGCAGAGGAGAGGAACAAAAAACCCATAAGTTTTGATGTTGCTTTTTTTTTTTTAATTCACTTTCTTAATCACAGGATGGCAAGTGAGAGAAGTCTGTGGGAAAAAGGCAATTTTATTACCCGGTAGATGGAGTATAGGCCATCATTGCCTAAAAGAGAGAACAACAAATGGTCTGTTTTTACCAAGATCTTCAACCCTGCTGATGTGTGTGTGTGTGTGTGTGTTTTGCTTTTGTTGGATGACTCTTGGGTGGTTTACCTACACAACCCCACGTGAATTTTCATTTATTGCAATTCTGTAGGATTGGCCACATCTGTTTGGCTAAATCTCTCCAGTTTCATTGTTCTCAGTAAAATGGACTTTCTAGGGAACAATAAGACATATTTGGCAAGTGATAACCAGTTTTAGTTTATGCAAATAGGTATCATTTTAAAAAATAATAAAATCACTCCATCATTTTTTGTTTTTTATCCTGTAGGGGACTTTAAAAAATATCCTTATTGCAGAAATGGAGAAACTAAGGCAGAGAGAAACTGCTTTCCCAGAGTCATACAGCTAGCCATTCCTCCGCATGTCTAGGACCAAATTCCAGAGTTGGGACTTTGCCAAATTTCCAAGATAGAAGAATGGGAGCATTTTTTTAAACTTTCTTCTCTCTGAAATGAGACTAACAGTACAAATATATTTAAAATGCATTTTTGTACTTATAGTCATTTCATATAAATATGAGTTATGTTCTGATTCTTACAAGATTTTTTTCTTCTATGATTTGAGGACTTATTTTATATATACAACTCTCTCTCTTTTTTTTTTTTATCATATACTGAAAACATTTCAACAGTTTCTCCTTTTAAAGAAAATTTCCATTTTAAATTCAAGAATTAGTAAAAGCTAATTTTGAAGCTCTGTATTCTTATACTACATGGAGTCACTTTGGCAGTCATAATGTGTGATTTCTTCTCTTCCATTCTTTAATCCTATGAACTTCTGGCTGCTCACAGATGGCAAATTAAGGACAAGGTCCATGCTATTAGAGTATAAATGTGTGGGGATGGGCAGAGGGGGATGGTAAGAAGGGATTGAGCAAGAACCTATAAGAATAACATAAAGCCAAAGTTGGCCTCCATCTTTGTTAGATTTTGGAAAACTGGTTAGATGTTAGAAGCTTCAGAGCCAGCCTTGGAACAAATGATATGGAGGTGGAGCAGGAATGGCAAGGGGACTTTCTTTTCTTATAGCTGCCTGGATGACACTTTCTCTAGGACCTATTAATGTTTGTGGATGGGATGTCAGGATACTAATTCGATTTTATAACACCCACTTCTTGAAACAGAGTTTCTAAGGCATTGTTGTCAAAATCAAATAGAAAGATAGGAACACTAAACTATACCTAAAGCTCCCTGTGGGTTCCATATTGTCTTAGAAAATCACATGTTAATATTATCTATGTTTGTATTTTTATTTATTGTATTAAATGTTTCCCAATATTTTAATCTGGTTCCGTCATATTATAGAATATTGGCAGCTGCATATTTAACACTTCTCTTTAAGATCTGTAGGTTCTGGGAGTTTATTAAAACAGTTTCTCCCATTCTTGCTTTAAATCCTTCCTTTCCTCTCCCTCCTCTACCGTGACCTTGTGATTGACTCATTATTTGGCCCTTTATGTTTATACCATTGCCAAATGATGTTGAGAAAAAGAAAATTTCAAGACATTCAAGAGTAGCTTGAAGAAAGAGTAGTTTGAAGAAAGTGTAGCTTGAAAGAAAGGCATTCAAAAGTAGCTATTATATAGCTATTCTTGTGCTCTAAGGTCTGAACTAAAATATAGAAGTGGGAGCTGAAATTCAGTGCCCCTTTTCCTTTCAGTGACAAACTAGATTCTTTAGGGAAGTTGTTTTTATTCTGGAGTTGTTACTCTCTCTCTGTCAGCCTATACCAACAAATGAAAATGTATCCCTTTTCTTCCACTATGGAATCTGAAAACAGAACTAAGCTCTGTGACTAAAGGGTTACAATAATAAAATATTATTATCCTGGTCACCAGGGCAACTGAAACTTTGCCTTATCTATTAGTATAAAGACAGAGTCATAGTACATGTTTCATGCAATGAATGGCCTGTTATAAAATTAGCCCTTTCAACACATTGAGCTGTGAGAATGGCCTGTTATAAAATTAGCCCAATTCCAACAGGAAGTAAATATAATGATTCCAGCATTCAACAGGCCTAGAAGAACCTCAATTGCTTTTTTGTAGTTTGCTTCAATTCTTAACCCTAATTTGTTTTTATCAAGATGATTAGCACCATAAACTATTTTTTTATTCTGAATATTTCTTATCCGTATGTAAAATGTCATGTGCTTAAAGATATGAGCATTTATTTGTAAATCACTGCTGTGTGCATTATATGTGTATGTGAATATATAATGTACTTATATATACATACATGGTTTCATAGTAATTGAAAACTTTATGAGGAAAAGGATTTATGGGACAGAATTTGCAATTTGTTTTCAAATGTAGGTTACTGAGTAATGCCTAGATTTCTCTTCATTGATGACTGAATCCACTGTTAAATTGAGTGCCAAAAATCTCTTGATAAATCACTTGAGTATATAAATACGTGCATGCATACACATGCACAAATACACACAAATTGTAGGTGAACATTCTCCAGCCCAGGAACATTAATAGCATATCCTTTGACAGAAAAATAATCTCACAGTTTTGTTTCACCATCATAGATGTGACTAAATATGTTCCTTTTAACAGTGAAGCAGGAGGAATGCATAACTTCAGTTATTTCTAATGAACTAATACAGTGCAGATTTCTGATTCTTTCCTCTCTCTTTTTATCTTTCTCCCTCTCTCTTTCTCTCTCTCTTTCCCCTTCCTTCATCCTCCTTTCCCATTCTCCCTCTCTCTTTCCCTCTTCCCTCCCTGTCCCTCACTGTCCTCTCCCCATCTTCCTCCCTTCCTTCTCCTCTTCTCTTTTATTCTTTGCCTTTTTTCTATCTCTGTCTGTCACTCTCTCTTCTGTTTCTTGCTCATCTATGATAATTTCAATTAAATGATTGAACAGGTGGCATAATAAATAAAATATGGGATCAGGATCCAAAATCCAAAATCATATACTTATTACATTTGTGACCCTAAGCAAGTAACTTCTTTGTACCTCAGTTTTCTCATCTGTAAAATAGCACCAAAATAATAGCATCAACTTCTCACAGCTCTTGTGACAATCAAATGACATAGTATTTGTAAAGTGCTTTGCAAACTTTAAAGTGCTGGGTATCAATAGATAGATAGATAGATAGATAGATAGATAGATAGATAGATAGATAGATAGATAAATGCTAGCTGCTGTGGCCACTCTTCCTTCTCCTCCTCCTTCTCATATTACTACACACATCAAGAAAGAGTTTGGATATTCATTAGTATCACATTTTTCAGATTGGGACAGATGAATGTGAATCTTTGAGAAGACATTATTTCATGCTCTTCTGTTTTTATTTATTTATTTACTTATATTTTTATTATTTATTATTATATATATAATATGAATTATATTATTTATTTATATAGGTGTTCTAATTTTATGGCAGAGTAGATAGAAAGCACACCTGAAACTCAGAAAAGAAAAAAAAATGGTTTCAAGTCTCACTTCTAACAGCATCCTGACTGTGTGACCCTTGATAAGTCATTTCATTTCTATACTCTGATCTCCTTTCCACAATTCTGGGTTGCCCAGAAGATACCAACCTCCATTGGTAGAGGACATTTTCACCACTGGGAGTTTACCACTTCACTTCACTAATTCATTTCCTATTCCCAGTTCATGCGGAGAAGCAGCAAGAGCATCCAGTCAGGCAGAATGCTGGAGTGTATCAGGGAGGAGTTATAGGGGACCAAAATTTTCCTTTAGGTTGGTTAGAAATAGGGATTGTGGACAAGGGGAATAGCATGTCAGTGCAGCGAAGGCATTAATGATGTCCAGGATGGAGTGTGGGAGGTTTTGCTTCCTAAAGCTGTCTAAATGCTGCTTTCTGCAGAAGTTAGGAAAATGTGAGTTCAGATCCTGCTTCTAGTACTTACTAGCTCACTGACTTTGGCAAGTCACCTCACCATCTTTCTGTGGCCCAGGCAATTTTCCCAGGAACCATGTACTGAATTGTCCCTAGCTGTACGATGAGGTGATCACCTCCACATTTTCCCTTCCCGATCTAAATCTGTGATCCTCCAGACAGGCAGTTTTGTTCTTCTATTCACATTGGTGGAGTAAGCTCCCAAACAGGATATGCCTTACACTAAGGAAATCAGAGCTTTTTTAAGGATGGCTATTTTCATTATTACATATGTGAGATAGAGAGGAATTTCTATGTTATTGACTCCGACAATGTTTCTTCCCATCACAGGGAAGTAAGCACTGGTTGGACGTCAGAAGGGCCTGGCCAGTGGTCTTGGATCCCAGGCTTACTTACTAGCTGTGACTTAAGATGCTAGCTAATCTCTCTGAGTCTCATTTTCCAAAAATAAATGCCATGCATGCAAGACTTGCTCTATTTATTGTACAGAATTGTTAAGAGAATCACAGAACACATCTGGAGCTAGAAAGGATCTTAGGGGTCAAATAACCCAACCTACTCATTTATAGATGAGGAAACAGGCCTAGAGAAATGGACTTAAGTCACAAAGATTATTCAGCTAAGTAGCCAAATTGCAATTTCAATCCATTTTCTCTAACTACCAATCCAATGTTCTTTGGACAATACTACTCCAATTTACATATGTACATATATATGTGTATGTATGTATTTAATGTATACATATGATAAGTATGTATATTTTTACACATATATACAATAAAAATATATACATACATATACACACATACACATTGAAAACTGTGAAGGCCTGTATAGATATGATATATTAATTTCCATTACTGAGATGTTACAAGGTTATAACTTTTTAAAAAATCTTCTTAATAGATAATCTGTTTCTATATTAGCCAAGTGAATATTCCACAAAGCAATGATTCCACCACAAAACAAACAAACAAACAAACAAAAAAATTTTTTTCAAGATTGAGATTATTTTGTGACTCTTGGGGAAAAGAAGCAATCATTTCACAGGCTGTCAAAAGATCACTATAAACATTGTGTGTGTGTGTGTGTGTGTGTGTGTGTGTGTGTGTGTGTGCGCGTGTGAATGCATATATATGTGTGCGTATGGAGAGAGAGCTTTCCTCTCAACAACCTTATTTTAAAAAATAAAAAATAAATTAAAAATTTGGAAGTACCATAGAGGCATTTGCCAGACTACAAGGCAATGGATTATCTGGTGAATTAGGGGTAGTATTTAATCAATGTGTTTATAGAATTTACTGAGTGAGCTGCTTTTCAAGTCAGATGTTGGGCCAGTTGCTGAGCAGCTGCTTCAGGCTGTTCAAAATGAATGATTCTAAATTAAAAGTACCTAAAATGCCTATGTGGGGAAGTACAGAGAAAACCCAACTAGCCCTACAATTGTGACTGAAAGATTTCCTTTATTGGTTTTAGGGACTTTTCTTTCTTTTTAATTTTTGGTTTTTGTCTTTGAACCCCTATAGTTTCCAGCAATCTCTGGCTCATAGATAGTGTTTAAAAAAGGTTTGTTGAATGGTTATGATATTGGATTTTATACTTTGCACTTTGACCATGATTGAACTAGGGGATCTGAATTGGTTATTTCTGAATTCTAAGCCTAACTATTGCACCAACTTCTTTCTTAGTCATATTAGGACATATGACTAAAACATCTCTCTAAAATGAAAAGATGCCAACATGTATTGGTATTAGTTGCCCCATCTGAGAGTTCTCTTTATCGGTAAAATTATAGTTCTAAATTTTGAGAATTTACATTTTTTTTGAAAAGCTACATGATATTGTTCTGGTTTTGTTGTTGTTGCTGTTGCTACTGTCATTGTCCTAATTAAGTTTTCTCTGGAAATTCATATTATAGACAAAACCTTAAGGCATAGATGGGATTCTGTGATTCAAAATAAAGTATTTTGACTTGGGCAAAACTGACAGAGGATGGTATCTGGCAACCAAGTGCTATGTCTTTTAAAGAAGACTTGTGGCCCTAGAAACTTAAGTCTTCTGTAGATGACAGTTATAACTATCAAACTTTAGTCTAAGAGCCCCTGGAATATTAAATAATTAAGTAAGGATCTTCAGTGAGATCCAGACATTGTCTTATACACTCTATATACCAACTATATCCTATACATCCATCTGTATAGTTGGCTTTGATGTTAAGTGTCTTTAATGTCAGGTTTATCATGAATAAGTTCTCAGCCAATCTATTTTATTTAAAGAAAAGAAAGGAAATAAGGCGTGCCCTTTTAGAAGGACCTCACCTATGAAAAATGTAGTTGGCAGAATAAGCTGCATTGGAATATCACATCTTATCTCCCCCAATTTCCAGAACCACAGGGTATTTTAGATTCAAATCTGTGAAACACATTGCACTTGGAACCCTGTGTGCCCTCTCCATGAAACTCTTTCCAGATGCTTTGTTCATCACCAGCAAAGAAAAACAAAACCTGGACCATGGGCTTTGTTTTCTTTTTACCAAGATGTAGAAGGTTAAATTGATCAAACAATTTTATACCTGCTGCAATAACAACAATCCTCAAAAGTGTGCCCAGGATATTGTCTGAAACAAAATTGTAATGTAATATTAAAAGGGAAGAGATGAGGGTGATGTATTTATTTATACTGACAAAGAACCAAATGTAGCCTGGGATTTTTTGGATATATGATAAGAATCTTTGGTAGGGGAAGAGTTGGAGAACAGAGTAAAAGATTAATACTTGCTCAAATTTTCTTAGTTTTTTACTGATATGGACCATCAGATAACTCATGGAAATATAAAGGAATCAGTGAACTGTGAAGGAATCTAGAGTTCAAAGAAATTATCTCCTTTCCATTTGTCTATTCCTTCACCCATGGGATTATATATAAGGCCATTTTTCCACCTTACAGGGCCTGAACTCAGAAGTTTCATAGAAAAACTTAGTTACTATACTGAAAGTCTTTTTCCAAAATAGGGAATATCCCCTGGATACTTTGATGGCAGAGAAAAAAAAAGTTGGGGGGGGGGTCTGCTTTAACTTTACCGAGAATATACTGATTTAAAAAAATAGTTCAGGGCAAAGAAAATCAAAGCTGCTCTGATGGTGATCGACAGAAAAGGGAAATTGTATTAAATTTTGGGAAAAGCCTAGAATAGAAATATAGTAAAATTTCTTTAATTGAAATCTCACTATTTTGAAATTAATCTTACTTCAGACAAGTTTTGGAGGAAGTTGAACTTCATGCTTTATTTTTATAAAAGAGATTGCTAATGGAATTAGCACTGTAAACAAAATGTCAGACTAATTAATTTAAAACAACAAACTAAGAAAATACCAAATGATAAATTATTAACAAATGACTCATCTATTCATTAGACAGGACCTCTCTTTGGAAATACTTTATAAGTGGCAAGAAACTGGAAATTAAGTGGATGCCCTTCAGTTGGGGAATGACTGAATAAGTTTATGGTATATGAATATAATGGAATATTATTGTCTATAAGAAAAATGAGCAGGCTGATTTCAGAAAAGCCTGGAAAGATTTACATGAACTGATGCTAAGTGAAGTGAGCAGAACCAAAAAAACATTGCACACAGTAAGAATGAGATTATGTGATGACCAATTGTGATGGACTTGGCTCTTTTCAACAATGTGATGATTCAAGGCAATTCCAATAGACTTGGGATGGAAAGTGCCATCCACATCCTGAGAGAGGACGATGAAGAATGAATGTGGGAGGAAGAAAGGGAAAAAAATTTGGAACATAAGGCTTTCTGAAAATGAAAGTTGAAAACCATTTTTGCATGTATCAGAAAAAATAAAATACCATTAAAAAGAAAATATAAAATAAAAAAATTTAATTGCTTTAAAATTCATACTTTTCTCAAACTGTTTTCATAATTATTGACTATGTATATCATTGTATATGAGGGCCCCGTGCCTAGTAAAAAAAAATTAATCTGGATTAATTAAAATTTATTTACTCTCAAGTCTTCTATATAGTTTACAAAGCCCAATGATGAATCTCATAAATACTGGTTGAGAACATTTAGCTAGATAGCAGTTCCTAAGAAAATAACTGGGCATTTTAGATATAAATTTTTCACATATGATGTATCTATAGTGCATAGTGGTGGGTCTGCAAACAGAAATACTCATCTTTCCAAGTTCAGATATGGCCTCAGACACTTACTAGCTGTGTGACTTCAGGTAAGTGACTTAATTGTGTTTATCTCAATTTGTTCATTTGCAAAATGAGCTGAAAAGGGAAATGACAAACCATTCCAGAATATTTGCCAAGAAAACCTCAAATGGGGACATGAAAAATTGGACACAATTGAAATAACTAACAACAATTATAATAAAAAGAAAAAAGTAACCCAGTTTTAGTTTGAGTTTGTAGACACATGGTATCTAAAAGAGAAGTTCCATTATAATTCTTTACTGGCCAAGTCATATTTAAAGGATTATGTTTTGTTTTGAACACTGCATTAAAATAATATTCATTAATAACTATTTTTATATCACTTTCATTTTTGTTTTTCTCCATCAAGCTATCACCTATAACAAAGAATTAATAAAAGAGAAAAAGTAGTTCTGCTTTTTATGTAACCAATATGTCAAATGAATCTAATACTATTTGCAATATTCCTTTCCCATAGTCCTATAAAAAATGAAAGAGATGCATTTTCTCATTTCTTATTTCACCAAGCTATACATTATAAAGCATTCAGTTTTGTTTTTGTTTCCATTGACAATCCTTTAATAATCTTGTGTCTTGTTTTCCTGATCCTGCTCACTTCATTCTGCATCAAGTTAAATGAGTCTTTCTGTGCTTCTCTGAATTTTTCCTTATCATCTCTTCTGATGTGGATACCACTTTTAGATAAAGTAGAGATTGTCAAGAGGTTAATAAGCACTAAGTGAAGTTCTAAACTTAAATAGACTTAGAAATGTCCCTACAAGGTACAAACTGACTTAGAAAAACACAAATTTATATTATCCATGTTGTATTATATTTTTATTATTTTTTGTTAAATATTTTCTAATTAATCTGGTCCAGGCTATACTGGTATCTTGAATAGACAGCAGCCTGAATGTTTGACATTTATGAGTTGGTCATGTCATTTAAATGACAAAATTAAATTTGATGAATTCACTACAAAAGAGAAGACTCGGGGTAAACAGAAATACTTATTTTCAAGAATTTAGAGGGTTTTATTGTGGATGAGGGAATAATAAGCTTGTTCTGTTACTCTATAAGATAATATTAAAACTAATAGGTAGATTTATAAGACCTTAGGTCTGGAGCTAGAAGAGTCTTCAAACATCATTTAGAATAACTTTTTCCATTTTACAGGTACAAATTTACATAGAGATAAATTTCATCCCAATATAAGGAAATTTCTATTAACTAGAAAAATCCAATAATGAAACAAGCTGTATCCTGCAGAAATGAGTCTTATATAAAGGGTGTCCCTTTGATACCATTTTAAACAATTATAGTTTTAAATTTTAATAGCTTGAAATGGCACTAAGATTTCTGGGACAGTCTTAAGTCGTGTTATTCAGAGGCTAGCTGACCATGTATCCAAAATGTTATCAAAGGGGTTTTTATATTGAGCAGGTGATTAGTGGGAATTGAATCCTAAGATCCCTTCCAACTTTCATTTTTTTCAACTTCTGTGATCTCCATCCATTCTATTTAATACAGCCATAACAAATTAATGTGGGGTCTTCTAAGCTTTAGCTACACAATTGATACTGTCCATCATAGATTATATAGATTGTTGAAGTTGCAGAGAATTTCCTAGACCTGCATTGATGAGGGATAACAAGCTGGGCATGAAATCAGAGAGAAATTAGCTCAAATATGTCCTCAGACGATTATTTATTATGTGACTCTGGACAAGTTGCTTATGTAACCTTATTTGTGAGGCAGCTAGGTGATGCATTGGATAGAGCGCCAAGCCCAGAGTCAGGAAGCCTGAGTTCAAATGCAGCCTCAGGTACTTACTAGATGTAACCACTTACTCCTGTTTACTTCAGTTTCCTCATCTGTAAAATGATGTTAAGAAGATAAAGGCAAACCATTCTGATAGATTTGCCAATAAACCCCAAATGGAGTCATGAATAATAAGATATAACTGAAAAATGGCTGAGCAACAGCCTTATTTATAAAACCTCATCTATAAAATAAAATAGAGATATTAATGAGATTTTTGGTACCTGATTCAAAAGGCTGCTGTGAAATTTAGATGAAATCTTAGGATCGTAGAAATAGAACTAATAGGGACTTCCCAGGACCATCTTGTCCAAATCCTTCCTTTTATAGTTGAGGAAACTAAAATGTAATGAGATTGTTGAGGTGACTTGCTCAAGATTAAACATTGTCATTATGCATTAAGCAATGTCAGAGGTTGAATTTGAAAGCAGGATCATTACAACTTTATATATAAAAAATACATATATGTATATAACTTTAATATCCTTATTTTGCATAAATTTTCTTTAAGTTATAGCATGCCTTAAGTCTAGGTCAAATTATTTCTTGTGTTCTTTTCCTTATGTTTGTGCTGTTTATGTATGTTTGTGTTTGTGTTCATGTATATTTAAAGGAGGATTCGCATTAACTTATTCATTTACTTAAAGAAATCTTAGTCTTGAAGAAGGATATCAGTTTAATTTGCTTACATTTCGTACAGATTTTGCTTACAATATATACAGATATATTCCCTATTTTCTTATGATATCCAGAACATACAATCTTTTTTGTAAATGTATGCCTCTACTTACATAAAATACATTCAATGCATGTATTATTTAAGATGGGGATTTCATATGGTATTATTAATAAACACTAGCTTGTATTGCATATAATGATTATTTCTTTTATTTGAGTACCAAACTTTGTGCTATTCACAGCTAAGAGCTGTGGCTTCTTGTATAGGGCACATCTTTTACATTTATAGTGTTACAGAAACACTCTTCTAAACATTCTGTCATTTGCATCAGATCATCTAATTGAAGATTAAATAAGGGATATTAGAAGTCATCCAGACTTACACTCCCATTTTGTAGAGAAAGCCACTGAAGCAAATGGAGGTGAAAGAATTTGCTCAGTGTCAAACAAGTAGTAAATGTCCAGGTTCAGATTCAAATTCAAGTCCTCTGATTCCCAAACCAACACTTATTTTGCTGTACCATGTACCTTAATCCTTCCATAGCTCTATTTTAATGGTGAACTGCATTCCATGTCATATCAGAAATACCTGCCAAGTTGAATTTCCCTCCTTTCATTAATGTCTCTAATTCAATTTGCTTGCTATTCAGAATTAGTACATTGTAGACAGAAATATGAAATTATGTATTGATACTTAGTTTCTTGGATCATATCTCCTGCATATGTTTCCTCTCTATTGATATTTTTATTCTTAAGATGTAATTTATTCTTTGCATTTTTTGGCTTGGCAAATGAATAAGATCAATTTTCTTTTTCTCCTCCTTAATCAGATTTTTAATTTTTTTCAATTCTGTGTAACTATGTATATACATGTACATATTTGTACCTATATACACAGGTATAACATGTATATTTTGTGTGTGTTTACATATTATGTATATGTAGAGATAGATACAATGTGTGTGTATGTGTAAACTTTAATGCTCCTCATTAGACTTATTCTATACTTAGTCAAGAACTTTTCTGTATCTTAAGTCATGGTCGAGAAACTAAATTTCTTTTTGTGATATCCTCTTCTTATCCAACTATTTACTTCCCAAATCTAGCTTTTTCTTTTAGATCATTTTCCTTTGGTCAGCATCAGTGATTAAAAATAGCATCTATACCTCATTGAACTTTATGTTGTAGATGAATATTGAGACAAAATATTTAGATAAATAAAATGAGAGAAATAGCCCAAACACTGAAGTCTCAGGTTTTCTTGTGAAGATAAACTTCAGAATTGCTAAACACATAAATTACTCAGATATATTTGACTGAGGGACTGATGAAGCATGTTATGAAGCCATGATTTTTCAATGACACTATTTGAGAAGAATTTTATAAAAGGCAAATTTCACTGGGTGTGGGGGAGATATTGAAATTGAGCATAATAGTTATATTGATGATTGGCAGGAAAAAAACCACTCTGCAACTTTACCTCCTCTAAAGAAACCTAAGAGTTGGATCATTCTATATCCTTGGATCATAAAGATTTCAAGGCAATTGGTCTGAAAGTTGAATTTCAAGAGATGGAGGTAAGAGGTGAAAATGATTTATGGTGACACTTAGTAAGCTTTTATAGAACATAATACATGTGTTCTTGATACCTCCATAAAATTAATTGTTGCTAATTAGTCAGGGCTGCCAACTCAGTTTTCCATGTGAGCCTCACACGCCTACATTCCTCTCTTGGTCAAGTTAATGAGCTTTTCTTCCAGAATGAGTAAAGATCCTGGGATCTTCCATCTTTCCTGGGACATTGAGTCTGTGGCCCTTCTCTATACCACATATACTTTTTATCCCCTGATCAAATATGTTCTTGTTAGTGGGGAGGAAGAAAAAGATGGGGAGGGAGGTTATGGAACATATTTTCTATCTGGATATTCATAAGCCACTCCTGGCAGCAGACATTCTAGGTGGGGCAAATCCATCTTTCACAAAAGTGCCAGACATGGCACAGGTATCATTTCACCAAACATAAATAAAATACTTATCTCTTTCCATATCTAAGAGCATAAGACTCAATTCTTCTGAGAGAATAAAATTAAACTCTCTCTGACTTCATCTGCCTCCCTCTCTTTCCACCATCCCTCTTCTTCTCTGGGTTTGAAAAGCTGTAACTGAGTTCATTATAGTGTAATGATAAACCAGCTAGCAAACACAAATGCGCTGTTGCAAGGGACTGTTTGGGCAGCTCCTGGTCCTTAGTGACAGCTACTTGGCATAATACATGGTGATGATCTGCTCCAACAGAGAGGCTTTTAGGTGCTAAAAGCATAATGACATGAGCTGATGTTATTCTGGACTTGCTTTTAGGCTGTGACCTTAAGCCCTATCCACAATCACACAAAATCTTTTGTACTGAGCATAGCTACAGGGTAGGATGGCTTCTTCTAAAAGATGCACTCTGTAAGGCAGTGGGAATCCTTTGTTTATTCTGAGGTTGGCACTCTTACCCAATTATGTACATGTTGTAGTTGTTGTTCAGTCATGTCCCAGGTTTCATGATCCCATTTGGGGTTTTATTGGCAAAGATACTGGACTGGTTTGACAATTCTGTCTCCTATTTACTTTACAAATGAAGAAACTGAGGCAAACAGTTAAATTACCTACCCAGGTCACACAGCTAGTGTCTGAAGCCCAATCAAACTCAAGAAGATTCATATTTCTGCTTTATATATATACAAAACATATAAACCTATATACACAAATATACATACATACATTTCATGTGTAAATATACCTTTATACATATAAACTAATAACTCATATTCATATGCATGAGAAATACTTCATATTATGTATACATATATATGTGAACTAACAATTTATGTCATATATATACATATATATGAAGTTTTATATACACACACATAAAATATATATGTACATATGTGTATATACATTGTGTGAAAAAATAAGGATTCTTTCCCACACACAATACTCTTCCCAGGAGAACATACTCATGTGCTTGCTCCACTTGCTCCACTAACAAAACAGCGAGATTGAGAAGAGGCATAAATACAATTTACAGGAACATCTAGATAGGAAGACTTCGACTCAATCTAATTTGCTAATTTGGCTTATTTGACACATATTTCCAAACAAATAAATGTTACATCATTGGTGGGCAAACTGCTGTCAAAACAGTTGTGTTTTGTTTTTAAAAACATACACAGGGAAGTTGAGCAATGCTTCAGGGTGAATGAAAAGCATTATTTCACTTTTGATGACTAAGGGAAAGTCTTTGCACAGTTTTGGGAGAGAGGGAGGAAGAAGGAGAAGAAGGGAACAAGCATTTCTATAGTGCCTCCTATGTGCCAGACATTGTTCCACACACTATATGTGTATGTGTGTGTGTGTGTGTGTGTGTGTGTGTGTGTGTATATAATCTTATTTGATGTCCACAATTAGCTTTGTTTCCAGAAGTGAAAGCTAAAGATCTCTCCAATTTACAAGAATGTTAAAGCTATCTACTTTACAAAGGAAGAAATGATATTTCAACCATTACCTCTTTGTGCCCTCCTTTACCTCAAAGTTATTGGTGGAGACCCATGACTCTGAACCATCAGTTAGTCACTTGGCAGTAGTACATTCTGTGATACCATTGGTATAAGCCTGTCACTAAATTTCGTCATGCCAGACTTTCCTTATCTGTCCCTACCCCAAAATACCACTTCCTCAGTTTCTATTTTAATATTGATAATACCCTCAATCTCAAAATCTAAGTTATTTGACCCTATAATAAATTCAGTTGCTAAGCCATAGCCATACTTTTTGTGTGAATCTGCCTCATCTTCTGCCTCCATCTCTCCAATTCCATTTCTTCCCTAGCCCATGTCCCCATAACCTCTCATTGTATTTTGGCAGCCTTCTAATTAGCCTCATTGATTCCTGCCTCCTCTCTTTCTAATCCATCTTTCATTTCTGCTTGATACCCAGATCTGATCATGTCATTTTCCTGCTCCCAATCTTTTGTCTCCCTAATATAAGTGATAAAATGCAATCTTCTTATCTTGGTTTTCCACAATCTTTTGTCAATCTTGTTTTCTAGCCTTATCTCCCATTACTTTGTACCATCCCTTTTTCCATCCAAAATGAAACTGCATTCTCTCCATATTTCTTCTTTCATGATTGGGATTAGGAAAAGAACCGTTGAGCCCCTGCCATCTATCTTGCATATTATTTTTAGGTTATTCTCCCTTAAATGTATCTTTCTTTATCCAGAGAATCCACTTGTGACTTTCTACTAAACCTACAATTTCCACTGCCTAATGGACAGTCATAATGAATTATCAAATTTAGAGCCAGAAAGAATCTTAGTTGAATCCCATAATTTTACACATGAAGTTGCTAAGTATCAGAATGAAGAAGTGATTTTCCTATAGAAACTTTACCTTTCATTCTACATGCCATATTAAATTTTGCTCCAAGTTAGCCAGTCTTTTCACTTATACATTGGGATCATTCCTGTTTTACCTTTAATTATACTGAGAAATGGACTAGTCCAAAAGGACTGCTTTTTTTATGCTTCCTAGTTTTTATAATTATGGTCAAAGCCTAATTGAACCTTAGTTTTCTTATGGACAAAACAGTGATAGAAATACCAATCTCACAGTATTCTTTTTAGGATTGGCTGAGATCATAAATATAAAATCCTTTATATGTTTTAAATGACTTTTAAAATCCAGTTCTAATTACTTTGCTGTTTGTCATTTTCTTCTTTATCTATCTTTAAGGTTCTTTTTTTCAAAGCTCAGTTCAAGCCCTTCTCCTCCCTGAAGTCTTTCCTGGGTGATCATTCCATACTAATTTCTTCTTTCTCAACATCTTTAGTCCCTGTGTTTGAATACTATATTGTTATCTATCTGTAGATAGGTAGAGCATTTATTAAATGCTTATTGTGTGCGAGGTACTGTGCTAAGAGTGGAGGAATCAATAAAGGTGAAGACAGCCTGTCTCCCCAAGGAATTTATATTCTAAAGAAAGGGGAATACATAAAGGGGAGCTGAATGAGGGGAGGATGAGAAGAAAGTATACAAGTGCAAAGTAGAAAGGCTTGCATGGAAATAGAAAAATCTGGAGAGTGAATTGAGTCAGTAATCAGGGGATCATGGCTGATGCTCATACTGAAATGGTAGAAATAATGATCCCTTCAGTACCTTCCTCACAGGATTGTCATGAGGCTCAAATGAAATGTTTGAAATCACTTTTAAAAATACTTAAACCTCTATATGAACACCAGCTATCATTATCACCACCACCACCATCATCATCATCATCATTATCATCAAAAGAGTGATGATGACCTCCATAATGGTGTAGTCTAACCTATACTGGAACAAGCATGCCCTCTGCAATGACCTTCCAATATTATCATCTCCCTTCCTTCTCTCCATTGGTCTTGCACTTTCTCTTAAGATAGACAAACTGAAGAATAGCTTATTATTAAGGTTTTTATCCCAGACGTCAACCTCAGAAATTCTTCTTTATATTATATAAGGTTTTGCCTTCTAAGTTTTTCAGTCTAAATCTTTGATTGATGTTCCTATGGAATGATCTTCAAGACCTTTTGCTCTTTTCTGACATTATCCAACTTATCAATGGATCAATGACCTCCCTTTAAAGTAGAACCAAAAAAAATGAATATTGGACTCCGGAGGATCCTGACAAAGATAGAATGCTTCCATGTTATCATTTTCTCACGTCCATATTATCACTCTGTATCAGATGCCTTTCTAACTGATCCTTAACTTTAGAATGCATTATCAGTTTTGGCTGCTATGCCACATTGTGTACTCCCTGAGCTTGATATTTTAATTGTACTATACTTAACTGTCAGGCCCTGGCTAATTTCTAGCACTATGCTAGGTATACTATAGGCACTTAACAAATACTTCTTGAATTAAGCTAATAAAAAGATGACTATAAGGAATTTTTTTGAAATTTGAACACTATATAATTATAGCAGTTATACCTGATAATATGTCTTTGCCCTTTTTTATTTTTAGGAGACTTTTCATCTAGTTTCTCATTTAATCCTAATAACATCTCTCTGAAAGAAGAAGAATTTTTATTTCTACTTTACAGAAAGGGAAAAACACCCAATTTAAGTGACTTGCCAAAATCAGTCAATCATTAAGCTAGGATTAGAACTTTGGTCCTCTGACTCCTAATTAACTATTTCTTTCCAATAAATTAAAATCATTTTCATTTAATACATATTCTATTTTTATCTTTAATCTTTAACCTTCCACCTGGCCTATTTGATACACCTTTTCTATTGTGCTTATACATGTTTTTGTTATAGATGGACATGGCCCTCTGAAGGGTTTTGGAGATCCCATTTTTTAATTATTCATCAGATGTCTCAAGTTCTGAGGCCTTAGAGGAAGCACCCCTGCCTTTGAAGAAATATACTTAGGTTGATTTAACCTTGAAAAAATAGAATACTTTTGCATCTGTCCTAAAAAAGACAAGTTCTGGAGAAGCTGAGCTGTGTTAACTACAGAAGAATTTGGACATTTTCCAGGCAGTAGAAGCACAAAAAGGAAAAAAAAAATTCTTATCTTAAGGCAGACAGAGGAAGAAGATGAGTACTATAGTTCTCACTTTATAAATCTGCTCTCAGCTCACAAGCTGCCTTCAACTCCTTTTTCTTGTTCACACCCGAAGTTTTGCAGACTTTGAAAGATGGACAGAGCAAATAAGCAAAAGGGAGGACACAGCTGGGTTTCTGTGAAGAAAAGGATGAAGGGCTTTCTAGGGACTGACTGTATCAAAAATCCATAGACCCCCCTAGGCAACATATGTCTTCTCAGACCCCTCACCTCTTCCCTACGTCCTCAGTTTTTACCTATATAGCATGCTTCTCCTCAGCAGGCTGTTTCCATGGCCTCCCAGAGTTCTAGATGGTCACAGAATTAGACTTATCCTGCTGAGTTAGGGGATGGAAGCTCTGCTGGTAGCTGATGGTGATAATGGACATAATTATACTTCGCTCACACCAATTAATTTGCACATGGGATAGTAATCGAAATTGCCATGTTGAAATAATAGCAGTAGCCACTTTATCAAGTGTCTCCTTTTTTAAAGCCTAGAAGCTTTTTACAATCAGCAATTTGTTGAGAAAGAAAGTGGGATAAATTGGATGCTGTGTCTCTATTCTTCCTCCCCCTTCCTTTTTGTTTTTTCTCCCTCTCTCTCCGTCTCAATTTTCCTTACCTTAATAAGGAACACCATACTGTATTAAAAAACAAAACTAACAAATTCTGGCTAATGTATCTGAAAGTATAGGAAATGAAACATTTTGGAGGAACAGGGGAGACAATAGGGAATTATTTTTCCCCTGGCTACCATACTCATAGCTTCTTGGATAATATCTAATATATAGACTCTTAAGACAAAAGGAATATGCCTGACCCATACCCCTATCCCCCCAACTCCTAGGTTAATCTCTTGAAAGTGTGCAGGCAGATCTTACACAAAACATGGGCAAAAAAAAAAGTCAGAAATCCAGTTGGAAGGCGGAAGACCTAGAAATTAAGTTTTTTCTGTGGCAGGACATTTATTTGCTGTGGGGAAGGCATTGACAGGGGTTATGTGAAGGGGAAAAATGATAAAATGGATCCCCTTTTCTGTGCTCATCTTGAAAAATAGAATAAACTATGAGCCCACATAGTACAGTGGAAAGACTTTTGACTTTGGAGCTAGACACCCAGATTCTTAAATTATGGATTCTTAATTGTGGCCCAGCTTTTTAAGCCCCTATGTGAAATCTCATAACTGAATGTGGAGGTCACAAACTTATGATTCATTAAAAGTAAATGTTTGATTTGTATAACTATTTTATACCTACATATCCAGATTCACGTAAAATTCTCCCAGGCAAAAAGAGGTCAGAAGTGGAAAATGTTTAAGAAGCCCTGTTCCACAGGACCAACTACTAGGATGAAGGTTTAAGTCCTTGCTTTGCTGAAATTAGGAAAGCCATTTCACTTTTCTAGGTTTCGTCATCTCTCCAATGGGAGCAGAGGCTTAGAGTAGATGGCCTCTAAAATCCTTTCTAGTTTTAAGGTTTACAAAGCATTTTACATATATTAAACATTGTATTAGGTACAGATTACAATCCTTTGAAATGGTTCTTAGCTTATTTTAAAGATGAAAAAACTAAAAATAAAAGGTCAAGTGACTTCGCCATGGTCACCTTGCTAATGTTAGAAGCAGAATATAAGCTTGGGCATACATAGCCACAGCACAAGTAGTGTTTCTTTTTCAGTGTTCTTTATTTAGAGCAACTTCTCTTCACTAACTGGAAACCATTCTTTCTAGATGTTATTGGTAAATAAAGGTTCTCTTTAGAAATTCTAGCATTCAACATGACAAATTTGGAAATGTGTTTAATATACTTGCATTTGTGTGACCTATATCAGAGTGTTTGCCATCTTGGGGTAGGGGGGAGTAAAGGGAGGGAGTTAGAAAAGTTTTGGAACTCAAAATGTTATAAAAGTGGATCCTGAAAACTAACAAATAAAAATAAAGATGCAAAAAAACTGATTTATGAAAGCTATTGATACTTTCCTCTCTTCAATATTCTATAAACAAAATTCGAGTCTATTCTGCACATTCAATGCTGTGATTTTAAGGATATGTTTCTCACAATACCACCTATCCATGCAGACAGAGATCACTTAAGGAAAATATTACAAATCAAGCAAATATGAAAGTCTGATAAATCTCCCCAATGTTTACCCAGGATATTTTGCAAAGAAAACAAACAAAAAAGTTAGACACACAAGAAAAAAATTTAGGTATTTATTACTTAGTCTATTGTAAAGAGAATGCAGAAATTTAATCCATTCCATTCAAGAGATTATCATATGAACATAACAAATATAGAACTTCCCCCTTCCCCCGTACTTAAAAGATAATTCTCAGAGTAACTCTTCTTAGAGCGAACTCTTCTGAATCAGTTTATATGTTAAACACAAATAGTTTTGTGCTGAAGATTCTAGAAATTAGTTCAGAATAAAACATTTAACAACAATTAGCTAAGAACATGGGATTATGCTGAAAGCAATTTAACATTTTTGCTTGCTCATAGCATACTCTCATAGTTGAGGGATTTTCATGTCAGAGACAAGTTTGAAAATCTTTTGCTGTCCAGCCTACACTTCAAGATGGAGGGGGAAAAAAAGGTGTGGGATCAATTATGCACAAAAAATTGTCTCTTTAAAATGATTAGGTCATACTTGACTGTACATTCCTGAACGATGGGCATATGTGTATACTTATATAGTGTAAGAGGCCCCTCCTGGATCACTGCCTTGTCATGGCAGAAGGGCTTGCATAGTTCATTGAAAGTGAGCTATGCTATGCAGGATTAACCCAACATGGAGAGGTCATAGTGGAGAGTTCTGACAAAAGGTGATCCTCTGGAGAAGGAAATGGTAAACCATTCTAGTATCTTTGCCAAGAAAACCCAATGGACAATATGAAAATGATAAAAGAATGAACATGAACTTCTAGAGATAATGGAGAATAGAAGGGCCTTTTGTGCTACGGACCACAGGGTTGAGAAGAATCAGACACAACTCAGTGTCTGAACAACAGTAAGTCAAGAGGACAGTAAAATATGTCCAGAGGGTCAAATCTAGTCTTCTACCTGTTTTGTATGGCCCACACAAGTCCAGTGTAGAAAAAATATGGAAGAAGGATTTCTTATATGTGAGGAGGCCATGTATATATTCTTCTTGGGGGGTGGCATTTCACTCACCAGATCAAGCCATTGAAAAATTGTTGAGTTTTCTAAATTAAATATATAATACATTAAAAGAACCTAATAATCCAGAAAGGAAAAATAAATGAAGAATATATATTCTAGACAATGATGAGCAATTGGACAGCTATATCACTGAATTGTTCTATTAGTGCAAATATCTTTGATTCATTCACCATAACTCATTAACTATGAATGATCAACAAGCTACCGAATTGAAAGGGAAGAAGAGAGAAAACTAAATTGCATTTGAAAAGCCATGTAGCATTTTTATTTCCCCCAAGCTTCCCCTTAAAAGAAGAAGCCATTTTTTTTAACACCAATCATCTTCCAATGACAGTGAAAAATGGAATGCCATTGACCCCCTGAGTAAATGCATGATGGACAAAAATAAATTACATCATATTACTAATAATGAATTGCACATAGGAAGAACACAAAAAAGATAATACTAGAGATACATTACAGGAAAACAAGATGTATCCATCAGGCAGAGAGATTGCAGGATAAGAGATGAACAGATATTTCATGTGTTAGACTGGATTTCATATATTAAGAGTCCTAGAAGAAAGTTCCCAACAGATTGGGTAGATTACCTATGGAGGATGTGTAGGAGGATATGGACAAGAATTGCATGGGATGAGAATGTGGAAATGGATGTCTCTCCTCCCTCACTTGTGAAATGATCTATCTGCAGAAGCACTGAAGAAAGGAAATAACATACATTAGGAAACCTATATATTCTTAGCCAGATTATTAATCATCACTGCTATGAAGGATTTAATTCAAAGAAACTGATATGTTTTGAATTAAAATTGGACAACCCCAACTAGACCAGATGAAAGGACAAACAGAAATCATTTCAAAGGCTGGGACACAACTTTAGATTGGTAACCATAGTCCTAGTGGATAATTCTCAAACTCCAGGTACATTTTTAAGAGAGGGGATACCTTCCTCTAAACAGAAGCATGGGGACTGCAAGATGAGCAGAATCTGCAAAAGGGATATAGAGTTATGCAAATGCAAATGGATGTTTTCCTTTGTACACAATATTAGTTGGGTACTAGTCACACATTGGTGTTTTCAAGAATAGTTGGATATGTTAACCACAGCCAGTACTGTTTGTATATGTCTCTGGGGTAAGTTATTCATCTTTTTTTTTTTTTTTTGGTTATGATGAGTCCCTTTAACAGTTCAGTGTATCCTATGGACTTTTCAGTATACTGTTAAAAATCATAATAGAATGAAATGGTGAATTTCAGTTAGAGATAAGTGAAAATAAAGATGCGATTTCTTTTCCTACCTTAGTTTAAGAAACCCCTGAAATCTCTCTATAGATATCTTGAGTGTCTATAGACTTGTAGGTTAAGAACCCCTTCTGTAAAATCTCTTGAATAAAAGCCCCCCAAAAAACATTTAATTAAGAGGGTCCAAATATCCAGGCTTTTTCTGGCTCTTCTAGGAACAACATGGCACCAAGTTAGCTAGAGAAGGCATTTGCTTAGAATTATAAACTATTTTTAAGTGAACTGGTATGCATATGAGGAAGTTTTTATTATTTACATATTGTCTTGTCCTAAGGCACAAGCCATGTAATTCATTATGCCTGAAACCATAACAAAACATAATCACCATTTAAAATTCTTTTCGAGGGAAAAGATGCATTTTAATGTCTTTAAAAGTTAGTATCAGGGGAAAAAGAATAGTAGGGGAGCGTGTGTGTGTGTGCACGCGCACGTGTGTGTGTGTATGTGTATGTGTATGATGGTGGAACTAATTATGTTTTACAGACTTTAGTTTTAATTTTTAGTTTCTCCCCCCCCCATCCTTTTTTTCTCTTGTTATCACAAAGAAACAATGAAAATCAAATCAAATAGTAAAATACTCATCTTATTCTGGCTTCAGTGAAGAGTAAATTAAGTGGGAATTTTCTACCTGAAGAACATTTGACAAGCAATGAGCTAAATATTTACTTTAATTAGTTCTTTGTTCTTGCATCATATCAGTGTTGTGTGTGTTTTTTTTTTTTTTTTTTTTTTTTAACGCGGTCACTCTTCCCAATGAACGTACTTCTTACTTCATTTTATTACCAGGGTTGCTGCTGCAAGAAGAGAGATTTCTATCTGTTCTTGTGCATGCGACTATTCTGCAAATACAATGGCCCCTTTAATTTCTATTCCTCTGAGTTCCCACAGAAACCATGATCTCTTTCATTATGTTTTCCACTTAATCCACCTCTTGATCTTCATAAAATTCTGTTAAGGACAATCTGCACTTTGCATATTTTCCATAAAGTAGCTATGAAGAGAAAGAACACTAAGCACATATTTACTGAGCACCAACTCTGTGCCCAGGATTGTCTTGGGTACTGTGGACCAGAAGGGGTCTTTACAATCTGTTTGGATAAAAATGACAATTGAAACAATAGAGTCATAGATTTATGATTCCAGACTTCAGAGTTGTGAGAAATCTTAGAAATTATCAAGTCCAATCCTCTCATTTTTATAGATGAGGAAATTGAGGATTGGGGAGAATAAGTGACTAGTCTAAGAGCATATAGATAGTAAGAGAAAGAAATAGAATTTGAATTAAGTATCTCCAACTCCATCTCCAGCACTCTTTATTGGGACAAATAGTGTACTTTCAAGTGGCATTATCTTTGAAAATGAAAAGCATAGATACATAAAGTGGATATAATCTAAATATAGAGGAAATACTCTGAGATCCTAAGATCAGTCTAAGAGCTGGAAGAGATCCTAAACTGGAATCCCTTTTCTCCTCCTCCTCCGTATTTCCCTGGCTTTCTTCACCACTCAGCTCAAATTCCACCTTGTTCAAGAGGTCTCTCCCAGTCGTCCCTCCCTGCCCCTCTGATGAAGTCTTACATTTAGGTTGAATACCTCTTGTGACTCATAGTTGTTTTCATATTGTTTTTTTTTTTTTGTTAGAATATAAGCTTCTTGAGGGTAGGGTCTACACTATTGCCTTTCTGTTCCCATTAGTTAGCATCAGGCTATTTCCAAAAAGCTAATTGTCTCTCATTCACTGATTCAGTTTCATCTCTTCATTGTGCAAACTAGGGGAATTAGATCAACTCCAAGAGGTTTTAAATGCCTTGCCCATGACCATGGGCAAGTCCTAAGCAGCAGATTTGAATGCAGGTCACCAGATCGAGTTTTCTCTACTATCTTGCGCTGTAATGTAATATAATGTCTATTAAATTATAGGAGTTTCTACCAGATTTGGAGAAAATGTATCATGATATCTGGGTAAAACCAAGAAACAAAAATCAGGAAGCGATTGAAAGAATAACACCTTGATTTGGGGGAGGGAAGTGTAATGGATCAACAGAAGAGGGGCTCTACCATGGGAAAGTAAACTGAGATTCAAGATTTTTAGGAAAAGTTTCATGGAAAGGAGAGAGGGGAGGACCTTGAATGAGTATTTTCAATGTGGATACAATTTGGACAGTTGTGAGGGGAGGGGAGGTAATAGGGATAGTGAAACATTGTTCTCTCTGGTTGACTGATACTTTCTCTTCTCTCAGTCAGTATTCAAAACTCAGTATTCAAAAGTTCATTCAAGTCAATTTAACTCTTTAAGTATAGACTAGATGGCTGCTATAGACCAGTGCTGGATATTGGCAAAAATAAAACACACCTGATCCTCAAAGAATTAATTTCGGGGAGGGAGGAGAACAAATGCACTTGGATAATTCAGAACAAATATACACAAAAATAATTTATTGGAGAGAAGCAGGGCTGATCACAGGAGAGAGAATATAACTCTTGTAGAATCTAGCATTTAAAGGAAATGGGGAAACTGAGAGGGAGAAGAAGGGCGCTTGTGGAGAGAACATGGGATAAAGTCTATGCTTTATCTCTTTCCCATCTTCTGGCAAGGACTGTGACTATGTTCCACACTGCATCCCACTGATACCTTTTGCTAGCAATTCAAAATGATTGGAAAGGTGGACACAGCCTGATTCCTCTTGGAGGGGCTGCCTGTAGAGGAGAGTTCCAGGAAATGAAGGGAACATCATGCTTGCCTACTAACAATGGGTACCATTGATTCTCTCAAGCCATTACCCACCTCCCTCTGCTTCAGCTCTAATTTTTATTCTGTGTTTGTTTTACAGTTGTTCAGCACATCAAGAGACATAACATCGTTCTGAAAAGAGAACTAGGCGAAGGAGCCTTTGGAAAAGTTTTCCTAGCCGAGTGTTATAACCTCTGCCCTGAACAGGACAAGATCTTGGTGGCTGTAAAGGTAAGATAATCTCTAATTCCTGACAATTCCCTGTCTAAGACTGACACTTAAAATGATTTTAGCAAGCTTTCGGGGAACAAAGAAGTAATATAGCTAAATGAATAGAGTCGAGAAGATATGGATTCAAATCCCACCTTAGTTCAACTTTGGTCCAAGTTCAGTTACCCTAGACATTGTTTCAAACTCAAGGCTTCAGTTTGCTTATATGTAGTTTCTTTATATGTGATAATGCTAGCACTTATCTTCCTGGGTGATTGTGGAGATCAAATAAGATGGTGTATGCAAAGCTCTTTATAAATATCAAAGTGCTATATAAGTGTTAAGTATAATCTTTATGTATTGACTAAATTGGCTGCAATCTGCATTGATGGATGGTATCCCCACACTGGGAGTTTCTTTCCCTAGTTAAATCATGAATTCTTTGAGTATATAAATATTCACAAATAAGAAATCCTTGTTAGAGTGAATACCAGTTGTCATATCCATTTTACTGATGAAGTAATAAGACATTCTTCCCAGGGTCACCTTTATAGGACTCAGTGAATCATAAAAGTCACCAGGCCAATCATCAGTTTACTGATAAACAATTAGGCAGAGATTTACTCAAGTGATTTACTCAAGACCATTTAATGTAACAGAATCAGGACTTGAACCCAGATCTCTGGTCTTCATATATAATATTCTTTTCAATGTACCACTCTTTGTGACAATTTACATGTAGATCTTACTGAATTCTTAATTACTATTCAGAACCAAGACTAACAGAATTGTGGAAAGAGAGAAGTGTAAATCCCATTCAGTCTAGGAGCATGATGTAGCCAGCAGGAACCTGCTTGGGAGAGTTGACCATTAAATTGATTATAAAATTTTCATTGTGAACATTTACTCCATGGAAATCTGCAAAACCTTCAAATCAGCTCTTGATTAATTGCTTTGTTGATTGTTTAGACTAAAGAACCATCAGTAATGCCAATTAAACCCTAAATTATGTAGGGAACACTTTTTTACCCTGCAGAGATGATTATTTAATATTTACCAGAATAGTCATGCTTTAATTTGGCTTTGTCTTATTCTAGCCACCTAGAATCTTAAGCCTAGGATCTACCACATGTCTGGACATGTGGAAATGAGAGCTGGAGCATTTTCTAACCTTTCTTAGTAGGGAGATGTGGATGCTAGAATTTTTTTTTCTTTTGAAATCCTTCCTGAGTTTCTAGAATTTGGGGAGAGTTCTAAACCCAAGATAGAGTGATATTAGGAAACATCCCAGGTACACCCTTTTTCCTCTAATTAGGCATAATATATTCTTATCACAAATGGATTTTATAATGCCTTGCATTAAAATCATGTGATTTGCATAAAGAGAAAATAACTGCTATGTACATAACATTTTTTAAAGCACATTTTGTCTTTTGTTTCATTTGAACCCTACAGTAATCTTGTGAGTTAAGTACTATTTGGTATTATTATTATCTCCACTTTATGAATGACAAAACTAAGGCTCAGAATAGTTAAGCTGACTTCTCCAAAGTTACCTAGCTACCAGAGTTAAGGTTCAAACCCATGTCTTCCTACTTCCAAATTGAGCACTCTTTCCACTAAGTCCCAATGTAAATGAAAATTCCAGGAAGAGGTAAAATTTCCCATGGTTTCTTTCACACATAAGAAAAATTGATTTAAAAACCTTAAAGAATTTTTGTATAAGTCCCAAGGAATCTTTTATAACAAGATATCATATATAAAAATTGTTTATCAAAGTAGTGGGTCACATATAGAATATAAAGTCATGAGTTTCTTTAATGACATGTGTATATAACAAATATGGATGTAATTATCCACAAACTTTATTAAAATGTCATTTTTTTTTTGTCTTGAATCACTGGTGGATATTCCTTGGGGAGGAGGAAGGGAATGGTGTATGTGGAGGAAGATATTAAGAAATGGATACTTTCAATCTGAAATAACTTCTTTTAAAATATGCATGAATAAATCTTAAACATTTAATTTGGATTAAGGATCTTATTATTATCAGGACAACATTTCATTGTTACAAGGGTTTTATGGCCTACTATTGCTATGGTTAGTGTTCATTAACTAGCATAATGGGCAGCTAATAAAGAAAAAGACTATTTAAAATGTCTAAACTTCTCCACTCTGCAGACTAAACACTTTAAAAGTAGCAGATGGAACTCAGCTTTTTCCAAGTGGAAATATTCTACATGTGTTTTTCTTGTCATAGAAAGGAACTAACTTGGGTGGCAAGAAGTCTCAGGGACTGTCAGCGAATTCCTTATTTTGAGCAAATGAAGGCTATAAGTCTCTGATGATAACCAAGTTCATGTTTATAAAATAAATATAAGCTTAATGAATGGATAAAGAATGATTCATTTGGATAGGGTTGAAAGGGGAATTAAGGAAGCCTTTGAGAGATCTGGAGTTTAGGAGGTCAAATAGTGGGAGGATTGGGAGGAGGGGGAGGAGTTGGTTGGAAGCAGTAGATTTGACCAAGCAGAAGGCTTAAAAAAAGAAGAATCTTTCCTTACTCTCACAATATTTAACTCCTCCTGTCTCCCTTACTTCCTTCTTTCATAGACTACCTTGAAAGGGAAGAGGGGGGTTATAAAAAATATCATTTTCAGAATACTATTTCTACATTTCTATAATTCTTCTAATAGTTTTTATTTCTCTCTTGTATGAGTAGACCTAAAGAATTCTTTAGATAGGAGTAGCACTAATAGGAACATTTCACAATTGTGGGACAGTGAATAAACTGGCCTTGAAGTTAGGTAGAATAGGATTCAAGCAATAGTTCTGATATATACTCACAAGGTGACTATGGGCCAAGCATTTAACTTCCTCAAAACACAGGCATTCTCTAAAAATGTCAGGTAATAATAAGTTCCACTTCTGCCATTTGCTACTTCCATGTACTTGAGTCCTCTTTGACAAGTCACTTAGATTATTGGGCTTCAGTTTCCTCAACTCTAAAACAAAGGGACTGGATTGGATGAGCTCAAAGATCCCTCCATTTTGAAATCTGTTATCTTGAGTTACAGATGAGTTGTCAATCAGCATGGTATAGGGCCAAGGTGTCAAATTTGTCACGGAGGAGGCAGTTAGCAAAACTCCCACATGCTAACTGGAACAAATTAAAACGTAATTAATAAATGTTTAACAAAATAAACAAAAATATACTATGACAGATAATATTAATATGTGGTTTTCTAAATAATATGTTGCTGCTGGGATCCATTTCTATTTAAGTTTGACCCCACTGCTATTGAGAATATCCATACATGGATTTCTGTACTTTGATGAAATGGTATTATCAGATGATAAAGGAAGTATAAGAAACAAAACATCTTACCAAAAGCTCCACTGACACATTGATGAATGTAGGAAAGATTTATTTTACATTCTTGTAAAAATAATTACACTCCAATTCTGTAGTATGGGAACATAGTCACAGAAGCCAGGTCAAGTTTTTTTAAGGAGTTTAGTTAGCCCTACTTCTTCTTTTTTCTGAATCTTGACTAATCAGGATCCTTTCCAGATTACCATTTTCCCTTATAAGATATATAATATATCCAATTTTAAGCAAAATATGACCAGAGCAGTTCTTTAAGCTCCTGCTGTTGGTTACTTCTTCACTCTTCCAGTCCTTCCTTGTCCAAGAGGGAAACTCCCTTTTCTTATTCCAGGGGATTCCTGTTCAAATCTAAACCTAATTCCTCTTTGATGTCTTTGTAGGTTTCAGTTTTCTAATTTAAATTTCATTTCTCAAATTTAATTTTTATAACTATGGAAACCAAATAAATGCCTATCCATTTCCCATAGGGAGAATCTGACATAGCTGTGCTTCTTGTAATGCACTGAGGAGGAAAGGTATTCCCAGGGATTTGAACTCCAAATTGAGAACATCAACATAGGTATTACATTACCCAGGGCTTCAGTGATTTTGTTTGGAAATCCAAGTGCTTGGACCTATGGTTGAAGCAATGGCAAATCTTGAGAGAGATGGCACCTGAGACCAGGCTGTCCTGCTGAGATTTGAGCAAAGCGGTGCATTAAAGGTCATACCTCCATGATAACTGAATCCTGGCCCTAACTCTATAGCTATATATATCTATTCCATACCAGAATTCCCATCCACCCTGAGAAATTGCAGGTCGTAATTGTCAGGCTGTTCTTCCACTCTCTGGTTCAAGGTTAAGCACAGGATACTGGGAAGACTTTTCAACAAGGTAATAGCTTTATCCTAAATCCAGGTCTGTTGCAGAAAACATTGAATCCCTAAGCTCAGAATCAAGACACATGTCATATATATTCCAAAGACATATGTGTGTGTGTGTGTGTGTGTGTGTGTGTGTGTGTGTGTATATAATTAAAGACATATATATATTATTAAAGATATATATATATTACTAAAGACATATATATAGATTATTAAAGACATATATGTATATATATATATACATATATACATATATATATATGTGTATATATATATATATATATACACATATAAATAAAATGTCACCAAAGCTGTTTGGTCTAGTTTCAGCTTATTGGATATAAGGTTCCAACTTATTGTTTAGTAATACCATTATAGCTCTGGAAGTCTGTAGAAATCAGTAACAAAGGTTTTTACATTTGTGTGTCCAGTGTTTTGTGCTTTAGGAGAGTCTCAGTGTTGAATGAATGAATGAATGAATGAATGACTTGTTGAATTTTTCAATACCCACACCTGTTTATATGCCTTAGATTAACTAGCTAATCAATAGCCAATCATGTCCCTAATTTGTATACACTTAATTTAGTGGCAAAATGATGAAAAAAAAAAAAAAACAGAAGCTCTACTTCCTTATCTTCTTTAAACCACTTTTTCCAACACTTTGCTTCTAACAAGATATTCTCCTATTGTCATTTGACCAATACGGCCAGAGCAGACTTTAACATAAATAACTGTGCCCAAAGTCTGGACTTCCTACTTACCCCATCCCTTCAGGTGGATGTAGCTGCTCATACCACTTAGATGAGTAGGAGAATCACCAACTGCACTTATTCTGGTTAGATAGAAGACAACTGGCCCTTTCCATCTGCCTTGCCACTCCATGGCCAGGTTTCTAGCCATTGCCATCTGACTTGCCCATGCACTGTGAGAATCCTTGAGCCTTTTCATCCACCTTTCATCTATAATCTATAACCTGCAGAAGAAAAAAATATATATATACATATATATGTATACACACACACATAAACACACACACATATAATGATTTATCTGCAGAACAGATGGAAGGGTCCAATGTTACTCACTGTTATTCACATGTATATATGTACATGTGTATATATATATGTAAATATATGTACATGTGTATGTGTGTAAATATATGTGTGCGTGTGCATATATTTCTCCTCCTAGTATGCCCCTCCCTTAATAAAATAAGTGCTTTTTGTGAGCAGGAAGTTCTCATGTGTCTTAGTAAGTGCTTATAGTGTTTAATAATATTTTTTCATTCATTCATTCACCTATTGCCATCCCATATGGGCTTGAACTAGAAATCTGATCTGGCTGTGTTGGGTGAATGGAGAAGGGAGTAAAACTTAATAGAAGGAAGATCTTTAGTAAAATGTTTTAAGGAATTTAGGGAAGTCCCTAAATTGTTTTTTCTCTTCCTGATTGTAAATTAATTCTAGTCAAATTCAGGGTTTGATTAGCTGTTGGTTAACTAATCCATTCCAAGGCAAAAAACTCAACAAATACTGAGCATCTACCATGTGCTAGATGGCAAAGATTTATAGACAAAGGGAAAAGCAGTGTCTGCCCTCAAAGAACTTACACTGTACTGCAAGATTTGAGAACATTGACCCAATTATCTTTCTAGCAACCATATTGTTCAGCAATCAATAACCACAACCCCAGGTGAACTCTATGCCCTAGGACCTGCTGGCTACAGGTTAACATATGAACTACTTTAGTGGGACACTGATGGACACCAAATAAAATAAGCAGAGAAAAGTCCCCAGTTCAGTGGTGGTGGATGCATTATGGAGAATTTTTAGAAAAACATAGACAAGAATGAAACAGAATTCATTGACTTATTGAAGACTATTGATTAGTCTTTGAGGTAACAGTTTAGCCATGCTCTTTAAAAAGTCTCAGAAAACATTGAAAAGTTGTGTTGAAATTTCCTCTTATAATGATTCACCTTCTTGCATAAATTTAAGCAAAAGTATGACTTCAACCTGAGATGTGAAAGGCTATATAACTGGAAAATGCATAGTATTACTATGAACACAAAAAGAGCAGCTTAGATACATCTGTCACTTACTCTCTCTGAGGCTTTAGACAAATTACTCTGGGCCTGTTTCCTCATTTGTAATATGAATTACCTCCAAAGTTCTAAATTGGTTGCCTGTCATCCCCTATATGTGTATTTTTGCTGAAACTATGATTGGATTTAGGCATTAGAGTTGAAATCACATAAAGACATGAATACTTTTTGATATGTTGAACGAATGAATAAAAAGGGATCTGCTCTGTTTCAGATACTGAGGACATAAATATAAAACTAAGACAGTCCCTGTCCTCAATGAGCTTGCAGTCTAAAAGAGAGAAACACATACAGAGGAGTCTTAACAAAGGAAGGGATTTTTGGTTTGGGGGTATCACAGCAATTGTGAGTAAAGCCATAATAAAGTATCAAATGAAGTAGGGAGAAAGTGCCCACAATTAGTTATCAATTGTCATACACTTTCTAGTTGCCATGCTAGTGCTATTTTTAAAATTATTGCTTCCACAGCAAAAGGTGGGGTAGCAGAATGGGGAAGCATTGGGGTACATGTAGTAGCAGGGCAGGTGGCAAGATGCACTAGATTCCGGTTGGATGGATGGATGGACCATGAAACTTATTCATTTATTTTAGCAACAAAATCTGAGAAAGGCCACCTCACGCTCAATCTGGGATCATTTGTCCTGTTCTTGTATGTGATCTATAATTTAAAAAATCCATCCAAAAGACTGCTTCTTTCTCAAACTATAGAAAACAATATTTTTGATTTGTTCACATTTTAAAAGAATTTCCAGTGATGCAAAATCTAGGAGAGTACATTCTAAATGAGACTAAAAAGATACTCTTTTGCTAGGACAGTGCTAGGACACACCCTCACCAGAAGTATAAAACTAACAAAAAATAAAGGTATAGTTTAGGGAGAAAATAAATTGAGCAAGATTGCCAAGGAATGAGCATCTTCTCACCTATATAGAATTGCTGTCAGTGCTTCTCTTCATTGATTGGAAGCTCTTTGGGGTCTTTGACATGCCATCTGCTTGTTGCCTAGCAACCCTTGCAGCATTGTGCATGCATGTTAAGAAATAGCTGCTATTGTGCTGTATTCTTCTTTAGGGGGAACTGCCTGGGGTTCAAAATAGAGTGCTTTTCTTTCAGACAGATGGATGCCATTCAAAATCTTGGGGTAGATGCTGAAAATTATTTAAGGGCTGAAGCATGCATAAGAAATCTGGCTTAGGATAAATATAGATATATAGACATACATGAACATATCTGTTCTCCATAAAGTATCTGGGGATTTTTAAGCCATAAAGTTTCTAATTTTCTGGGTTATTTTCATATTACCTTTAGCTTATGGGAGAATAAATTTGCCAGCTGCTTTCTTTCCCTTTTATATATTACCATTGAACTAATGAGGACATAGGACAGAGTATCTTTTATTTTTCAAGTAACTGAGTTATAAATTCAAGGAGGAGCTGCATTCTGCATTCTCTGTTTTGCCTATCAACACATTTGCTATTTCAGCCTACATATATATACTTTCAGTTATATCTCTTCATACTGTAAATTTAAAACAATTGAAATGGAAATACATTATAGAATACAGATTGAGAATCCACATATCTTTTCTCCACTAAGAAAAATCTTCCATGGTGCATTGGGCCATAGTATAATGGAATATTGAAGCTCAAAGGGACCTGAGAACTCATCCATTCTAATTTTTCCTATATGTCATAGATGAAAAATCTGAAGCCAGAGAGTGTTTATGGTTTGACCAATCATATAAATTAAAATGACTATAAATTTAAGTTGATGCAAAAGAAGAGACATTTGTTATGACAAATGTTAATCTTGAGTTCAACAAGATATTTTGGACACCCCTCCTCTTTAAATCAATGGTGATGATAATGACTTGACTAATATTTGGGGAGTAACTACAAAAAAATTATCTCAAAAAGCCTACTAGCTATGATATATTATCAATAAGCTAAGTGATCCATCACAAAATAGTTTTTTTTTTAAATTAGTTAGAACACCAGGTTTGGGTAATAGTTCCAGCTCCCTATTACACAATAAAATGATTTGAAGAAATATGGACCATACGATCCTAAGGTTAGAACAGAGGAAATCCAACAAGATGCATAAACTCACTGGGGCTTACTTTTCTCTTCTGTAAAATGACAAGGGATTTAACATATATTTTTTACCAAGTTTGATATGTTGGATTACTTGCCATCTAGGGAAGGGGGTGGGAGGGAAGGGGGGAAATTGGAACACAAGGTTTTGCAAGGGTAAATTTTTAAAAAATTATCTATGCAAATGTTTTGAAAATAAAAAGCTTTAACAAAAAATAAAATAAAATGAGAGGGTTGGACTCTAGTCTCTCAAGTCCATTGCAGTTCAAAATTTATGATCCTAAGACTTGCCATGCCTAAAATGGACTTTTCTTCTTCCCAGTCTTCCTCACTCACTGTACAAGGCCCAAAGCATGTACATTCTGCTCCTTGAAGTTGTCTTTGATTCTTCCTTTCTTTTGAGATTTATCTTCATGAATCTTTCAAGACATTCTCTTTTCTAGGTTTAAGCATTTTCTAATTTGTGTTAGAATACAAGGTCCTCGAAGACTGAGTTTGGCTTATTATTGTTTATATGTATATCCAGAACTTAACACAATGCCTGGCAAGTGTCTCCCTCTCCCTTACTCTTACCCTTTTTTCTCCTTCTCACCCCTCCCCCTTTTCTCTCGCCTTTATTTCTCTCCCTTTTTCTCTCCTTTCTTCCCTTTCTCTTCTCCCTGCCCACCCATAGATTACCTCCTTTTTGAGGATATTGTATGTTACATCATTTTTTCTCTTCTGTCCCTAGTACCCAGCACAGTATCTTGACAACTGAAGTTACTGAACTGAATTTTGATGATCTTTTTCTGAATCTTAGCCAGTTTATTAATTTCACACTTCAAAAGATCTGTGATTTCATTGGTTTGGGTACATCTTCCTCTGACACAGTTCATAATACCTCCATGTCTTAGATGATAGTATATGTGACTATTTTCATGAATTGCTATGACCCCAAAATCTATTACCTGGTGGTCAGCCATCTGCTGATGAGCCCTCTGAACAACAGATGCAGAGTTCATTGGCATGCATTTAGTCAAAGCCTTTCCATTTTGAAATAGGACCTGCCAGGTCTTGGGCTTTGTTGGCATGGTCTTTGAGAATCCAGGGTCACCTCTACAATCAAGAGCCACAGGAGTGAGACTTCAGCAGGGCAGCTTAACCAGTTTTAATCTTTTAAAAAATTATTGCCCTCCATTGTTTTTATACTCCCAACTAAATGCACTTCTTTTTTTTTTTAATAACTTTTTATTGATAGAACCCATGCCAGGGCAATTTTTTATAGCATTATCCCTTGCATTCACTTCTGTTCTGATTTTTCCCCTCCTTCCCTCCACCCCCTCCCCCAGATGGCAAGCAGTCCTTTACATGTTGAATAGGTTACAGTATATCCTAGATATAATATATGTGTGCAGAACTGAACAGTTTTCTTGTTGCACAGGGAGAATTGAATTCAGAAGGTACAAATAACCTGGGAAGAAAAACAAAAATGCAAGCAGTTTATATTCATTTCCCAGTGTTCTTTCTTTGGGTGTAGCTGCTTCTGTCCATCTTTGATCAATTGAAATTGAATTAGCTCTCTTTATCGAAGAGATCCACTTCCATCAGAATACATCCTCAAACAGTATCACTGTTGAGATATATAATGATCTCCTGGTTCTGCTCATTTCACTTAGCATAAATGCACTCTTTATAACAAACATTTTTAAAGATTAAAATTTGTTTTGTTTTAATTAATTAATTAAATATTTTCCCAGATATATTCAAAACATTTTTTACATTTGTTTTTAAGATTTTTGAGTTCTAGATTATCGTCCTTACCCCCACCACAATTAAGAAACCACATGTGAAGTTATGCAAAACATTTAAAATTAAGTTAAAAATAAAGAGAAGTAATAGAGAATGCTTCAATCTATATACAGACTCAATCAGTTCCTTCTCTAAGTATGAATAGTATTTTTTATCATAAATCCTTCAGAATAGGTGTGAATGATTGTACTACTGAGATTAATAATGTCAAAATCAGCAGGTCATCCCAGAACATTGATATTACTTTGCATATATATATATATATATTTGACTTTGTTCATGGAAGACTTTCCAGGATTTTTTTTACTGAGAGCATCCTGCTCATCATTTTCCAGTGAAAAATAATATTCCATCAGAGAAATTTGCTTCAAACAATTTTTTAGAATTACTATTGCTGATTGTATTTTCCTCCCATTTATTCTCTCTCTCCTTTCACCTTATCCCTCCTCAAAAGTGTAAGAAACATTTTTAAAAGAAAGAAATGACTGTTTGATATCACCCATAAATACATTGCCTGAGTCTAAGGATATATACTTACATTTCATACCCATTGTCTCTGATCTCTGCAAAGAATGGAGAGAGGGGCATTTTCTTAAATCTTCTTCAGAGCCAAACTTCTTTAACCACATCTTTTAAAAAAATTGCAGACATAAACCAGACTCATCACTCCAAAATGTACTCAAGTAACATCATAAATAATGAAAGAATTGATTTCGAATCTCTCTGTTAGTGGAATACATTATAAGTTTTATCAATTGTGGCTTGTGATTTTGTTTTGTTTTATTTTTAAATAATATAACATGGTATAGAGATCACAGATCCATCTTCCCCTATATTTCTCCAGTGCTAAGAAAGCAATGACACCCTCATTGCATTCAGTTTCTGATCCACTAAGACTTTTCCAGAGCTAGAGACAGTTCAAATGGTTCTTGGTAGTTAAAATTTCATTTCTGAACATTGATACTTTGATTATCATTAAATCTACAAATCAGGGCTTAATTTATTGTTATGTTGGTTTCTAGATTTAAGAAAATAATAGATAAAATGTGAATAATGGAAATTAAAATTTAATCAGAGAGCTGGTTGTTAAATCTTTATCAGGCACTACTAAAAAGGCACTGCTGCCTTTTCTTAACTTATCTTTATCATATTATTTTTGTTCAGTCATGTCAGTTATGTCCGACTCATAAGCCCATTTGGGGTTTTTCTTGGCAAAGATACTGTAATGGTTTGCCATTTCCTTCTCCAGCTCAATTTACAGATGAGAAAACTGAGGAAATAGGGTTAAGTGATTTGCCTAGGATCACACAGCTAGTACCTGTCTGAGGTTGAATTTAAATACAGCTCTTCCTAACACTCTACCCCCAGTGTCACCTAGCTGTCCTAGCTATCATATATTTATATGCTTTTGGTCTTGAAGTCTTCTTATCTTAGACTTATTCATCTCAAATGCCATCTTTCTCAAAAGATTTCTTTATTCTTCAATGTCACCTTAATTTTTATTCTTCTCTTTCACAGTTAAAATGATAATCCTACTTTATTCTGCTCTAATGAGATTAGGGAGTATTTGGAATGTTATTAAAGGTCCAAAAGCTACATTATAGGAAGAATGGAGAACAACTGATAGGCATTCAGAGGAGAGTGGCCAGAATGCTAAGAACTTTGGAGGCAAAGTCACATAAGGATCAATTAAAAGAGGGTATTGAGGGGTTGTTAAGCCAGAAGAAGATGTGATTAGAAGGAACACCTGAGGTATTTCAAATATTTGATGAGTTTTAATATAAAACTGGAACTGGTTCTGTATGGTCCCAAAGTCCAGAAGTAGGAAAAGTAAGTGGGGGTTGTGAAGAGGCCTTTGTGAACTCCAGATTAAGGACAAACATTCTGATAATTATCTAATTATAAAGTACATTATTGTTAAGCTCTGATATGGACATGATGAGTTTGGTCTAAGATCCTTTAGGATTGATGTTATATAAAAGTTTTAATAATTTATGATTAAAAGGACAGCTAGTTGGTGCAGTAGATAGAGCACTAGCCCTGAAGTCAGAAGGACCTGAATTCAAATCTGGCCTCGATACTTAATACTTTCTAGCTGTGAGACCCTGGACAAGTCACTTAACCCCAATTGTCTCAGCAAAATAATAATAATAATATTATTTATTATATCATATTTGTATAATAATTACAATTATTAATAATAATAATAAATTGAAAATAAAATTAATTAATAATATTAAAATAATAAAATAATAATAATTTATGATTACGGTATTAAAGCTAATCTTCATAAATTAATCTTCTTCATCATGAAATAAGTCATTGATAGAGATTTTACATAAAATCAGAACCAGTAATGCCTCATTTCCTCAATGCCTACATTTTCTTATTTCGATCCTGAGCTATTCAGCATCAACCTTAAATGAAATCCTTTGATCTCATCTGCTTTATGCTAACAATATAGATAAAGATATCTATTACCTGGTGGTCTTGCCTTAGATTGCCTTAGAAAACTACAAATTAGTATTATCAAATTATATATGTATATATATAATTTTATTATATTTAAACATTTCCCAATTACATTTTAATCCACTTGGGCTGCACTCCTCTTATGGAACTTGTGACCAGCAAGTTTGACACTTCTGACCTAAATCATACTTATTGACTTTATTTTTTTTTTTTTTTTAAGTTTTTTATTTAATAATTACATTATATTGACACTCATTTCTGTTCCGATTTTTTTCCCCTCCCTCCCTCCACCCCCTCCCCTAGATGGCAAGCAGTCCTTTATATGTTGGATATGTTGCAGTATATCCTAGATACAATATATGTTTGCAGAACCGAACAGTTCTCTTGTTGCGTAGGGAGAATTGGATTCAGAAGGTATAAATAATCCGGGAAGAAAAACAAAAATGCAGATAGTTCACATTCGTTTCCCAGTGTTCTTTCTTTGGGTGTAGCTGCTTTTGTCCGTCATTTATCAATTGAAACTCAGGTCTCTTTGTCAAAGAAATCCACTTCCATCAAAATATGTCCTCATACAATATCGTTGTCGAAGTGTATAATGATCTCCTGGTTCTGCTCATTTCACTTAGCATCAGTTCATGAAGGTCTCTCCAAGCCTCTCTGTATTCATCCTGCTGGTCATTTCTTACAGAACAATAATATTCCATAACATTCATATACCACAATTTACCCAGCCATTCTCCAATTGATGGGCATCCATTCATTTTCCAGTTTCTAGCCACTACAAACAGGGCTGCTACAAACATTTTGGCACATACAGGTCCCTTTCCCTTCTTTAGTATTTCTTTGGGATATAAGCCCAATAGAAACACTGCTGGATCAAAGGATATGCACATTTTGATAATTTTTTGGGCATAATTCCAGATTGCTCTCCAGAATGGTTAGATTCGTTCACAACTCCACCAACAATGCATTAGTGTCCCAGTTTTCCCGCATCCCCTCCAACATTCATCATTATTTTTTCCTGTCATCTTAGCCAATCTGACAGGTGTGTAGTGGTATCTCAGAGTTGTCTTAATTTGCATTTCTCTGATCAATAATGATTTGGAACACTCTTTCATATGAGTGGTAATAGTTTCAATCTCATCCTCTGAAAATTGTCTGTTCATATCCTTTGACCATTTATCAATTGGAGAATGGCCATACTTATTGACTTTAGACAGATGAATTATTCATGAGCAAACTAAACTAAAGAATAAAGGCTCTCTGGGGCAGCTAGATGATGCAGTGGATAGAGCACTGGCCCTAGGACAACCTGAGTTACCTGACTTTAAATCTGGTCTCAGACACTTAATACTTCCTAGCTGTGTCACCCTGGGCATGTCACTTAACCCCAATTGCCTCAACAACAACAACAACAACAACAAAAACAAAAGAATAAAGGCTTTCACTGAAATTCAGATATATTGCTTTTTGTACAGAAGTTTAATTTATTCTTGCATTTTGTCATGGATGTGATGGTACATACCTGAAATATTCCTAAAGGAGACAGAGACTGGTGGATCACTTAAGCTCAGGAGTTCTGAGCTGCAGTAGAGTGAAAGTCAATCAGTGTCTTCACTAAGTCAAGCACCAATATGGGAAGCCCTCAAGATGGTAGGTAGTGGTAGACAGACAGGACAAAGGATTACAATTGACCTAGCTCAGAAATGGAACAAGTCAAAGATTCTGTGCTTCTCACCACTGGAACCATGCCATTCCAATTGGGAAAAAATAGAGAGAGACACCATCAAAAACAAAAAACAAACAAGAAAACCCCAACAAAATAAAAACCTGCAATGACAAGTAAATATTTCCTTTCATTTGTAGAAGTTCTAGGGAAGAATTATTTAATCTCATTTGTTTCTTAGATTTTCTTCCTATTGGCCCATTTTTCATGCCCTAAATTTGTTGGAATCTGTATTCTCTAAGTTAATCCCTCATTACTGTACTATTTGTTTCTTCCTTCTTTAATTAGGATTTTTAATCTAATATCTTGTAGTCACCTCTAATAACATTTATGCCTCCTAATTTTCCCTTCAGAGAATTTACTCAGAAAGTGTCCTCCTTGATTTAAGACAAAGATGTCTTCAGCACATTTTCAAAAAAAGTTTGATGTTTTCTAGCCTTTCCCAAAAGATAAATAGAAAAGAGAAGTTACACTTCCAAATCTTGAGCCCAAAGTACTTAGGGCTGTTAATGAAAGGATCTCTACTGTATCTTAGGATGACAAAATTATAGATTTAGAATTGAAAAAGGACTTTAGAAGTCCCAAACTCATCATTTTCCAGATGGAGAAATTAAAAGTTAGAAAGGCAGCCATAAATAATAGGATATTAAAATTAAGAGCCACAGGAATGAGTTTCATAAGTCCACAAGACATTAGATAGAGCTAGTATTTAAACCCCACAGCCTTTGATACTACTGAAGGCTTATCTTACTGAATTTAAATATGACCTCAGAAACTTACCAGCTGGGTGTTCATTGGCAGTTCACTTAAGCCTACTTGCCTCAGTTTCCTCATCTGTAAAATGAGCTAAAGAAGGAAATAGAAAATCACTCTAGTATCTTTGCTGAGAAAACCCCAAATAAGTTTAGATGACTATGAACAACTGAACAACAACACTATTTCTCTTCTACTGTATCACATTGCATCCTGGCTTAGAAATTTGTAATAAGTTCTTAAATCTTCCTTTCTTCTTTCCCTTCAGCTTATTTACTTTACTTTTTTGACATCAGTTAACATACCTGGTTTTTTAGGTGGTTAGAGTCTTGGGCTTGGAATCAAGAAGATATGAGTTCATATGTGACCTCAGATAATTGGTTCGCTCAATGACCCTGGGTAAATCACTCAAACCTTATTTTTTTTTATCAGTTTTCTAAATTATTAAATGGGGATTATAAGATCATCTACTTCCTGGGGTTATTGTGAAGATAAAATTAAATAATATTTGTTAAGTTTTTCTTAGACTTCCTAGAATATAGTAGATGCTTAATAAATGGTTATTTTCTTTCTTCTTAATATAAAAGATAACCATACACACACACACACACACACACACACACACACACACACACACACACACACACACATATATATATATATATATATATCTTCACTCTTATAAGCCATGCCCCTTTCAGAGCTTAGTAGCTTAGTATAATGGTCTATATACAATATCTCAGTTAGTCCTATTAAGTTATAACCATCTTTCTTCCTCTACTGCACTGTTTCTCAAAGTGTCGTCTAGTTAATCCTGGATAACTCTGAAATCCTTTCAAAGGATCTACAAATGGTTTCTAATAATATAAATATCTCTAAATTTAACTCACATAAACAAAAACTTTTGAACAGGTCCTCAATTTTTAACAATATAAAGATATTAAGGAAAAAAAATTTGAGAACCAATGCTCTACCAAGGTGCTGAGTTTCTTCTTTAGACTTCCCTTTCCCCTTCATTGTTGTTCAAGCATTTCAAATAATCAGGAGTTTTCTATTGTGTTTCCTACTTTTCTCCTTTTTAATCATAAGTTTTCAATTCTCTTCTGAAACTTAACTCACACCCCACTATGCTGCTTAGCTGCAATCAATACATACTTCATATACTTTTTGACTATTTTGAGCAAGAGGTGAGGAAGCTCCCTTGGGGTTTTCCTCAGAAGTCATGTCAGTTAAGGAGATGTCAAAAAATTCATAAGCAATAAGAAAATGTAAAGTTCCCAAGTTGACACTTGGAATAAGAAAATCCTGATGTTTGATGGTGGGACTAGCATATGTGATAGAATGATGGTCAGGAAAAGGAAATGCTACCAAGAGCAACTTCAGTGTTATTTCTGCTGGTGAGATGCAATACCAAGAGATTGGATGAACCAGAGAAAGCTTCCATTAATTGAAAGAAATGACAATAAATCCAGAGTGTCTTCACATGCTACAAGTGGAATGATTTTTATCAGTAGAGTTTTATGACAAGGATTTTCTGTCCTGGAAATCAAGTTGCCTCGACTCAGTTTCAGTCAAAGACATACCACCCAGGAAGCAGCACAATTCCTACTTAGTTTTTTATCCCCAAAATATTTGAGGTTTTTTAACTTATCCCCACCTGATCTGCTGAGTTATTGAATACAGAATCAAGTCATCTTTTGGAATAAATTCTTAGCTTGTGATATGGATCATGACAGATAGGATAAAGTAGGATTACTGGGAAAGGTTCATTAAATAAGGTTGTATTAATGCTTACTTTAAGTAAAGTAGATTTCTGAGTGCTGGGGAAATAAAGACAAAATAAAAAGAGTCCTGGCCTCAAAAAGCTCCCATTCCATTTGGAAACATACTATGTTTACTGAAAGAAGGTGAGATAAAATATATGTAAATGATGTAGAGGTGGAGAAATACAGAAAAAGGGATGCAAGAAAGATTATCTACAAGAAGGCATCTGATATGATCCTTTAAGGGAGGTAAAACTTCCAAAGGGTGGCGAGGTGGAGACATGGGGCAATTATATGATGCTGTATAGAACTCCCCCAGCTAGATTGTGCAGTGGTCTGGAAACTGGAAGCATCAACTCCTTGAGTATTTGTCAAATCTGGTCTGAGACACTTAATAACCATGTGACCCCAGTGGGGTTAAAGAGTTGAACACAACTGAAATGACTGAACAATAGCAAAAATAGAACTCCCCCTCTCTAAAAAAAAAAAAAATCCAAAAGGCCATGAGCAACCATAATAGCAAAATCACAAATGTCAGGTTGGATGGTAGACAACCCAGCTATTGAAGCTCCTCAGGACATGCATCTATACGTGATCCCAGCACAGACATGATTCTGCTCTTCATCTTGCTATTAAGTACAGAATATGAAGTTACAATATCCGTTTCTTACCTTGTAGAGAAAGAGAAGTAGCATCTCCTGAGCTGTGTATTATACACTTTTTACAAAGAGTAGTGAATAAAGTGCCAGTATTCATGGTAAAGAATAGCTAACATTTGCATTGCAATGGAAAGTTTGTGAAGTGCTTTTCCTATCTGATTTCATTTGAGCCTCACAACTAGCCAGAGCTAGGTGCAATTATTACCACCATTTTACAAATTAGGAAACTGAGGCTGTGGATTAAGTAACTTGTCATGTAACTAGTTGGTTTTTGAAGTACGATTCAAACTTGGGCATTTCCAGCTCCAAGTCTAGTGCTCTGTGTCCCAGGTACTTTAATTATGGATTGTGGCCCCATATGGGATCTTGTAACTGAAGGTTGGAGTCTCAGATTTGTGATTTACTATCAGTAAAAGTGAGTTGCATGCCTATTTTATATATCTATATGTCAGGGGCATGTAAAAATTTCTGGGGGAAAAAAGGGTCACAAATAGAAAAGTGTAACAGTTCCTAATCTGTGTAACTACATTGTCCCACCTTGCTTTGTTTTCATTGCCATTTTAGAAAAAAGGAAAGTAAAACTCAGAGACTCAAGGTCCCACAGCTAGCAAACAACCAAACCAGACTGGAAGTCATGTCAAAGGTCCATTGTCAGGGCCCTTTTCACTGCATCATACTTCCTCTCTGTACGTGAGCATTCTGATATTTTCATTCAGTCCTAACTTAGTGGAGGGAAAGCCTAATGTTGATTTACAACAGCAACTATTAGATTTAATCTTAATAATGATAAATTCTTGTCTCCTTGACACTCCAGCTACTCCTTACCTTCAGGTATTATACAGGTGACATGATTTGTATAAACACATAAAGAAGATAGAAGACAGGTTGCCATTGTAATGGGTTGTTTTTTTCTTTAGCAACATGATAATTTTGTAGCTGTCTGGGTGGTACAGTGCACAGAACACTGGACTTTATCCTCTCTTCTTGATTTCAAATCTGGGCTCAGACACTTAATAGCTTTGGGATCCCAGACAAGTTACTTAACTCTGTTTGCCTCAGTTTCCTCATTCATAAAATGAGCTAGAGAAGATACTCTAGTGTCTAACCCCAAAAATATGGGGTCATGAAGAAGAGAACAAAATTGAACAACTGCAAATTTTTGCAGTCAGGGAGATTTCAGCTTGGCCAGGGAAATCTCTTGCTTTCAGAATCCCATTGCCATATCCTGAAGAAGGTTTCCTAAAATACTATTTGGATAAAAAAAGGATTATATGTTGTAAAATTGGAGGAACCCAAGAATTGAGACTCATTATATGCCATTCCTCTTCAACAAAGACTTAGTGGGAGTGAAAGCTATGAGAAAAATATGTGCACACAAATAATCAATTATAACTTAAGATCTCAAAAATTAAAAAGAAAGTTTTTCTTGGTAATCTTTTATTAAGTTTAATTTCCTACATATTTTGTCATTTCCACTTACACATAAATGACTATTTTTTATGCAGAGCCTCATTTTAATTCGCCTGTGTTTTTAATTTTTAAATTATTTTGCTCTTCTCTTCCATCTAATCAGACACTGAAAGATGCCAGTGAAAATGCCCGCAAGGACTTCCACCGAGAGGCTGAATTGTTGACCAATCTCCAGCATGAGCATATTGTGAAATTCTATGGTGTCTGTGTTGAAGGGGATCCTCTTATCATGGTCTTTGAATATATGAAGCATGGAGATCTCAACAAATATCTCAGGTATGGTTGCTGAAGCAATTGGAGGGCTGTTTGTCCACCAGAATAAGAAGCCAGGAATGTCTCTGCCTCTTTTGAATCTAGGAATTGAATACTACTAATAATTCAATTCAAAATCAGTTAAAGAAGCATTAATTAAATATCTCCCATGTGTAAAGCAACATATTAATTGAAAGATACACAGAGTTTTAAAAGAAACAGATCCTCCCTTAAAGGAGCTCATATTAGTAACTAATTATTATGTTAGGACTAATGTGTTTTTCCCCTTTTTCTACTTCCTTATACAAAAATCAGTCAGTGTGGGAAATCTCTTTTAAGGATTTGCCATAGTCAATATCTAATCAGACAGTAAAAGAAATTCTTAGTTTAGGCTAATAGCTGATTCCTGCTCATTATGTTTACTCAGACAGGTCTGGGAAAATGTAGATCTTCCCTTTTTTTTTTTTTTTTTTGATTTGTAATTTTTTTATTAAAGCCTTTTATTTTCAAAACATATGTATAGATATTTTTCAACATTAACCTTTGTAAAACCTTGTGTTCCAATTTTTCTTTCCCTTCCCTCCACACCCTTCCCTAGATGGCAAGTAATTCAATATATGTTAAACATGGTAAAAATATATGTTAAATTCAATATGTCCATACATACTTATACAATTACCTTGCTGCACAAGAAAAATCAAATCAAAAAGGAAAAAAAAATTAGAAAGAAAATAAAATGCAAGCAAACAACAACAAAAAGAGTGAAAATGCTATGTTGTGATTCAAACTCAGTTCCCACAGTCTCTGGATGTAGATGGCTCTTTTCATCACAAGATCATTGGAACTGGCCTGAATCATTTCATTGTTGAAAAGAGCCATGTCCATCAGAATTGATCATCATATAGTCTTCTTGCTGCTGTGTATAATGATCTCCTGGTTCTGATCATTTCACTCAGCTTCAGTTTATGTAAGTTTCTCCAGGCCTTTCTGAAATCATCCTGCTAATCATTTCTTTTTTTTTTTTAACCTTCTTAAAGATTTTTTTAAATAATTTTTTATTGACAGAATGCATGCCAGGGTAATTTTTTACAGCATTATCCCTTGCATTCATTTCTGTTCCGATTTTTCCCCTCCCTCCCTCCACCCCTTCCCCCAGATGGCAAGAGTCCTTTACATGTTGAATGGGTTGCAGTATATCCTAGATACAATATATGTGTGCAGAACTGAACAGTTTTCTTGTTGCACAGGGAGAATTGAATTCAGAAGGTATAAATAACCCGGGAGGAAAAACATAAATGCAAGCAGTTTATATTCATTTCCCAGTGTTCTTTCTCTGGGTGTAGCTGCTTCTGTCCATCTTTGATCAATTAAGGCTCTCATTATCAAAGAGGTCCACTTCCATCAGAATACATCCTCAAACAGTATCATTGTTGAGGTTATAATGATCTCCTGGTTCTGCTCATTTCACTTAGCATCAGTTCATGTAAGTCTCGCCAGTCCTCTCTGTATACATCCTGCTGGTCGTTCCTTACAGAACAATAATATTCCATAACGTTCATATACCACAATTTACTCAACCATTCTCCAATTGATGGACATCCTTTCATTTTCCAGCTTCTAGCCACTACAAACAGGGCTGCCACAAACATTTTGGCACATACAGGTCCCTTTCCTTTCTTTAGTATCTCTTTGGGGCATAAGCCCAGTAGAAACACTGCTGGATCAAAGGATATGCACAGTTTGATAACTTTTTGAGCATAGTTCCAAATTGCTCTCCAGAATGTCTGGATGTGTTCACAACTCCACCAACAATGTATCAGTGTCCCTGTTTTCCCACATCCCCTCCAACATTCCCCATTATCTTTCCCTGTCATTCTAGCCAATCTGGCAGGTGTGTAGTGGTATCTCAGAGTTGTATTAATTTGCATTTCTCTGATTAATAATGATTTGGAGCATATTTTCATATGTCTATAAATAGTTTCAATTTCTTCGTCTGAGAATTGTCTGTTCATATCCTTTGACCATTTTAGATCCTCCCTTTTGTCAAACTGGGGAAATAGAATAGAATTGGGAGTTATTCATTGGACCAAAATTTGGGTGATCCAAGTCACATACCACAAAATTCTCATTGCAATATAGCCCAGCCTGTTATTGTAATATTCATTTTCTCATTAATTGTGAACTAATCAGAGTTGAGTGCCACCCTCAGTAACACCTGCCCTTCCAAGGACATATAAACTATGAGGCCATCATCTTGAGGGGTCTTTGGCCTAGCCAAATAGCCAGATGGCCAAGTGACTATTCTTTTATTAATAAACATGCTGGCCTTATTAATAAAATGATTAAATTGCCCAGAAAATGTGTCTCCCAAAACCTTTCAAACATCACGGAGCTTACATCCCATTAGAGCGATAAAGTAGGTATGCCAATAATAAAAGTAAGTAGAAGTCTATGTCATCTTCTAGAACAGCCTTCAGATCTTGCCTGTGTAACCCGCTTCGGATCAGATCTTATATTTCTGAGGTGGATCAGATTTCCACTGAGAGAAAAGAAATCAACTATCTTAGCACATGGTTCTTTTCTATAATTAATCCAGCATAATGAAACAGTCAGCATTTTATTCTGAGAGGAGACAGTCAAGACAAGGAAAAGTAAATTTGTGGTAGGACTAAAGTAAAATCAGAGATAGAAAAGGGTTATTGTTTTGATTACTCACTGTAATAACTACCAGCTATCTAGTCAAGAAGAAAATAATAGTGACCTAAGTTTGATAAAGAGGAAGTTCATGACCAGACTGGTAGGATTTGAGTTAAATATTCTTCTTTTACTGTTACTGTGACATTAGTAAGTCATTTTGTCCCCAAAAATCTGTTTCCTGAAATATTCTTACCAGATGATTTAAAAAAATCTATTCTCCCTCCTCTACTTCTACCTTCTGTAAAACCAGGATATTTATTGCTTATGATCTCTTGCCCTTTGTGAATTGTTCTCTCTTTTTGTCCAGAATAAAGTCATCATAGTATAGTGGATAGAATAGTTGGTTTAAATAGTTTTTATCTCTCACATTTATTAGATATAACCAAAGTATAGGGCATGAAGTTTCTAACCCTTTAAAAAAATTCTTCAAGTTAATAGTGTGTTTATAATGTTCTTTCTCTCAGCAACTGAGTATATCAAAAGTCACAATTTAGTACATTCAAGCAAGGAAGGATGCGGGAAATATGTAGTTTAAATAGGGATAAGGAAAGGACCTGAAATTGTATTGGTATAAGAGGAGTCCTAGATATGAACACTGGTTGGCAGCCTTCTCTGCAACGTAATCTTAGAGAATGGCATGGAGGTAAGTGACTTGCCCACAATCACAAAGTCAAAGTGTCTGAAGCTGGGCTTGAACTTAGGTCTGCCTGGCTCCATTAGCTAAAATAGGACTTTTTCTTAAGGTCAGTTTAGTATTTACTATATCACATTGCACTGCACACAGTGTAACTAAATATCTGAAAGGATGCCAGCAAGGGAGAAGGTTATTGATGTTTTTCAAAACATCACTATTTGGACTTCTAGACACCTTTTTACAACACTTTTCTTCAATGGATGATTCATTTAAGTTAAATCTCTTTTCCTTCACCATGCCTTGGATCAATTATGTATATAGAAATTTAGTCAGGAAAATATGTGGTAAGATTAGCAGTGGTTTGTGGTATAATGAGCTTTCCTTCTAAAGATTCATTTTGTTTTACTTACAGTGACTGAAAAAGCAAAAAAAAAAAAAATCACATGGTTAAATATTCACATACTGTTTTGTCAACCATCATTTCCAACCAACTTGGGAATAAGGGCATGGAGGAAAGGAGGAATCATATTGAACTCTTTCCTTTTCCATACAACTGATCACAATTAACTAACCCTGATTTTTGAAGGCTGGGTCTTCTTTTGTTGTGTCCTATGCTACCCTCCTTAGCTAAGATAGCTATTTTTCCTGTCTTGCTACCATAATGTACCAAATGCCTCAGTTACCTGGCAGCAGTTAGAGGTTTCAATGTACTCAGGGTGTGCTCATATTAGCTATCCGGAGGCAACTCAACACCTTTTTTGCCCGTCTCTTGTTCAGGAACCCTCCCATCAACTTCCCATCCACATTCAAGAAGGAGCAGGTAGGCACCTGATCTGGTGTCTAAAATAGGGCATGTAGCAGCTAGTAACCTCCTTTGCCTGATTTGAGAATCTGCCCAATTCTTAGGAGTAGTATATTATTTATCACTGCAAAAGAATCAGATTCTCATGCTAGGTAGTATTTGATAAAATCCATTTCATGATACCACACATGATGGAATTCTAACCTTCTGGTTCCCAAAAGAGTGCCCCTGAGGTAACATACCTTTTCTAGGATGGGCATCTTTCCCTATTTGCTGACTTCTTTGTGCTCTTAGGTGTTTTCTAAAGATTTTTTCCTAGTGAGAAGGGAAAAAAAATAAATAGGCCTCTTATGAATGGGCCAAGTTTATTTGCAAGTATTCTTGAATCCCAGAGCATTGGCTTGGTATGACCACAGTTCTGACCATACTCTTCCCAAGAAGACAGAACCCACTTCAATACTTCCTTGTCTCTCAGAGCCAGGTCCTTCAGATGTTAGAGCTAGAAGATGCCTTAGGGATCCCCTCCTCCAACTCCATTTTTCAAAGGAAGAATCAGAATTAGAAACAATCAGATGACATGGCCAAACTCACACTGGTAGGAGCAGAGCTAGGTTTTGAAGCCAAAGTTTCTCTTCCAATCAATCCTGTTTTCAAGGTGCCCTTTTTCTATTCCTGAGAAGATAGGTTTACTAAACAAAATTCTAAAATTCCCTTTTCCTGGCAAGCACCACAGAGTAACCTGAGGGGTCAGCGCAAAGCAGTGTGGTGTGGACTTTGTTAAGAATGTGTTTAGATAACTTGTCTTGCTCTTACAGTAAGGAGTTCACTTTCTGGCTTGAATGGCATGCTAGAAGTGTTCCTAAGAAAGATGAGACTAAAAATCATTTCAGAAAGAGAGAAGGGGCAAATGACATTAACCAGATGGGAACCTACTGAGATTGATGTCTACTAATGGAGAGAATATATAAGAATCTGCAGGGCCATGAGCTCTGTAACATCCTCAGAAAATGCTACTGTGCCTGACCTTGACATCAAACTAGAGAGTGCTGAATCTTTTCTCCCCCAGCCAGATTGACTATTTGTTATATCCCTTCATTCAAATTTGTGTTTGTCTTATGTTTTTATAACTTTTTATTTTCAAAATACAAAGATAGTTTTCAACTTACATACAAAAATACATTCAAAGAAAGTTTTCACCCTTGTAAAACCTCGTGTTCCAAAATTTTTCCCCTCTCTTCTCCCTCCTTCCCATAGACAGCAAGTAATCTGATATAGGTTAAACATGTGCAGTTCTTCTAAACATATTTCTACATTTATCATGCTGTACAAGAAAAACCAGATCTGAAAGGGAAAAAAAAAGAGAAATTAAAAAAAAAAAGAAACAGGCATACAAACAACAATAACAAAAGATAAAAATACTATGTTATGAATCATATTTAGGCCTGATAGACCTCTCTCTGGATACATATGACTTTCCATCCCAATTCTATTTTTTTTTTTTTTTATTTTTTTTTTTTTTTTTTTTTTAATTTTTTTATTTAATAATTACATTATATTTACACTCATTTCTGTTCCGATTTTTTTTTCCCCTCCCTCCCTCCACCCCCTCCCCTAGATGGCAAGCAGTCCTTTATATGTTGGATATGTTGCAGTATATCCTAGATACAATATATGTTTGCAGAACCGAACAGTTCTCTTGTTGCATAGGGAGAATTGGATTCAGAAGGTATAAATAATCCGGGAAGAGAAACAAAAATGCAGATAGTTCACATTCGTTTCCCAGTGTTCTTTCTTTGGGTGTAGCTGCTTTTGTCCGTCATTTATCAATTGAAACTCAGGTCTCTTTGTCAAAGAAATCCACTTCCATCAAAATATGTCCTCATACAATATCGTTGTCGAAGTGTATAATGATCTCCTGGTTCTGCTCATTTCACTTAGCATCAGTTCATGTAGGTCTCTCCAAGCCTCTCTGTATTCATCCTGCTGGTCATTTCTTACAGAACAATAATATTCCATAACATTCATATACCACAATTTACCCAGCCATTCTCCAATTGATGGGCATCCATTCATTTTCCAGTTTCTAGCCACTACAAACAGGGCTGCTACAAACATTTTGGCACATACAGGTCCCTTTCCCTTCTTTAGTATTTCTTTGGGATATAAGCCCAATAGAAACACTGCTGGATCAAAGGATATGCACATTTTGATAATTTTTTGGGCATAATTCCAGATTGCTCTCCAGAATGGTTGGATTCGTTCACAACTCCACCAACAATGCATTAGTGTCCCAGTTTTCCCGCATCCCCTCCAACATTCATCATTATTTTTTCCTGTCATCTTAGCCAATCTGACAGGTGTGTAGTGGTATCTCAGAGTTGTCTTAATTTGCATTTCTCTGATCAATAATGATTTGGAACACTCTTTCATATGAGTGGTAATAGTTTCAATCTCATCCTCTGAAAATTGTCTGTTCATATCCTTTGACCATTTATCAATTGGAGAATGGCTTGATTTCTTATAAATTTGAGTCAGTTCTCTATATATTTTGGAAATGAGGCCTTTATCAGAACCTTTAACTGTGAAAATGTTTTCCCAGTTTGTTGCTTCCCTTCTAATCTTGTTTGCATTAGTTTTATTTGTACAAAGGCTTTTTAATTTGATGTAATCGAAATTTTCTATTCTGTGGTCAGTAATGGTCTCTAGTTCATCTTTGGTCACAAATTTCTTTCTCCTCCATAAGTCTGAGAGATAAACTATTCTATGTTCCTCTAATTTATTTATAGTCTCGTTCTTTATGCCTAGGTCATAGACCCATTTTGATCTTATCTTGGTATATGGTGTTAAGTGTGGGTCCATGCCTAATTTCTGCCATACTAATTTCCAATTATCCCAGCAGTTTTTATCAAATATTGAATTCTTTTCCCAGAAGTTAGGGGCTTTGGGTTTGTCAAACACTAGATTGCTATAGTTGACTATTCTGTCTTGTGAGCCTAGCCTTTTCCACTGATCCACTAATCTATTTCTTAGCCAATACCAAATGGTTTTGGTGACTGCTGCTTTATAATATAATTTTAGATCAGGTACAGCTAGGCCACCTTCATTTGATTTTTTTTTCATTAATTCCCTTGAGATTCTCGACTTTTTATTGTTCCATATGAATTTTGTTGTTATTTTTTCTAGATCAATAAAATATTTTCTTGGAAGTCTGATTGGTATAGCACTAAATAAATAGATTAGTTTAGGGAGTATTGTCATCTTTATTATGTTCGCTCGGCCGATCCAAGAGCACTTAATATTTTTCCAATTATTTAAGTCTGACTTTATTTGTGTGGAGACTTTTTTATAATTTTGCTCATATAATTCCTGACTTTCCTTTGGTAGATAGATTCCCAAATATTTTATGGTATCAACAGTTATTCTGAATGGAATTTCTCTTTGTATCTCTTGCTGTTGGGTTTTGTTGGTGATGTATAAAAATGCTGAGGATTTATGGGGATTTATTTTGTAGCCAGCTACTTTGCTAAAATTATGAATTATTTCCAATAGCTTTTTGGTAGAATCTCTGGGGTTCTCTAGGTATACCATCATATCATCTGCAAAGAGTGATAGTTTGGTTTCCTCATTGCCTACTCTAATTCCTTTTATATCTTTCTCGACTCTTATTGCCGAGGCTAGTGTTTCTAATACGATATTAAATAATAATGGTGATAGTGGGCAACCTTGCTTCACTCCAGATCTTACTGGGAAAGGTTCCAGTTTTTCCCCATTGCATATGATGCTTACTGATGGTTTTAAATATATGCTCCTGACTATTTTAAGGAAAAGTCCATTTATTCCTATGCTCTCAAGTGTTTTTATTAGGAATGGATGTTGGATTTTATCAAATGCTTTTTCTGCATCTATTGAGATGATCATGTGGTTTTTGTTTGTTTGCTTATTGATATAGTCAATTATGTTAATAGTTTTCCTAATATTGAACCAGCCCTGCATTCCTGGTATAAATCCTACTTGGTCATAGTGTATTATCCTGGTGACAATTTTCTGTAATCTTTTTGCTAATATTTTATTTAAGATTTTAGCATCAATATTCATTAGGGAGATTGGTCTATAATTTTCTTTCTCTGTTTTCAGCCTACCTGGTTTAGGTATCAGTACCATATCTGTGTCATAAAAGGAGTTTGGTAGGACTCCTTCAATCCCTATTTTTTCAAATAGTTTATATAACATTGGAGTTAATTGTTCTTTAAATGTTTGGTAGAATTCACATGTAAATCCATCTGGTCCTGGGGATTTTTTCTTAGGGAGTTGATTGATAGTTTGTTCTATTTCTTTTTCTGAGATGGGACTGTTTAGGATATTTACTTCTTCCTCTGTTAGTTTGGGCAAGCTGTATTTTTGGAGGTATTTTTCTATTTCATTTAAGTTGTCGAATTTATTGGCATAAAGTTGGGCAAAGTAACTCCTAATTATTGCTCTAATTTCCTCTTCGTTAGTGGTGAGTTCTCCCTTTTCATTTTTAAGACTAACAATTTGATTTTCCTCTTTCCTTTTTTTAATCAGATTTACTAAGGGTTTGTCTATTTTGTTGGTTTTTTCATAGAACCAACTCTTAGTTTTATTAATCAATTCAATAGTTTTTTTACTTTCAATTTTATTGATCTCACCTTTTACTTTTAGAATTTCAAGTTTAGTATTTGACTGGGGGTTTTTAATTTGTTCCTTTTCTAGCATTTTTAATTGCAAACCCAATTCATTGACCTTCTCTTTCTCTATTTTATACAAATAGGCCTCTAGAGATATGAAATTTCCCCTTATTACCGCTTTGGCTGCATCCCATACATTTTGGTATGATGTCTCATTATTATCGTTTTCTTGGGTGAAGTTATTAATTATGTCTATGATTTGCTGTTTTACCCAATCATTCTTTAGTATGAGATTATTTAGTTTCCAATTATTTTTTGGTCTACTTCCCCCTGCTTTTTTGTTGAATGTAATTTTCATTGCATCGTGGTCTGAAAAGGATGCATTTACTATTTCTGCCTTACTACATTTGAGTTTGAGGTTTTTATGTCCTAATATATGGTCAATTTTTGTATAGGTTCCATGAACTGCTGAAAAGAAAGTGTATTCCTTTCTGTCTCCATTACATTTTCTCCAGAGATCTATCATATCTAGCTTTTCTAGTATTCTGTTTACCTCTTTGACTTCTTTCTTATTTATTTTCTGGTTTGATTTATCTAATTCTGAGAGTGCAAGGTTAAGATCTCCCACTATTATAGTTTTACTGTCTATTTCTTCTTGCAGCTCTCTTAGTTTCTCTTTTAAGAATTTAGATGCTACCCCACTTGGTGCATATATGTTTAATATAGATAGTGCTTCATTATCCATGCTACCCTTTAGCAAGATATAGTGTCCTTCCTTATCTCTTTTAATTAGGTCAATTTTTGCTTTAGCTTGATCTGAGATCAGGATGGCTACCCCTGCTTTTTTGACTTCACCTGAAGCATAGTAGATTTTGCTCCAACCTTTTACCTTTAACCTGCATGTATCTCCCCGCTTCAGGTGTGTTTCCTGTAAACAACATATTGTAGGATTCTGGCTTTTAATCCATTCTGCTAACCGCTTCCTCTTTATGGGGGAGTTTACCCCGTTCACGTTTATGGTTAGAATGACCAATTCTGTATTACTTGCCATCTTGTTAACCCCGGTTTATGCTTTCCTCCCTTCTTTCCCCTTTCCCCCCTTCCAAGTATTAAGCTTGTGAGCACCCCTTGCTTCTCACAGCCCTCCCTTTTTAGTGTCCCTCCCCCCGCCTTAGAGTTCCTCCCCCTATCTTACCCCTTTCCCTCCCAGTTCCCGTATTCCCTTCCGCTTAGCTTATTCCTTCCCTTTCCACTTTTCCCTTCTCACTTTTCAATGAGATGGGAGAAGTTTCACCATAGATTGAATATGTCTTAAGATTTTTCACTTAAAGCCAATTCTGAAGGCAGTAAGATACCCACTATATTCATCCCCCTCCATTCTTTCTCTCAGATATAATAGGTTTCCTATGCCTCTTCATGAGATGTACTACCCCCACTTTACCCTTTTTCTGGTACAATGTCCTTTCCACATCAATTTCTAGAACAAGGTATACATGTATTCTTTATACATCTATATAGTCAAAATATAGTTCCCAAGATTAATCTTTACCTTTTTAGATTTCTCTTGAGTTCTATATTTGTAGATCAAACTTTTTGTTAAGTTCTGGTTTTTTCATCAGAAATAGATGAAATTCGCTTACTTCGTTGAATGTCCATCTTCTTCCCTGGAAAAAGATGCTCATTCTCGCTGGGTAAGTTATTTTTGGTTGCATACCAAGTTCCTTAGCCTTTCGGAATATCATATTCCAGGCCCTTCGATCTTTTAATGTGGATGCTGCCAGATCCTGGGTGATCCTTATTGTGGCTCCTTGATACTTGAATTGGGTTTTTCTAGCCGCTTGCAATATTTTTTCTTTCACCTGAGGGTTCTGGCATTTGGCCACTATATTCCTTGGTGTTTTGATTTTAGGATCCCTTTCAGTGGGTGATCGATGAATCCTTTCAATGTTTATTTTTTCCTCTGTTCCTATGACTTCTGGGCAGTTCTCTTTGATAATTTCCTGGAAGACAGTGTCCAGGCTTTTTTTTTCATCATGTTTTTCTGGGAGTCCAATGATTCTCAGATTGTCTCTCCTGGATCTGTTTTCCAGGTCTGTTGTCTTCCCCAGAAGGTATTTCACATTTTTCTCCATTGTTTGATTTTTTTGGATTTGCTTGACTGATTCTTCTTGTCTCCTCGAGTCATTCAATTCCACTTGTTCAATTCTGATTTTCAGTGAAGTATTCTCTTCACTCACTTTTTTAAAATCTTTCTCTAATTGTCCAATTGAGTTCTTTTGTTCTGTGGAATTTTTTTCCATTTCGCCAATTTTGTTTTTTAGAGAGCTGTTTTCTGTTTCCAGTTCACTAATCCTATTTTTCAAGGATTTTACTTCTTTATCCACTCTCTCTTTAACTTTCTCCAGACTCTTTTCCCATTTTTCTTCTAGCTCCCTTGTGAGAGCCTTTTTAATCACTTCTATGAGGTTCATCTGTGCTGAGGAACAGATGATTTCCTCCTTTGGGGAATCACCTGGGGACTGCCTGTTTTTAGTCTCCTCAGGATTTAGAGTCTGCTCTCTATCTGTATAGAAGCTGTCAAGGGTTAAAGTCCTCTTCAGCTTCTTGCTCATTCTGTCTATTAATCAGAGATAAACTACCAAAGAAAAACAGAAAAAACTGGAGTCTTTCTTTGGGGGGGGGGGCTGGGTGTGTTATCGAGCTTCCTCTACAGACTGCAGGTGGCAGTAGTGAGGCACTAGCAGGACTGTGCTGCGCCTGCGCTCTGAGATCCCAAAGCGTGCTGAGTCACTGAGGGGGGTGGAAGGGGGGGGGGGGGCAGGTCCTGAGAGACTCCAGCTGTTTGGGGTTGTGTTCTTCAGCCCCGGTGTTTTTAGCTTCTCTGCTGGGCTGTTGACTTGCTGCAGGTTCCAAACCTGTAGCGAAGCTCTCCCCGCAGAGACGGCTACGATCACTCCCCACCCCCTCTCAGCTCTGCTCCCGTGCTCTCACTGCCGCTGCCCTCAGCCTGCGCCCGATCTAAAACCGCCCCAGCCCTCCAGTAAAGACAGACCTTTCTTGGCGGATCTCAAGGATGGCTTCTCTTGGTAACTATTTGTGGGTTTTTTTCAGTCAAGCATTGATTCAGAGGCTTGTAATGAAGTGGATAGTGAGAGAAAGCGCGGAGCTTATGCAACTGTGAGCCTCCTCTCCGCCATCTTAACCGGAAGTCCCCATCCCAATTCTATTGGAATTGACCTGAATCATCTCATTTGTTGAAAGGAGCCAAGTCCAACACAATTCATCAACATTCAATCTTGCAATTTTTGATCATCACATAATCTTATCGCTGTGTTCTGTGTTCTCTTGGTTCTACTCACTTCACTGAGCATTCAGATTTCAAGCTGAAGTGGGGACTTCATATATAAATCATCAAGTCTAACCCTCTTGTTTTATTGATGAAACTGAAGCCCAGTTTAGCTAAGGAAGTTTGTTGTTTGTTGTTGTTTACATTTCAGGTCATCTATGATTCTTTGGGGTTTTCTTGCCATTTCTTTCCCCAGCTCATTTTACAAATGAGGAAACTGAGCAAAACAGGGTTAAGGGACTTGCCTAGAGTCACAGAGCTAGTGTCTGAGGTCAGGTTTGAACTCAGATAAGTAAGGCTTCCTGACTCCAGGATTGACCCTCTGTGCTCTGCCTGATCTGGCTGCCCTATGAAGGAGTTACCATACATGGAGTAAGAAGCAAAAAAAATGGATTCCATCCTAGGGCTCTGACCCTAGATCCAGTGTATTTTCTATCATACCAGAGATTTAATGACTTAGGATCACAGATTAATAATTAAGTGAGACTCCAGCAGTGATATAGTCGGTCTCCCTCATTTTAAGAGGAAAAAAAATTAAAGTTAGGGGAATTAAGAGACTTACTTGAAGTCACTCAAGTAGTAAATATTATCAGCAGAATGTGAACCCACATGCTCTGATTCTTTCATTATGTTATCTCTATTGGGCTTCTACTATCTGGTTCATAGTCTGCCATCTTGTTATGTGTTTCACCATTATAAGCTATTCTATTGTCTCTTTTAGAAGGTCAGGTCTGGTTTGGACCCAGGTGTATCATTTCATTATCTAATTATCATTAGATGTTCAGAAAAAAAAATTTTAAGCTGTTATGTTCTTTTTACTGTATTATGTTGCCTCTCAGTGCCTTCCCTTTGAGATTATCTTTAAGTTATCCTATACATATCTTGCCTGTACCTAGATGTTTGTATGTTGTCTCCCTGTGAGTTCCTTGAGAACAGGGACTAGGTTTTTTGTTTGTTTTCCCTATTTATCCCTTGGGCTTACACAGTGCCTGGCACATAGTAAGCACAATGGTTATTGATTTGAGAGGAGATAATAATCTTTGGAGAGGGAAATAAATTCAGGGTCCACAAGTGGCACATTTTATTTTGTGAGCTGGATCATTCTTTAGCTTTATTTTTTTTATATGAAAAATGAGGGAGTTGGTCTTGCTGGTACATAACATCCTTTCCAACTTTAGATTTGTGCTCCTATGGCTATGCTGACTCACTGTTTTGGATTTTCCCAGTTTGGGTCTGCCTTTCCTCCCTTCAGTCTGTTGGCAAGTTTGGTTAAGTGCCTCTCTATTTTACGGTCAGCTTGCGGACCACTGACCCCTTCTAATGGCTGAGAGTTTCCTCTTTCCTCCCCATCCCTCCCTGTTGTGCTGTATAGAGGTTTAGACTTGATTAACTTTTAATGAAGGGGAAAGGTCAGGCCCTTTAGTGTGCTTCAGAGTCCTTTTGCAGGACTATATTCCAGTATATGAGAAAAAAGAAAACCTAGCATTATCTGAGCTTTCATCTCGTCTTCCTTCCTTAACTTTTTTTAAAATAGACCTTTGTTCAATAAACCTTTCTCAGTACAATCAAGTTAACAAGCATTTATTAAGCTTGAGCTTTCATCTTCTCTTCCTTCCTTTATTTTTTTTAAATGGACCTTTGTTCAATAAAGCTTTTTCTCAGATAGAATAGTGAAGCCAACAAGCATTTATTAAGCACCTAGGCATTCTGACAAGAGTTGGGAAAGATATAAGACAGCCCCTACTCTCAGGGAGCTCCCAGTTTAGTGGGGAGGTGACATACAAACAGCTATATCTAGTAAATGGGTAAACTGGAAATAATCTCATAGGAAAAGCACTAGGATTAAATATTGGCAAAAGCTTCTTGTAGAAGATGAGACTTTTAGGGAAACCAGGAAGTGGAGAAAAAGAAGAAGGGAATTCCAGTAAGAGGAAGCGGGAATAGTGGGGAGAGCCAGTGAAAATGCCTGGAGTCAAGACATGAACTGTGTCATTCATGGGAGAAACAGCTACGAGGCCAGTGTGACTGAATGTAAGGATGATGGTATCCATGACAGAAATAAGGACATTAGAAAGAGGGACAGAGGGGGCAAAGGAAAATGCTTATAATTGTTGCCTCCATTTCTTTTCCTCCTACTTCTTTACTTTTTGCAGTCTGATTTTTTGACTAAGCTGAAACTATTCTTTCTAATATCATCAATAACATTAAAAACATACAGAATGATATCAATAAGTACAAACATATAAACAATCAGAAGAGGCTAGTTATTAGAATACCACTCACACAGGACACATAACCATTTGCTTTTCTCTCCTTCTCAAGGAAAGGATAGAGTAGTGAATAGGACTGGTATTAAGGGCTATCCAAATGTTGGTATTGGAATTTTTGTTAAATGATAGCAAAAAGCTAACAGTGATTTACAATCCAGCTTCTACACTATGGATCATGACTCCATATGGGGTCTTGTAACTGAATGGGGGGTTGTGAAATTATGATTTATTATCAGCAAAATTTGATTTGTAAAAATTTCTCAGATGAAAAGGAGAAAAGGAGTCACAAGTGCAAAAAGTTTAAGGAGCCCTGATCCATAGTACCTGAAGTAATATGAAAACTGTCTGGAATGATAAGTTGAAAGCAGATTATGGAATGCTTTATATGTCCAATTGAAGAGATTCTATTTAATTTGAAAGGCAATAGGGAGCACTGAAGCTTCTTGAAGGTGTGTGTTATGTGTGTACTTGTGTCTGTGTGGGGGCAAAGGAGTGTGCTTTAGGAATATCAATTTGGCAGCTGTATAATGAATGGATTAGAAAGCAAGAGATGGAAGTAGGAAGTAGAGGGTGACAATAATTATCCAAGTTAAAAGTGATGAGAGCTTGAAATAGGGTGATAACTATGTGAGTAGAGAGACACAGAAGATGTGAGATGATGTGGACATAGAATACATTTAACTCCAATTCAATTCAACAAGCATTTATATGGCATCTTTTGGGACAGCTAGGTTGTGCAGTGCACCAAATATCCAGCCTGAAATCAGGAAGATTCATCTTCTTCAGTGAAAATCTAGCCTCAGACACATACTAGCTGTGCAACTCTGGGCCAGTCACTTCATTCATACATTTCTTCATCTGTAAAATGAGCTGAAGAAAGAAATGGCAAACCAGTCCAATATCTTTACCAAGAAAACCCAAATGGTATCACAAAGAGTCAGACATGACTGAACAACAGCAATGTGCTAATAATTGTGGATAAAGGGATTGAAGAAAGGATGACACAAGGTTGCAAACTTTGGTGACTCCTCTTGACAAGAATAGAAATGGGGGAGGGAAAGAGGTGAGAAGGTGGTGGGGAGAAATGATATCTATATTCCTTCCTTCTGCTTCTTTACCAACCTCTAAATTCCTGACCTATTACAATATGGTTTCTGACCCCATTGCTCAACTGATAGCACTCTCTTCAAGTTATCAACAACCACTTAATTCCTAAATCAAATGGCCATCATTCTTGACCTTTCTTTGGCATTGACATTGCTAATCATTACCTCTTCCTGTCTAGAACACTCTGACTTCCCCACATTTTCATGACACAACTTTGTCTTGGTTCTCTACCTACTTGTCGTATTGTTCCTTTTCATTTTCGTTTGCCAGATCACTATCTGTGGCTTGTCCCCGATATGTGGGTATGCTTGGCTCTTTCATCCACATGGATTCTCTCTTGATGATCATATCAGGTTCTAGAGGTCCATTATCATCTGTAACCAAATGATTCCCAACTCTACATAGCCAGTCCTCATCCCTTTCTATCACTAACTCTTCTGCTGGACATTTCTTCCTCTATCACTTATAGGCATCTCAAGCTCATAAACATACAGGGTGGAATTCATCTTTTCCCCTAGACCTGCCACTCTTCCTAACTTCTCCATTTCTGTGAAGAGTACTAATAGCTTTTCAGTCATTCAAATGTACAACCTTGTAGTCATCTTTGAGTCTTCAACCCTACTTAGTAATTAATTTCTAGTATTGTTGGTTCTACTTCCATAACACCTCTCACATTCATCTATCATATCTCCATGCTCATGGCCACTGCCCTTGTCTGGACTATAGCAATAGCCTCCTAATTAGTCTCCCTACCTCCAGTTATGCTTTGTCTCCAATCTTTTCTACAAAGCCAGCAAACTGATATTCCTAAAGCAAAGCTTTGACCAAGTTATTTGCTCAAGAAGTTTCAGTAGCTCCCCATTGACTCTAAGATAAAATACAATTTATTCAATTTGTATTTAAAGCCCTTTGCAATCTGATTTCAGCTTATCTTTCCAATCTTTTCAAAAGCACACTGCATCCCAACCAAACTGGACTGTTTGTTCCTTACAGAAGACATTAATTTCATCTTCCATCTTTGTCTCCTATATTTAGAATGCTCTCCTTCCTTGTCTCTGCCTCTTATGAAGACACATTTCAAATATTGTCTTCTACATAAGAGGGGAAAAGAAATGAGCATTTATATAGTGCCTTCTGTGTACCTGACACTAGTGGTTTATAAATATTAATTATCACAACAATATTGGGAGGAAGGTGCTGTTATTGTCCTGATTTTACAGTTGAAGGAACTGAGGTAAACAGAGGTTCAATGACTTGCTCAGGATCACACAGCTTTAAGGCTTTTCCTAATTCCATCTTCAAGTTAAGCTATTCCCTCCCTCTTGAATGTGTTTTCTGTTGACTTTCTATAGGTCTTATAACTACTTTTTTGCATATATGACATTCTCTCACAGTAGAATATAAGCTGCTCGGGCACCGTACCAGTTTTTATTTTTGTCTTCATATGCCTGGCTGCTAACCTAGTCCCAGGAACATAGTATAAACTTAGTAAATGCTTGTTGAATTAAACTGAGTCTGGTCAAATCTCTTTTTGTAGGAAACTGGAGCTGGGAAAGAAGTGATAGCTAATTAATTGAAGAGCGGATTAGAACGAGGGTCTCCTGAATTTTAATATAATCTTTCTGCTACACTGGGAATCAGGAGACCCTGCCCCTCTTCCTTTTTCTTTTTTCTGCCACTAAGCAGTATTATGATTTGGGGTGATTCACATAACCTTCCTTGACCTTAGCCTCATCTAGCAAAATGAGGGGGTTGGACTAGATGACCTCTGACCCATTTCCTGCTCTGAGATTCTGTCATTATCTTGCCTAGCATGGAATGCAAGTTGTTTTTTGATAAGCTAAACTGAGTGATAGCAGATGGTGAGAAGAGCTTTAGGAATTCAAAGGAGGGAGGGTACCAGCATGGAAAGGAAGGCTTCCCAGAGGAGGTGGACTTTGACCTGGCTTCCATAGGGGTGATAATTCTCGGAAATTTGTCATAAGATCACCCTAGGTCCTTAGTAAGTTTTAAGTATGTAAAGGGAGGGTCCTCCATTTTGAAACCGGATCATCCCCCTGTCTGTTTAGCTTGGGCTCTTTTAACATGGAGCTGGAGAGAGATCTTCCTGTGTGCTGTGAAGAGCCTTCTCCGGGGAGATGCCCTTATCTCAGCCAGGGCATCGACCTCTCCCACTGACACTGCCGTGTGCTGTTTCTGCAGAGAGTGAGCCCTTTCTGAGGGCTGGGGACAGCGCCTTCATTTCTTGCCCTGTAGTGCCACCCCAGGTCAGTCAGGGAAAGTGAATCTGAGGATGCAGAGGACCCGCTGGCTCTCTAACATACCATCTCAGCATTGAGGGAGCTGGGACTGCAGTGCTGAAGATTAGAAGCAGCCCCAGCTCTCTGTTCCAAACTGGGTTTAAAGGCAAGCTGGTTGGCTCCCTCCCTCATCCCCAACTCTGCAATACACACATTGTCCTATACCTTACATTACCAGGCAGCTGAAGGTGAGGATTGCCCTGTGATGAGGGACAAAAGCAAAGGAGCCAGACCACTGCATTAAAAAGAAAGAATCTCAAAGGGAATGCTTTAAAAAAAAAAAAAAAAAAACCCACCTCAAAAAATCCCAGTCAAAGAATTAATTAGCTGAGACTCAAAATAGCTTTTGTGTATGTATGGCTCTTGACAGGTTCATAGGGTGAGATCTGGGAGGGAAAGAGAGAAAAGATTGCCATTTTTTTTTCTTAACAAATGCATCAAGTCCAAGCCATTATGCTTCTGTTGACCTTGATGTATTTTTTTTCTGAAGGACAACAAGGACAGCTTAGAAAATCTGCCTGACTACAAACAGGTGTCAATAATAGGGTGGGATAAAAACCCTGAGACTCTGGACCGGAGGTTCTTAGCTTTTGTTTTGTCTTGTGTTTTTTTTCATAGACCCCTTTAGCAGTCTGGTAAAACCTATCTTAAAATTTTGTTTTGTTAAAAAAAAAATACATAGAATTACAAAAGAAATCAATTATATTAAAAATAGTTCTTTTCAAAAAAAAAAAAAAGAAAATAAGTTCACAGACCTGATGTTAAAGCCAGCTATAGACTTTGCTAAAGCTGTGCCTGTGGAAAGAAGACAATCTGCTATCCTTTTCAGTGGTGCTAGTATGTTTGGTGGGGTGAGGGGTATAGTAGGAAAGGAAGCAGGGTTTGTGTTCCTCTGTTTCTTTGGGAACAAAAAGAAGAAAAGCAATGTTTGAATCCTGAATTTCTATTTCCCAGTTCCTGATAACATCCTTACCATTCCTTTGACTTTATAAGAGTCTCTTGGTAAGCACCCTGAATCCCAGAATAATTTCTGAGCTCCTGGGGCTGCCAGAAGGATTCGAACCCAGATGGTACTTGAAATTCCATGGGCTCCTGGGGAATGTTTGCCATGGAGAAAAATATGGTTAAAACATTTTCATTGTTTTCTCTACATGTTAAGCATCTTTTAGTAAACAGGCATTTGATTATTTAATTCTGGTGAAAAGCATCAGAAAGTCCACAGTTTCAAGTCTACAAGTGAAATATGACTCCAGAAACCATTATCTGTATGTCATCCATGCAGGGCCCATGGTCCAGATGCTGTGCTCATGGCAGAAGGCAACCGCCCCACTGAACTGACCCAATCCCAGATGTTGCACATTGCCCAGCAGATTGCAGCTGGCATGGTTTACTTGGCATCCCAGCATTTTGTGCACCGTGATCTTGCCACCCGGAACTGCTTGGTCGGAGAGAACCTACTGGTGAAAATTGGTGACTTTGGGATGTCCCGTGATGTATACAGTACCGACTACTACAGGGTGAGTTGCTGCTTTGAATATTAATTGAAGTTTTTATTATGGTCTTTCAGTGACTGATTATAGCATAACCTTCATGTTTGGGGGACTTTGCTACTAGATTTCTACATTTGGGGTTCAGGGAGGGAAAGGGTACAAGTGCTTGGGAAGATTTTTGAGAGCTAAGTCCTAGAGTTATTGATCTGAGGATCTTAGATTCTTTGAAAATATGGCCACGTTATTATAGAATAATTAATCCTGGCCTTGGAGGACTGAGGTAGGAAACTCAAAGTACATTATATTTAATAAACTGTTAGAGGTAGTTGATATATGAGTTGATTTTGCTTATATATGGATGTGTTATGTATAACTTAGTTTGTTCATAAAATTGTAATGTTTGGTTTATTTTGTTCTCCTTCCCCCCTCCCCCTTCATTTCAAGAGGATGGGGAAGAGCATATCTGGAAATGAAGATGTAAAACAAAAGGCATAAACTAAACTAAAAAAAAAAAAAAAACAGTCACCACATATATAAAGCACTTTATGAGCATTGTGGGACAACTATTATTATTAGGATACAAGGAAGTATCTGAAATTACAGAAAAATCTATTTTTTCCCTATAGAGATGAATATTAGGCTTTGGAAGGTCTCTTCCAGATAGGGTTGGTGTTACTGGGAGGTGGCCATATATTCTCATTAATCCGGAAAATTCTGCAAATTACCTCTTATGGCTAGCTAGTATTTTCTGCTTTAGTTGTTTAAACTGCCTATACCCAAAAAGCTCATCCTGAAATCTACCTATAATTCTTTTTCCCTGAGTTACTAATGCAATCATTCTTTTGTGTCATGGAGTCTGGTGAATTGTGTTATGGAGTCTGGTAAAGCCTATAGATTCTTTTTTTAAATTACTTTATTTTTAATTTGTGGAATAAAGCAAGCATTTCTATAACCTAGTACAACAACAAAAAATATAGCACATGAAATTGCAACTCTACCATGCACAACTTATTTCTTTCAAATATACAACAAAATTATCACATAAATTTCTTTTTTTTCCTTTTTCTCCTCCTTACCTCTCCTCCCACCCTAGAGAAGATGAACATTAGACACAAATATGTGTGTATGTGTGTGCATGTGTAAAATCCTATACATACATATATTTTTCATTCTTTCTCTGATGTAGATAGTTCTTCTTTCTTCATATGCCTTTTGCAGTTAATCTGGGTAATTCGAGTAGTCAAAATAATTTACTCAAAGTCATTCTTAAAATGATATTGCTACTACTGTATACAATGATTCTTTTTCAGAACAGTGATTTTAAATGCAAAATAAACAAGATCATAAAGGAAAACAAGTATATTGAAATCCAATTATGCACATATGTATCTGTATATATATTCATATTCCCATATATTTATAAGCTCATAGACTCCAATTTAAGAACCCCTATTCTAATAGGTTTCTACCAAAAAAGATGTAGAGGAGTTATTCATTCAAGTGAGACCACAGTAACCTGGTACCAGCCTTCTGATTTCCATTAGGTCCTAATGATTACGATCATTAGCACCAATTAGTTATTAGCTACTTTATCTTTTGATAACCAAGAAACAAGATGAAAACTGTAAAATTTTAGGAAACATTGAAACTAACTCTACTTATTACCTTCTTCCAATCCTCTGCCATACTACATATTTCTTTGCAGGACAGTGGAAGAAAAGGGGGAAAAGGAAGAGAAAGTAGATGTATGCAATATTTACTTTAAAAGATTATTTAGCAGATCTAAAGTCAGTTTGCTGGAGGTTTAGAGGAATTAAAAATGGATTATGAATAACTTGATTTGTTCATAAAATTGTCATGCATGGTATATTTAGAAATGTAATGGCCTAAGGAAAAATGCAAAACCAAATATCTTTCTTTTTCATTATAGACAGAAATTAGGAAGTCCCTTGGGAAAGTGTTTTTCTTCTTAAAGTTTCTGTCCCCATCCCTGCTTCATGTCTCTAGATAAATGAAGAATGAGTATATTTCAGCTGATGAGGAAGAATGGAAAATAGATAAGTGAGACTGACTTACAAATATTGGAGGAAGGCATCAAATTTAGGATAACAGAGTTGGGGATCAATATTTGGTCCTAAATTATCCTGGACAGGATAAATGGGCAAATAATCTCAATCATAGGCAATATGTATATGATCCTCTTCACTCCCCAACACCAGCCATTTCTCCTCTACCCAAAACCAGGAATAGCTTCCTTATGTCCCCCTCCTTCCTTCTATTAAAGTAGGCTTTCCACATTAGAATTGATCTATCCATTGATATTAAGGCATAAATGATTGATAAAGCTTAATGTGCTCTCTATCTCAAGGGAACTTTATTTTAATAGAAAAAGCTTTGAATCAAAAGTATATATTTTCAATTGTATAATTTCAGGAATCTGTGAAGTTAGGAAGGGGAAGTTTTTTGAGAGGGGATGGGTTCAGAAGGGTGGGACTTAGATTCTCTGAAAATAGAGTCTGTCTCTGAATCTCATTACCTTGAAATTTTTGGGAAACTGGATATATAATATATAAGGTAGGAAGAAGGGTGTTTCTCCCATAGTTGGTTTGTTTTAAATAATTGTGATTAGTTCTGAGTAGCATGAGATGAGGTTTATGTCCAGAACTGGGAAAGAGAAGGGAAAGCACATGGCAAACCCAAGATCAAAGTTGAAAGGAGATTGAATTGCAAAAACACCCTGTTTTCTTGGAATTTTTATAATTATCATTATATTTCAATTCCTATCTGTCCAGCCATTGCTTTAGTAAGTTCAAGGCCAAAAGAAGTGCTACAAATTCAACATAAGACCAAAAAAAAGAATGTTTCTGTGGATCTTGGCCCATTCCCAGCTTCAGTGAGTACCTGGGACCTAGGCAAATGTCTCTTAAGGTTAAATTCAAGAAGAATGTTTCCCCATATTATCTATTAGTAATCATTTGTAAGATTTGTTGTTTAGATATCTACTATGTGTGGTGCTACCAAAGAGAGTAAGAGTCAGATTGTGTGTGTGTATGTGTGTGTGTGTGTGTGTGTGTGTGTGTGTTAACCTGAAATGTTTGTGGGGTCAGTCATGCTTTGGGATGACTGGGGAGAAGATTCAGATTGAAATATAAAAAACTTTGCTTTGAGTCTAATGATATTTTTGGTTTTGGTTTTTTTCTCCCAACTATATAAGGAAGGATTTTTTTTTCCTCTTTATAGTCTTTGTTTTGCTGCCTTTTATATTGGCTTTTATATCATAGGCATTTTCCAGTATCAACCCTCCTCCTCTATTGTTTGCCTCTGAGATATATCCATAGGAGTGGCACCTTCTTGGTCAATGTATGTGAATAATTTAGTAATATTTCTCATATAATTTCAAAGTGTTTGCTAGAAGAGTTAGGCCAAGAGTTAGGCCAAGTCACAGTTTTATCAGCAGTGCATTAATGTAGCTATTCTTCCAAAGCCCCTCCAGCATTTACTGTTTCTGACTTTCATATGTTTTTCCCAGCCTTGATAGTTCTGTTTCAATTTTCATTTTTTCCAAATATTTCATAGCTTTCATGATGCTGATTACATCCGTGAGATAAATTTGAGCATTAAGCAGACTAGGGAAGGCCCTAACTAAATGAAATGCCATTCTATGTGCTATAACGTGAGAATCAGCCACATGGTCTATTTTATTTTTATATGTTACAGCTGGGAGGGACCAAGGGAAACCATCCAGTCTAAGTTTCTCCTTTTACAGATATAGAAATTGTGCTCCATGGAGAGAAAATAACTTGTCTACCCAAGGTCAAACATCTAGTCATTGAAAGACGAGTACTTGAACCTAAGTCTTCCAATGTCAAATTTAATACTCTCTCAGCTGTGTCAAACTTTATTCAGAATCATATCATTACAGTCTGTGCACACATGTATAAGTTTATGGGTATGTGTATATACAAACACAAAAAAAAATATGCAATGTTTCATTGTCATCTGTAGAATCAAAAAATCTGGCTTTGTTACAGGACCATGAAATATTTCTGAATTGTTTTAATTTAAAGAAATACTCCCAGACACAAAGTGTTCCTCAGTCATTTTAATGATCATATATGAAATCACCTTAGTCCCAAAGAAATGAACACGTGGTAAATTTCATATATTTCTTTTCTCCAATCCCTCCGGCCAAAATATCTGACCAGAGCAGCTTTCAAAATGTGCTTTAGGGATCACCAGGAGTCTCTGAGACCCTAGCAGGGGATCCACAAGTTGAAAAATATTTACATAATAATACTAAATCATTTTAATTTTCATTACAGGAATTATCAATAGTTAAAACCTACATAAATAAAAATTAGTTGAAGTCCTCAGTAATCTTTAAGAGTATAAAAGGGACCCAAAAAAGTTTGAGAAATACTCTTACTATATTTATGCATAATTGATCCCATAGTATTCTATCCCTTCTCATACTCTAACTTCACTAATGCTTTGGGTTGTTACTGCTTATAACCTGAAATGTTACCTCTTCACCAGTCTTGTTACATGTCATTTATTTTCTGTACTTATCTTGAAACAACTTTACCTTAACTTGTAACAGTTATTTTAATATCATTCACCCTACTCTATATCACCCTTCAATCACCATGAGTAGTAAGTCCCTTTTCAGACTATAAAACACGCATGTGCTTCATGTGCCTTCATGAATATCCATAACAATCTATCATTATCAGTTAGTAACTATCATTCTTAATAAAAATAATTTTCATATAATGTTATAGATGCATGATGGGCATTTGGGGGGGTTAAAATTTTCAACAATAAATCAAATGTAAAAAGCAATTTAAAAGATATCATTAGAGAAATTGATGCCTGGAAAAGAAAATGGGACTGGTCAAGTTGTGAGAACAATTTGTGGAGCAGATATAATTGACAGGAGTCCTAGAGGAAGGCTTCTGGTATGGTGGATAAATTTTCAGTGGAGGATTTCTGGGAGTTCATAGTTAAAAATTACATAAGTTAAAAAAAACACTAATAAATTATGACTGGCACCATTGAAGGGAACTTTAATGAGATTGAAAAGCCATTGAAAATTTCTGAAAGTACCATGGGATTCATGTTGTTAGCTGTGCCCCTTGCTCTCTCTGAATGGATTCTTTACTAATGAATATTGTGGTCTATCCATATCTTCTCATCAGGGATCAATGTATGATCATTAAAAGTGCCAGAAATTCTTCCAAATGTAATCTAGCCCACTCTTCTCTTTTTCAGTCCTGAGCCTTGTTTGCCCAAATGCAATTCCTGCCAAAAGATATATGTATTAATGGACTGACCATCTAATAGCTTGTCATAATCAGAATGGCATGAATTATTCATCCACTTGGTTTTCCCTATATGAATTGCTAGACAGATTTCTTTTAAGTGGCCACTTAACTCATTATGGAAACCTCATAATATTCTGGGACCTGTTGAAATCTGCAAACATTAAGCTGGTGACCATATCCATCATTTGTAGGTATTCCTTTATATTTATATCAAAGTCAAATGACGTTTGTTAGTGATAGTGTGAAAACCCCACTGATACAGATTTTAACCTGCATGGGAATGTCACTGATGCAAATTATAACCTATCTGTGGGTTATGGTAATCTTAGAAATCCAAAACGCATTAAAGGGCTGAAATACTGTGTGGTTAAGTGATTTGCTCACTTAGTATGTGTAAATATATGATTTGAATTCAGATCTTCTTGACTCTAACATGAACAGTCTATTCATTATGTCTGTCATATCTATACAAGCATGATAAACTTGCATGATAAAATGCAAACAAGCATTAGAATGGGAAGTATTTTTTTTTTTTTACTACCTTTGGCTGGAGCAAGGAGAAGGGGAGTTTCACCAGGAAGCTGAATCTTTTACTGTTGGTTGCTGGGGGGTGGGGAGGAGGCAGAATTTTGTCTATAGTTTTGTTCTGTTCAGTGTGGAAAAAGTCTGGATGACAGCTGCTGTCTGTCATAGAGAAGTGGGAAATTGCTGCTGTGAGCCTTCAGCCCTGTTGCAGCTGAACTAATTATACATTCATGATGAAGAGAGAAATCCAAGAAACACATTTGCATTGAAACCAGCCTATAGAACTGACCAAAATTATTCTAGCATTGATGTTTGCTGAATTGTTTTAATTAACAGTTCCATGATATCAGTCTTCTATTTTGTTGATTGTTTCTTCTTCCTCCCCTCCATGGGCAAAATCTGACCTTTAGAAAATATCCCAAACCAGATTTGTCACATTCTACCCTTCAAAATTCTAGCCTTTCGCAATACTTAGTCTTTAGCATGCAAAAGTGGTGCCATTGAAAATATTTTTTAAATGAGTGCACTAGTAGTTGTTGAATATTTGTTTTTCATTATGATGTCATAGTAAGCAGGAGCTAGAAACAAGAACAGGAGCTCAGCCACAGGAAATTATAACCAATGAATGCTTCTCTTCTATAGGAGAAAGTATTAGATTTGGAATCAAAGGCATTAGCTCAGATCTTAGCTCTGTTAGTTGCTATCCTTGAGTCCTTAGGACAAGTCATCTAATCTCTTTGGGCCTCAGTTTCCTCATCTCTAAAATGAGGGGATTAAATGAACTCTAAATTCTGTTCTGGTTCTCCATCTATAATGCTTTGATTCTTCCTCAGCCTTCTTCTTCTAAGAAGACTAGGGCCTAAGAAGGTTCTTTGCCTGGATTAGTCCATTTTTATAAGAAAAAAAAAAAGAAATGGAGAAATTTGGCTTGTAGAGGAAAATTTAAAGAAATTGATATGTACATGTTAAATGAACAAGGCTATTATCTGAGCCTGAAAGTGTTGGAATGATGCTGCTTCTGGCAAAGGAAAATAATTAACCTCCCAGTACTCAAATATTTATTGACCGCAGAAAGAAATGAAATCCATCACATCACCCCAAAACCTCATTAGTGTTAATAGTATTATCCTCTCACCCCACAACTGATTTAACAAATAGAAGAATGTGCTGATCTGTCTTTCACCTTCTTTCCCATAACCCTGCCTATTTTAACAAGAGCACTTATGTTAAGGAAAATAGCCAGACATTAAGTATTGGGATTGAAGTAGGATGTAAGCCATCTACCAAATGGACAACCCCAGATCACCAACAACTAGGTAGTTATCACATTTCAGAAGGTGATAAGAAAATTACAGAGAACAGACTGTCATTTAATATCAGAGACCATCTTTGGGTTATTTTTGCTTTTAGTCTCATATATGTGTATGTAAGAGGTTTGAATTTATAATGAAAAAAAAAAAGTTGAGTAATCTTTCACAAAGTTTGGTGACATTAAGAATGCTAGTGATAGTAGCCAGCAAGTGGAAGTCAGAATCTGGTTTCTAAAGCTGTGGGGGATAAGGAGTGTTGAATCTTTCATTTTCAGAAGGAGTCTTGACTTCTTTTTAACAGAAGTTCCTCTCAACTCCTGGGCTTGGAAGAATTCTCACTTGTATTCATTCATTATAATCGTGGAGAAGCTTCCATTGGGGGCACTTGAAACAAGGCACAGTTTAAATCAGAGAGAATATTGCACAATCTTTCTCTGGGAGAGGAATTGACTGGAGGACAGCAGAACTATTTTATATAATTTTAAAAAACAATTCTTACCTCCAGTCTGCAATCTTTGCACAATAACAATTTGTTTCCTTTCAGAGGTATTATGAACTTGGCTCCTTAGGTTCTCTGTGTTAAAATGAGTGCAAAAGCATGGTGTGGCATTAATTTTGTGAAAACATCTTCAGTGTATCCTTCCTCTAACAGCAACATGCTTGCTTCCAGGAATCAACACCAAGTGATAAATTGATATTAAATGAAAACTAAAACTACATTATCTAGATTTACAAATATGATTTAATTCCTAAATTTTAACTCATTTGTGTTTTAACATTTTAGGAGATCATAGAACTATTTATCTAGAGTGGGAAGGAGTGTCAGAATCCACTGAATCTACCTCCCTTATTTTACAAATAAGGAAATTCATTTCTAGTTTCGTATAGGTAGATTAAAGTGACATAAGCAGTAAGCATCAAAGGTGCAATTTGAATCAGGTTCTCTGATAACTAAATCCAATGCTTACTTTTTATTTTTACACATAATAGTGTCTGTTAAATTGAATGATTGATAATGTGTGATGCCTAACATTCTTCAGCTCTTTATTTTAAAATAATGTCATAGTTTTAGACCAGGGTAAGGAATTTTAAAATTTACTTTAAAGATTTTTACATACCCTTCAGGCAGAGGGAAACCATGGGAAGGAATCCCAATGTCAAATTCAATTCACCTGGAGAGTAGGATTATATAAGAATAGAACTGAATTGAACCTGGGAGGTGATCTAGTTTAACTCCTTCATTTCTTTTCATTTTTAATGTTCTTATTATGAACTTAAACATAAGCAAACATTGACAGAGCAAGAAAATTCTATCTGAAATCGCTAATCTTCACAGCATATGCTTTGTTTTAAGTATATGTTAAATTTTAGATAGTAGTACCAAGCCTGTCCTACTTTTCTGTCTCCTTCTGAATCTTTTTCTGCCCTTATATGTAGTTTTTATATATAATTGATGCTCTTTTCTTTTTTTCTAAAATTGACATTATTCCTGCAGCATTCTCCAAAATAAAACCTCTCCCTTATAATAAATGAGTCAAGCAAAATGAATCTACATGTGGGCTATTCTGAAATTGCATGTCTTATTCTACACTTGTAGCCTATCATGTCTCTACCAAGAAGTAGAAAGCATATTTTATCATATCTCTTCTAATGTCATGACTGCTCATTGCCTTGATTAGACTTTTCAAATCATAAAAAGTTGTTTTCTTATATAAAACTGAGGTTAATGTATAAATGGTTCTTCTGGTTTGGCTCACTTTTTCTTTCACCAGCTTGTACAAGTCTTCTCAGCTTTCAATGAACCTATTTCCTTTTCTTTTTCTTACAGCGAAATAAGATTATAATTTAATTAATCATTACTCAGTTGATGAGTGCCCATTTTATTTCCAAATCTTTGCTACAACAAAAAGTCTTGTTATAACTATTTTAGTTTTACAAAGGAGTCATTTCACTCTTTTATTAGTATATATGTGTAGCTAATGGAATCTCTGTGTCATAAAATATACATAACTAGTGATCTGGGGAATCTAGATTCAAATTGCTTTCCAGAACCAACCCTTCCATTTAATAGATGAATGAATAATTTGACGCTCAGAGAAATTAAATGAATTGACCAAGATTACAGATAGAAAGTAGCAGGACTAGATTCAAAAACACTTTTTCCAACTCCAAACCTGCTATATCATTCCTCTGTTGACAATTATCACTGACTGTTGATTCAGCTGTTTATTCATTACTTAGTCCTGATATAGAGCTAAAGGAAAGGAGCCACAATCGATGGTAATTATTATAGGATTGACACTGGCAGAATCAGTAGTAAAGTCAAAAATAAATAGCCAGGACTGTTGGAATATCTTTTCCTACTCAATTTAACAAATATATATAAAGTCTCTATATGTTTTTTGTGTGTTGGGCTTTCCGATCTATACATACATCTACTTATGCACCAAGTTAATACATCAAATCACTATAGCTGTTACATAGCTTCTCTTGCTGTCTTTGCAAACAGGTAGGTCATAGCAACTAGACAAAACATAACTAGCTCAAGGAAGCTTAGATGTCTGTCTCTTCTAATAGTGGGGTGGAATGTAATGGGATAGAATCCTTTACTAGAAGTCATTCTAAGATGCTTCAGATGACAAGCCAAAGCAGGACCAATGGCAATGTAAATTAGCTAAAACTTCAGAAGTGTTTACAGGTTTGCAGGATCCCTTTCTCCTATATTCTTCTATATGTTGGGAAGAGAAACAGGTGCTAAGATTTTGCACACTATAACAGAAGCAGCAGCAGATTATTTAGCAGCTGCCATAATCCATGCAGTTACATTTACTGATTTGGTGAAATCTGTTCTCTCTGAGACTTCCACCTACCTGCTTTGATCTGAAGATTATACTTGAGTCTTGTCAACGAGAGAATGGTCTGAATCAGCCCACATGAATGTCAGGATGGTGGATGGAAGCCCACAGCCTAGCAACGAAACTAGAGAAGGAGATGCTGTAGACAGAGAAGGATTCAGTACTAGCTAACCTCCACACACATCCATTCATTCATTCAAAAGCATGAAATACCTACTATAACAATAGTTGACATTTATATAACACTTTGAAATTATATAACAATTTGAAATTTATAAAGTGTTTTCCATATGTTCTCATTCCCAACAAACCTGTGTGATCAGTGCTACAAATGCTTTCATTTTTCAGATGAGGGAACTGAGGCCCCGAGAGATAGTGACTTGCTGGGAAATATCAGAGGTGGGTTTGAACACATAGGTCTTCTTGATTCCAGGTTCAACCCTCCACACTTCAGCATCAGTCTAAGCATCCTAAATAGTATGTATATAGAAATACAAATACATGATCTCTGGTCCCCTAAAGCTTATAATCAGCAAGTATATGCAAAGTTAAGTGGCTGGTATTTTAGGAGACCTTTTTTCTAGACCTATTTAAAAATCTCAACAGTAGAAAGGGAAACTTTTGATGGTTTTAAATTTGGTAATGGCCAGATTCACCAGTCATTCCATGGCTGGGTTTCCAAACTCAAAAGAGATGAACCCAAGATTATGAAGCCTTGTCCCTCCAAATGACCCAATGATTTTCCAATGTGACTCTTCCCTTAAACTTGGAATACTAGCCCATATTTCAGTGGCACTTTGTGTTTACAGAATGCTTTCTCCAAGACATCCCTGAGAGGTAGGTTAGTAGAGATAGTGTTAGAATGAAAATTAGACTGCATCTGGAGACAGAGGACCTCAGTCAAATGTGAGTTTTGCTATATACAATCTTCATGGCCTTAGGCAAATGATTTAATCTGAGTGTCAGAGAGGTAGAAACAGTAGATTTGAAAATAGTAGACATGAGTTCAGATCTCAAATCTGTCATCTTCTTCCTGCATGATATTGGAAAGCTTACTTCATCTCACTGGGGCTCAACTACATCTAAGGGCTAGTCAGTCATCTGGCTTCTTTAAGCACCTACTATGTGCATACTAAGTCCTGAGGATATGAATTAAAACAATAAAGACTAATTTCTATTCCCAAGAAGCTCACAGTCTAACAGAGGAGAAAATTTGCAAATGGCTATGTACAAACAAGATATAACTAAGATAAATATGGAGTAGTACCAGAGGGAAAGCACTAAGATTAAGGAGAATTGGGAAAATGTTTCTTGAAGAAAGTGGGGATTTTAGCTGAGAATTGAAGAAAGCCAGGAGGAAGAGATGAGAAAGGTAGGAGGTCCAGAATTGGGGAATGATCAGTGAAAATGCCCTGAATCTGGAAATGAAGAGTCATGTTTGAGGGATAGCAAGAAGGCCAATGTGACTGTATCAAAAGGTATCTGGAGCATAAGATATAGGAAGAATGGAAAACTAGGAAAGTCCCAGGTTATAAAGAGCTTTAAAAATCAAACAGAAAGTTTGCCATTTGATGTTGCAGTAATAGCCACAGGAGTATATTGACTATGGGAGGGGATAGTGGTGACATGAACAGACCTGTGTTTTAGAAAGATCAATTTAACAGCTAAACCCACAGGGTTGTTGTGAGCATCCAATAATTGGCACTTTGGTAAACCATGAACTATGAATCACCATCTAAATGTCAGCTATGAGCTACTGTAGTTGATTATTTCCTGGCTCTTCCCTGATCTCAAGAACAGGATTGTAGATTTAGACAAATATTCTTAATTCAGCCAGTCCAAACTCCTTATCTTATAGATGAGGAAACTGAGGCCCTAAGAGGTAAAGTGACTTTGCCCAAAGTCAAACAGGTAGTTAAATGGCAGAGTCAGATTAAAATGTTCTTGACTGATGAGCCATTTTTATGCATTCACATCCAATCTTCCTAGTATTGCAGTCTAGCTCCATAACAACATGTTATTTTGAGTGGGTCTATGATATTTCTTATGACGAATATGCAAATGAAATGTTATTTTAAGGTAGCCTCAGTTAAATCTCCTGGGAAATGAACTGTCTCTAAAATGTGCCTGTTTGTAAAAGGAATAAATGAAAGAAATGAGAGAGAGAGAGAGACTGAGAGAGAGAGAAAGAGAAAGAGACAGAGAGACACAGAGAGAGGGGGAGACTGAAAGAGAGGAAGAGATATGGAAGAAGGGAGGGAGAGAGAAAAAGAGATGGAGGAAGGGAAGGGAAGAGAGAAAGAAAGACAGAGAGGTGGGGTGAAAGGAGGGAAGAAGAGAATAGTATGTTTTGTGTGATTTGAGCTGTTACTGGACAAGCTGGCTTCTCAACACATGTTTATTGCAAGGAACAAAACGGCACTGTAGTCAAGATTGGCAATAGAGACAGACACCTGCTGGCCTCCTCTGTCATTGCACAGCTGTATCTCTGTGTGGGTGATTTTGGTGGCGAAATCACATAAGAGAAGAAAAAAAAAAAAAAAAGGCTTGTGAGGAGGCAAGTAACTTGTCAAAGTATCTTTGTGGGTGTCTGTATTGAAATGTCATGGTTTGAAAGCTTTTTATTAGCAGCTATTTTAGTATCCAATGTTGAAATGGAATGGTTTCTTCCCTACATGGAATTTCCACCCTGGCCTCCTCCCTCACAGTCCTACAACATTCTCAGGCATCATACACGTAGGTGGAGGACATGACGTAGGACTTCTGTGACGTTGGACTGTCTGCTGTTGGGTCCCAGTGTCTTTACCACCCCAGGAAATCTCTGTGCTCAGAGATATTTCAAGTATGTGTAGGTGGTATTTCACCTTTAATCCCATGCAGGTGAGAGAAGAAGCATGTTCTCTGCCTATCTAACAGAGCACCTGATTGAAGATTTTTGAGCTGAAATGGACTTTACCAATCATGAATCCAAACTCCTTCTTTTATAGATGATAAAACTGATGTAAGATATCTTGTCCAAATGATTTGTACATAGTTAAGTGGCAAAGCCATAATTGAAACCCAGTTGTTTTACTTGATTTCCAGTGCTTTCTCTATCATGCATTATCATGAAATGAAGCCATCTTTATTTTTCAAAAGGAAGAAGTTCTAATAAATCAAAATCATAAAATCCTCATCAATCAATTGAATGTCTTATTTAACCTGATGGAGAATTGAATCCTAGAGAAATTAAATGATTTGCCACAGATCATGTAGCTAGTAATAAATCCAGGACTTGGACCTCTGTCTTGTGCCTTTTTCTATCACTCCATTAGGTCTTGTGGATGGATCACTTAGAGCTCTTTTTGTTTTTCTTATTTTTTAATTAGTGCTCCGATGAGCTTTATCTAGCTCAAATACTTATAGAAAAAAGCATCATGAAATAGATCAGTATTGTGTTCCTTTCATGTTCTTGTCATTTCTTCCAACTGCTCACTACATAGCAAAGAGAAAAATGCCCCCTTACAACTGTCAAGCCATATACTACTATAGACAACAAATGGGGGTCGTAGAGGAAATACTACAGTGAGGTCCTGAGTAATTCTCTGGGAATAACAGGGAAGAGATTTATTAATATGACTTATGGCCTCAGTTTTTAATACATCAGTATATAAAGTATGGAAAGTAAAATTGGAAATTTCAATACAACCAAGTAAATATAGTTTCATATAGATCATCTATGCTAGAATAAGATAATGAAACAATATACTTAGGTCCAAACCAAACCTGACAGAAGAGACAGTAGAATAGCTCATAATGGTGAAATACTTTACAAGATGGCAGACTATAACCCAGATAGTAGAAGCCCAATAGAGATAATACTTGGATTAGAATGAAGAACCAGAGAAATAGATGTGATGTTGCTCTGGGGATATGCCCCAGATCACTCAGGCAGACCATATTTTCTTGATAAAAACTACAAAACGTGCATAGAGATGAGTAAGGCATTATAGTAGACCCAAGCATGCTCTTGGCTCCATTAGTGTATGGAGAGTAGATTAGGGGAAGCTTGGTGGTACAGTAGAGAGGACACTGACCTTGAAGTCAGAAAGATGAGTTTGAATTGTACCTGAGATAGTAGCTGGGTGACCTTGAGCAAGTAATTTAATTTTCTCAACATCTGTTTCTTTATTTATAATGGAAATCATAATTTGACCTGCTATATAGGATAGTTAGGAAGAATACACGAGATGACATATATAAAGTCCTTTGCAAACTTTAAAATATTATACAAATGTTGGCTGTTGTGATTATTATCTATACCCACAGTTCTCAAACTTTTTGGTCTCAGCATCCCTTTACACTCTTAAAGTTATTGAGAATATTTCCCCCAAGAGGTTTGGTGTATGTGGGTTATATCTATTGAGATTTGCCATATTAGATATTAAAACATCTTAGTGTTATTATGAAAGTAGTTTTGACCTTAGAGACCCTCTGAAATGGTCTCAGGGACATATTATATTCTATGCTATGCCATACTACAACATGCTAATATTAAACTCTTAGAGGAAAGCTACGTGGTGCCGTGGATAGCATGGTAGGTCCCAGAGTCAGGAAGACCTAAGTTCAACTCTTAACTCAAATACTTTCTAGTTGTGAAACCCCAGGTAACTTCTGTCAAACTCAGTGTCCTTTTCTACAAAAGTGGAATGATGATAGTATCACCTAACATAATATAAGAATGCTATGAAAATTGAAAGAGATCATGTACATAAAGTGTATTATGAAATCTAAAGTGCTATATAAATGCTATTATTATTGTTGTTGTTGTTGTTGTTGTTGTTGTTATAGTACTGTAGTTCAGATTAGCAGAGCATAATAGTGCTTGGGAACTTGTCTTGACACTCACCAGTAGACTTTTCTGATCAAAGCACAGTGACTAATAAAATTTGACAGCATGATGATATCTTTTCTCAGAGGAAGCAGTAAGAACTACTATTTTATGACCAACAAGGAAGAATTTATTGGTGTAAAATTGATGGAAATCTTGAATAAATATGGATAGTAAGGCATATGTCCTAGACTTTGAGTGTTTTGTTTATTTTTAATGTGAAAGAAACCTATGAGACTATGGACATTAAATAAAAGAGGGGGAGGATCAAAAGTAATGGGAGATTCTGACATATGAAAGTCTAAGTATAAATGTAAATCATTCCAAATGAAAAAGAAAAAAAGGAAGTATCTAAAGAAGCCCATGTGGCTACTTTCTATAAGTAAACTTTTTTTTAAAGGGAAACCTGTGAAGGATGGCGAAAAAACACACAATCAGAGTTGCTGGGTGAAGTCCTTCAAAGTTCAGCTCAAATACGTCTCATGAAATCTCCCTTTTTTCCTCCAGACAAGTGATTGTCATCTTTTTTTGATCTTTCAACGCCCTTCTCTTAGGCATCTTCTCCTTTCTATTATTGTCTCTGTGTCTTAGCTTTCCTGTTAAATTGTAAGCTTCTTAAAGATAAGGACTATGACACAGTCATCTTTGTATCCCCTGCTGGGTCTAGTGTGACCCAGCATTTATTAAAGTAGCATTTATTAAGTGACTGTTGTATGCCAAGTATTATACTAAGCAAAATTTGGGCTGAATGGTAGAACTTAACAGCAAGTTAAGTAACTCTGCCTCACAAGGGTTTGTTGATGAATCAATGTCAACTTTTTAGAGAGAGGTCTCTAATGAATTACCATGGGTTTATGGCTTTGACTCTGTCATGTTTAGTAATCTTATTAGTCCACTTGTATGAAGAAAGAGTTCTTCCTTACCAAATTTTTGGATGACACAAAACTGGAAGAGAGTGCTAATATGCTAGATGTCAGACAAGATTCAAAAAAAGTTTCATTAGATTGATGATGAGCCAAAGGAAATAAAATGAAATAATCTAAACACAATATAGGAGAGATAAAGCTTAATATTAGTTCATGTAAAATAAAGACCTTGGGGCTTTATTTTTTCATAAACTCAGGAAGCCAACATCATGATTTAGCTGCTTAAAAAGTCAGTGGTATCTTGGGATGTTGTAGTAATAAGAGCACAGATACACACACATACACACACACGTGTATAATAATGTGTGTGTGTGTGTGTGTGTGTGTGTGTGTTGTGTGTGTGGAAAGAATTGCGCAAGAGTAGAGTCTTCCCTGGTCTATCAAGTGGAATGTTGTATTCAGTTATAGGTGCTAAATTTTAAGAAAGACATTTATATATCCAGAAGAGGACAAGAACAATCATATTACATGGAAATCAAGTTATGAGGAATGATTAAAGGAACTAGGAGAAGTTTCTCTTAAAGGAGAAAGAATTAATGAGACATGTTTGCTGTCTTCCAATATCTACAGAAATAGGCTCAATGAGAAAGAGGTATTAAATTTGTTCTATGTTATTCTAGAAAGCAAAACTTGAGTCAGTGGAGGGAAGTTACAAGGAGAGAGTCTCACACAATAAGAACCTACAATTGAAGATTTTCACCAATAGGAAAAATTTTCTGTCACTGAAAGTATTCAAGCAGAAATTAAAATACTGAGGAATATACTCCCAAATCAGACATGAAATTGGACTATATGACTTCTAAGGTACCTTTTAACTCGAAGCTTCTATGATTTCAGGATACTAATTTTGAATCAGTTATTACTAAAAGAGTCTTTCATTTTCAGTTGCCTTAAAAAAAATCTAACCTAACATACATATACAAAAATGTCTTCTGTTGCAAGGATGGCAAATGCTTATAATTATTGTCACTGGGAAGGCTGAGGCTGGTGAATGTTTTTTAAAAAATGGTAGTTGGGATGGGGAGTTTTGAGCTGCAGGAGGGCAAAAAACTATTGGGATATACACTAGCTCAGTAGTGGGTTTGGGACCGTGACTGGCCACTGAATTTTCAGCTTCAGAAAAGGGCAAGCTAGCTTCAAAAGGAAAAAAAATCCTTAGGGAATAGAAAGGCAACCTGCATCTAACCCTTCACAGCAATTTGAGCTTTTGTGAGTTTCCCATTGATGTTTGCATGGGTTTCTTTAAGAATCTAAGGCTTGGAGTTTTATAATATTCCTGATATCACCTCTTTGGCTAAGGGATCATTTCCAAAAACTTTCTTTTCTTTTTAAAAAATAGATCTTATTGATTTCAACAAAGTTCTAAGTGACAGAGAAAGTAGAGACAATAGGCAAATGTTTATAGATATGATGCAACATTGACTGTGAATAAGTAAGTGGCAATAGATGATGAAAAATGATAAAATTTAAGAAGGGATAGAAATGCTAAGCAAACTACTGAAATCCAAAGAATATTTATTTCAGCTCCTTTGCAGATGTTTTATGAACTATTTTCCATGTTCTTAGCAAATTAATGGACTATTCAAAGTCCAACAGCTTTAGGCGGCCCCTTCCAGGGTCTCATCACCATGGCAGCTCTTTCCTTTTCTTCCCCCAGCACTTCCTGGGACACATGATGAAGTATGGTGAGTTAACCATCCTCTCTCCCAGTGCAACTGCACCCATGGTCTATGCTATCTATATTAACTATGTTAGGCTGTTTTCTAAGCCACTACCCCTCTTTCCAATCATTTTGACCCAAGTGAAAGAATTCTTAGTCTAAGGCTTCAACATACAATTAATACATTTAGCAAGCACTGTTTTGGGTGCTGGAATTGCAAAGCTTTATGTCACCTAAATCTAGTGTTGAGGGCATTTATAATTTACTTCACAATCCTATTCCTCTTGATGCTTAATGTTTTAAATTATGCTAATTTCATAGATTGGTAAATAAAACAGAAAATTAAAAGAGTTGTCCAGCATCACCCAACACTTGTTTATTGCTCAGACACATTAACTCAGTAAGCTTTTTTTTCCAAGGCATTCAACATAAAGGGCCATGATCACCATTCTCCTGATTAGTCTGCATTTTGGCAGTTGTACTTAAAGGAACCCTCCTTTCTCCACTTAGAGTCTGGAGGAGGGAAAAGTCTGAACTGAACAAAACAACCCAGTTCAGAAAACAACATGACATGGCAGAAAGCGTGCTAGGTTCAGAGTTGAACATCCTGGGTTCAAATCCCAGTTCTGTCCCTTCCTATCTGTGTTATCTTGAACAGAAGCTATATCTCAATTTCCTCAGGTGTGAAAGAAGAGATCTGGACTATAGGATGATCACAATATTAAAAATAAAGTTTAAGGTTTTCAAAGCACTCTGCATACATCAGCTCATTTGAGCTTCACAACAATTCTGCAAATCAGATACTAAGGTATGATTTTCTCTATTTTGCAAATAAGGAAACTGAAGTTCAGAGTAAAATGACTTGAGTGCTATATTTTGTGTTCTTTCTTCTCAATATATTTTAAGTACTGTTGTAAAACAAAATAAATTTTCTCCCGTTTCCTTCATTTTCATGTAACCTGAGAAAATCTTCAGGGGCAATGGGAATTTATGTAGATATTTTAGGTATAGTTTCACCTAAAAAAATGACAAGAGTGTGATAAGAGCTCTAGAGTAGAAATGAGGCGAAGATTTCCAATTTCTCTTCCTGTCTCTCCATTTCTATCTGCCTCAGCTCTTTTCTGAGTGGGGAAACAGAATTTGTCAGTATTTTAAGAGTTAAGATCAGAAGGTCTGGGCATCCCCTCGGTGTGGCGTGTTTCCAGGAAAGAAAACTGCTAAGGAAAAGAACAGTGTGGGAATGAAATCCCCACTTGAATGAGATCAGGATGTTCTGAGCTTTGCCCTGGTCCCAGTTGCAAGCTGTGGCTTGGCAGTTCTCTGGTGACATTCATTGCTACAAGGAGGTTGGGTGCACCTTGTGGGAAGTTGGCATCCTGCTCCAAGTGAACACACACAAGTAGACTATGTCAAAGAAAGGCCACCCTGAGGGAGCTCTCAGAGGAAGAGAAGGCTTCCCTTAAGGAGTGGTCAGTTAGACAGTTCTCACCAGAGTCCTCACAAGGATTTGAGGTTAGGGGGTGTGTGAGAATAGGGTGTTATGCAAATAACCTATGTCCTTGGAATAAGGAAGATGGGTTGCTAGGCGATTGCTTTTAAATAAGCATCTTTTTTCTTTTTCTAGCCTTTAAAACAATAGAGACTTTTCAGAAAACGGAACCAAGATGGAGCAAAAGAAATAGTGAGGATTAGAATGGGCTCTCAGATTATTAAATGAATGTTTTATACAAGTGGGAAAGAAGGGAGAAAAATGGGGAAGTAGAAGTGGGGGAGGCACTCTGCTTAAATCTTGCAACCTTATATCAAAGAGAGATTGGTTTAGAAGTATCACATCTCTCCCACCATGTGGTTATTGGCTAAAATAGGTAGGCATCTATTCTGATCTTGTGATGGTCCAGAGATTATTTAATCTGAATTCCTGGTCCAAACACCGATGAGTTGATTGGTTGAAAATTGGTTGACTTTTAAGAAATGAGTATTTTCCTTGACCATTGTTAAAGGTCCATGACCTTTATTTTTATTTTTTGGGGGAAGAGAGAGCCAGGGAGAGACAGAGATTAGAGAGAATGAGAATTGGGTGATCAAGACCTCTGATTTAATCAGTGTAGAATATCATTAATGTGAAAATTCCCTACACACGTGCAGATTTGTAGTTTGTGTATTAACATTATGGTCATTGAGTGTTGCCTGGATCACTGAAAGATTGTGGCTGGACCATAGTCATACAGCTACTATGTGTCAAAGGGAGGACTTGAACCGAAATTATCCTGATAGGTCCTTTCATCATTGTGCATTGTTGCCTCTCTATCAAGTAAAATAATAACTTGAATTTATTACTGTGCATTTAATAAAACTCCTTTATTCTCAGTGCCTTATAGTGATCAATACATTTTTGGTTGGATCCATCCAACTAATTTTATTCTCAGAATATGACATTATTATTTTTTTAGAATTGGCCAAGTTGTTTGGTTGGGTTTTATACTTTATCTTGATAGATAAGAAAGTATGTGTGTATGTATGTGTCTATGTATATAGACACATGTATTTTACTTTTTTCACCAGTTGTTAAAAGATTTTAATCTTTTGTTAAGATGTAGGCATGGTTTTTCAGAGAGTTGGAGAGAAATGGTAATTACTATCAGGCACTAAATATTTCTCATCCAGCTCAGTGCCTCCTAATGTTGGGATTTACAAGCTGAACATCCAAATATTGTTGGGGTTCCAGGCTGGTGTTGCAAGGAGTCTCCAAAGTTGTAGGCTTAGATCTCTCCAGTTCAAGAGGCAAAAATTTTATTATTATGCTGTTAGTAGCAAGGTAGATTCTAAAAGAGAAAGAAGCAAAATAGTGGGGAACAAACATTAAACATTGTAATTATTTTATTATTATTATTTTTTGCTGAGGTAATTGGGGTTAAATGATTTGCCCAGAGTCACACAGCTGGGAAGCATAAAATGTCTGAGGTCGGATTTGAATTTAAGTTCTCCTAAATTCAGGGCTGGTGCTCTATCCACTGCACCACCTAGCTGCCCCAAAACATTGTATTTATAAAGGTTAAAAGTTTTCTGGATTTAGGGTTTGTTTAGATTACTAAATTTTTAGGGTACTAATTTCACGTTTACTTAGTTTCAAAGAAAGCTTTTGATTTGTTATTTTTATGAAGGCTACTGATATGCTAAAGACTTAGTTCCAAGATTCTACTGATAGGTTAATTTTATGACTTAGAGGTTAGTTTAGATTTAGAGCTAGTCTTCTTCCTTCCAAAGCCATTATTATCATTAATAGTTAGATCTTTCAGAGGCAGATTTAACTTTTTAATTAGCATTCTTTTGTATTTGAATTAATACAGTGTTCTGGGGTCAAAAAGTATATATTTAAATGATGGAGCAATGGTACTGTATAGTTGAGATAACAGTCACATCATTCTCTTTTCAAACCATATCTCTGAGATTACAATCACATCACTAATATTATTAACACTTAAAATAATTAATGATTGTAATTATTAATAATTTATTACACTGGCTAGCATTTATGTGGTGTTTTAAGGTTTATAAAGCACTTTACAAATATCTCATTAATCCTTACAACAACTCTGAAAGTTAAGTTCTGTTTTTATTCACATTTTAGAATGAACAAATCTGAGGTCAACACAGGTTAAGTGATTTGCCTAGAGTCATATAGCTAGGAAGTATTTTAGCTGAGATTAAGCTAAGGTCTTCCTGACTCCTAAATCTTAAATCCAGTCTTCTATCCACTTTGTCATCCAGCTGAAGGTGTTTCCATCTCAGAAACCTCAGCATAAAATTCCTTACAACAGTGCTATCAAGGACATGTTTCCAGAGTCCCTGAGTAGTTTTTAATGATTATTTCTGCGATTTGTTATGTACTAACAATACAGAATTGGTCATAAACCTTTGCAGCCTCTCAGACTCTGCTTTCAGACACTTCTGAAAGAGAAGTAATCATATTACTTGCCAACAGAAGGAAATGAATGAAAGAATATTTCAAAAAGAAAGGTTGCAAAAGAGAGTAGAAATCTTTCATTGACACTACCATTGGGAATGAAAATAGATTTCCTCTAAGATATAAATAAAGATGTGGAGAGAGCAGTTCTCTCACCATCACTTCTAGAAGTACTGTTACATCACGTATGTGTGGGTAAAACAGGCTGCATTGCATCGTGGTAAAGTGCAAAGTGTGCAGACTTTGGTATCAGGATGCCCTGGATTCAAGTCTTTCCTCTGACACATACTATGTCACCCTCAGCAAGTCACTTGATGTCTTAGGTCCCCTTTCATTAAATTGTCAAATTGCAGAACAGTTGTTTATCTGCATTGTAGAAGAAATGTTCTTATTAGGAGTTCCATATTTCAATAAAATTTCAGTCCTAATAAACAAAATAATAAAAATTAAATTTATCTTTATAAAATATGTGTACATAAACATATGCATATTATACATACTATGTATATTCACATATACACATTTTCTGACACCTAATGGGCATTCAATAAAGACTTGTGGAATGAATGAATGATTAACTGGATGGATATATCTGTGGGCAGCTAGGTGGTGCAGTGGTTAGAGTGCCTAATCTGAGCACAAATCCACCTTCAGATACTGACTAGTTGCCTGGATAAGTTATTTAACCCTATTTGCCTCAGTTTCCTCATCTGTACATTGACTTGGAAAAAGAAATGGCAAATTATTCCCTTATCCTAAGCTGATAGTTTCCACATCTGAGAGTTCGTCATAAGAATGAAATTTCATATCCAGCTTTTGTTGTAACTATAGGTAAGGATATGTATGTCTATCAACACATCATATATATTATATATTTTTTCAATTCTCAACTGAACCACTTTTTGCTTCCCCCTTTTCTCTCTCTTCACTCTTAAATATTTTTTTCTTTTGTGCATGTGACTTACAATTTAGTCCAACAATAAATGTCAGCATATAACATAAAAGCAAGAAAACCTCAATATATTCCTTAAATTGTCCATTGTTTGCTTAATTCAATTCTGATTTGACTTTTAATTGTAAATGTAAGGGGGGAAATAACAGTAGGAGTAGGAAAGCTGCTTTTACTTTGAAACTCCATTTTAGATGATCCAAATATGAGTGAGGTACCAGTGAGTGGATGACAGACATCTGGTAGTGGGTATTTTGAAGCAGGGAGGATTATGACCTTAGCACCACCCATAAACCAAACCATTGAAAAATGTAAGTTTGGGCATTTTCACCATAAATTTAAAGGCACCATAAACTTAACCACTTCTGGAATATATTTAAAATAGAATATAAACAAGTCAGTCATAACATTTGTTGTCTCTATGTGATGTTCTTTTTCTTCTTTAAAATAATATAAAGGTTCTCTCTGGGAAAGAGAGCAGGTTTCTCAGGGAGGTTTTCTGGAGGCAGCCTTAGTTTCAGTTAAAAATAAATAATCACCCAAAACGCAGCCAGGTGATAAAAGTTCAGATCTTTTATTGTCTCTAATATAGCCCGGTTAGCCTCTCATTCTGCTCGGTTCCAAAAGCTCCCTCCGAATGTCTCCAAATCCAAAGGTTTTGTCCTTCAGCCTCTGCCTCTGCTTTCTTCAGCCTCCAGCCAGCACAAAGATGGAATGAATCTCTTGTCTCCTTCACTTGGGGCTCGGCTAGCTTTCTGGCGAGTCTTTCAGACCAGCTTGGTCTCAGTGGGGAAAGTGCAGGAGCTCAGCCACCAACCACAGTGGTGTGAGATGAAGATGAATCTGGTTGTGCCTCTGAGAGAGCCTTCTCAGTCTTCAGCTCAACTCTCCCGAGAGCCTCTGTCTGTTTTATATGAGAAAGAGGAATTGTGGGATACAAGAGAGAAGGATTATGAGTTTTCTCCCATAGTGCTCTCTGGCCCTAAGAGTTTCAAGGGAGGTGTGAATTCAAAAAGTTACACAGTTAACTTTGTGACTCTCCCATACTTGTGAATTCCAATGAGTAAAGGTGTGAACACAAGCATTGTATCAATTAGTTCTACTTAGTACCTTGTTTCAGGTTCTGGCCCAAAACATCTTCTTGTAAGATCAGATCAATAATTTATCAACTCTAATGAGTTAGCAGTTTGTAAAGATTCCAACATCTCTGTATAATCTGAAAAAAAAAAAAAAAAGAGAGAGAAGTGACTAAAACCCAAGTTTAGTTACTTAGTTAATAGATAGTTACCTATCTATTCAAGTCATTCTGATCTATATTTTGCCACTGGACCCAGATGGCTCTGGAGGAGAAAGTAAAACTGGTGATTTTGCATAGCTTTCTGTTGCTTAAATCCATTCATTTTGTACGTTCTCCCTGAAAGTCACTGGCTTCTTTGAGAAAAAGGTCAACCAACAATAACAATTTATTCTATTTGTTTTATGCTTCTTATTTCCTTCTAATGTTATTAGAATGGAAACTCCTCGAGGGCAGAGACTTATGTAAACTGTCTCCTCCTCCATGCTTAGCATAGTTTTCTCTCTGCTCTCCTTTGGAGTTTGGTAAACTTCTCTTGTATTGTTCTTGCTTAGTATTCTGAAACCATTAAAATGCTGCCTGGTGATGATCATGTCACTTTTTACTTTGGCTACAAATCTGGTCTGTGCATCTACCTTCATTATAATTTGTGAATCTCCTCATCTTATAACTGCTGCATTCTAACTTCTTTCCCTAAGCTGCATTACTTTGTCCTAGAAATCCAAATTGAAATGCAATACAGCTGAACACTGTTGGATGGTTTAAAAAACCCACCTATACTTAAATAAAGTACTAGTCTGGAGTCAGGAAGACCTGAGTTTAAATATGACTTCAGATACTTACTAGGCAAGTCACTTAACCCTGTTTGCCTCAGTTTACTCATCTGTAAAATAAGCTGGAAAAAGAAATAGCAAACCACTACAATATTTTTGCCAAGAAAATCCCAAATGCGGGCACACAGAATCAGATACACCTAAAATGGTGGAACAAAGACAACATATTATGATTATTTATATGTGTATCATCCCTTCTTAAAATGAAAGGTACTGGAGCATTTCTCTCAGCCTCTAACACTGTGCTTTGTAAACATTAAGTGCTTAATGAACATTTGTTAAATTGAATTTTCTACCAATAAAAGGAGAGATCAATAAAATTGAAAGTAAAAAAAACTATTGAATTAATTAATAAAACTAAGAGTTGGTTCTATGAAAAAACCAACAAAATAGACAAACCCTTAGTAAATCTGATTAAAAAAAGGAAAGAGGAAAATCAAATTGTTAGTCTTAAAAATGAAAAGGGAGAACTCGCCACTAACGAAGAGGAAATTAGAGCAATAATTAGGAGTTACTTTGCCCAACTTTATGCCAATAAATTCGACAACTTAAATGAAATAGAAAAATACCTCCAAAAATATAGCTTGCCCAAACTAACAGAGGAAGAAGTAAATATCCTAAACAGTCCCATCTCAGAAAAAGAAATAGAACAAACTATCAATCAACTCCCTAAGAAAAAATCCCCAGGACCAGATGGATTTACATGTGAATTCTACCAAACATTTAAAGAACAATTAACTCCAATGCTAAATAAACTATTTGAAAAAATAGGGATTAAAGGAGTCCTACCAAACTCCTTTTATGACACAGACATGGTACTGATACCTAAACCAGGTAGGCTGAAAACAGAGAAAGAAAATTATAGACCAATCTCCCTAATGAATATTGATGCTAAAATCTTAAATAAAATATTAGCAAAAAGATTACAGAAAATCATCAGCAGGATAATACACTATGACCAAGTAGGATTTATACTAGGAATGCAGGGCTGGTTCAATATTAGGAAAACTATTAGCATAATTGACTATATCAATAATCAAACAAACAAAAACCATATGATCATCTCAATAGATGCAGAAAAAGCATTTGATAAAATCCAACATCTATTCCTAATAAAAACACTTGAGAGCATAGGAATAAATGGACTTTTCCTTAAAATAATCAGGAGCATATATTTAAAACCATCAGTAAGCATCATATGCAATGGGGAAAAACTGGAACCTTTCCCAGTAAGATCTGGAGTGAAGCAAGGTTGCCCACTATCACCATTATTATTTAATATCGTATTAGAAACACTAGCCTCGGCAATAAGAGTCAAGAAAGATATTAAAGGAATTAGAGTAGGCAATGAGGAAACCAAACTATCACTCTTTGCAGATGATATGATGGTATACCTAGAGAACCCCAGAGATTCTACTAAAAAGCTATTAGAAATAATTCATAATTTTAGCAAAGTAGCTGGCTACAAAATAAATCCCCATAAATCCTCAGCATTTTTATACATCACCAACAAAACCCAACAGCAAGAGATACAAAGAGAAATTCCATTCAGAATAACTGTTGATACCATAAAATATTTGGGAATCTATCTACCAAAGGAAAGTCAGGAATTATATGAGCAAAATTATAAAAAAGTCTCCACACAAATAAAGTCAGACTTAAATAATTGGAAAAATATTAAGTGCTCTTGGATCGGCCGAGCGAACATAATAAAGATGACAATACTCCCTAAACTAATCTATTTATTTAGTGCTATACCAATCAGACTTCCAAGAAAATACTTTAATGATCTAGAAAAAATAACAACAAAATTCATATGGAACAATAAAAAGTCGAGAATCTCAAGGGAATTAATGAAAAAAAAAAATCAAATGAAGGTGACCTAGCTGTACCTGATCTAAAATTATATTATAAAGCAGTAGTCACCAAAACCATTTGGTATTGGCTAAGAAATAGATTAGTGGATCAGTGGAAAAGGTTAGGTTCACAAGACAGAATAGTCAACTATAGCAATCTAGTATTTGACAAACCCAAAGCCCCTAACTTCTGGGAAAAGAATTCATTATTTGATAAAAACTGCTGGGATAATTGGAAATTAGTATGGCAGAAATTAGGCATGGACCCACACTTAACACCATATACCAAGATAAGATCAAAATGGGTCCATGACCTAGGCATAAAGAACAAGATTATAAATAAATTAGAGGAACATAGAATAGTTTATCTCTCAGACTTGTGGAGGAGAAAGAAATTTGTGACCAAAGATGAACTAGAGACCATTACTGATCACAAAATAGAAAATTTTGATTACATCAAATTAAAAAGCCTTTGTACAAACAAAACTAATGCAAACAAGATTAGAAGGGAAGCAACAAACTGGGAAAACATCTTCACAGTTAAAGGTTCTGATAAAGGTCTCATTTCCAAAATATATAGAGAACTGACTCAAATTTATAAGAAATCAAGCCATTCTCCAATTGATAAATGGTCAAAGGATATGAACAGACAATTTTCAGAGGATGAAATTGAAACTATTACCACTCATATGAAAGAGTGTTCCAAATCATTATTGATCAGAGAAATGCAAATTAAGACAACTCTGAGATAGCACTACACACCTGTCAGATTGGCTAAGATGACAGGAAAAAATAATGATGAATGTTGGAGGGGATGCGGGAAAACTGGGACACTAATGCATTGTTGGTGGAGTTGTGAACGAATCCAACCATTCTGGAGAGCAATCTGGAATTATGCCCAAAAAATTATCAAATTGTGCATACCCTTTGATCCAGCAGTGTTTCTATTGGGCTTATATCCCAAAGAAATACTAAAGAAGGGAAAGGGACCTGTATGTGCCAAAATGTTTGTAGCAGCCCTATTTGTAGTGGCTAGAAACTGGAAAATGAATGGATGCCCATCAATTGGAGAATGGCTGGGTAAATTGTGGTATATGAATGTTATGGAATATTATTGTTCTGTAAGAAATGACCAGCAGGATGAATACAGAGAGGACTGGCGAGACTTACATGAACTGATGCTAAGTGAAATGAGCAGAACCAGGAGATCATTATACACTTCGACAACGATATTGTATGAGGACATATTTTGATGGAAGTGGATTTCTTTGACAAAGAGACCTAACTGAGTTTCAATTGATAAATGATGGACAAAAGCAGCTACACCCAAAGAAAGAACACTGGGAAACGAATGTGAACTATCTGCATTTTTGTTTTTCTTCCCAGGTTATTTATACCTTCTGAATCCAATTCTCCCTATGCAACAAGAGAACTGTTCGGTTCTGCAAACATATATTGTATCTAGGATATACTGCAACATATCCAACATATAAAGGACTGCTTGCCATCTAGGGGAGGGGATGGAGGGAGAGAGGGGAAAAAAATTGGAACAGAAACAAGTGCAAAGGATAATGTTGTAAAAAAAAAAAATTACCCTGGCATGGATTCTGTCAATATAAAGTAATTATTAAATAAAAATTTTTAAAAAAAGAATTTTCTACCAGTTAATCAAAATGTGAAACCATTATCCTATTTCAACTCATATTCCTATATCAAAAGCCAAAAGAAAGAAATCCCAGTAAATGTAGAAACCTTACTTAGAGTATGTACCAAAGGAGACCAAGTTAAAAATGAATCAGACAGGTCATTTGATAAATGAAGTAAGAGTTGAATTTGTCATTCAGCATTGTGAAGCAGCCTGAGCTGTAAGGCTGTGGCCCAAGAGGAAATTAAACAACAGGAGAATAAATGAAAATGAGTTTAATTTGAACTGTTGGTGATGTGGCAACATCAAAGGTTGGCAGAGCTCAATGACAGTAGAGTAAGGAAATTAAGCATTGTTGTAATTGGAGATGGACAGCATTTAATGTTTATCCTGAGCTCTTGGGACAGATATCGTGCTCCCATTTATCCTCATTGATCTTTCTTCATCATCACAGTTGGTCTTTCCAAAGACTTACCTTCTCTTTCCTTTCTTGACCTATTAGTCCTCCATCAGTGATGCTAATAATGATCCTCTTCTCATGTTAAATGGTATGCCATAGCAAAATCAGAAATTTACATATATGTCATAGAAAGAAAGATTATCGAGGTCACGTAGCACCTGCTACCTATTGTTGGATGAGCTTATTGTCATTTTAATTTAAAGGATATCAGTTCTGCCCAGGGATGTGCTGGTAAAATTTTAATAACCAGCTTTCCAAAAAATTGTGTATGATACATTTTACAATTTAATCTGAATTTTAAACCTTCATTAAATTTCTTAAGTTTAGAAAAATCAATAAAATAAAAATAAAGCCCTTTGCTGATTTCCGAGATGTAAACATTCACATTGAAAATGTAACAATTTGGAGAGCCAGTCTGAGCTCTCCAAACACCCCTGGTTCTATTCTCAGACATGAAAAAAAAAAAAAAAGCCAATGGAGTTTCTATGTTAGTTTTAGAGTTTTCCCTTTATTATTTAATATAGGCTTTATAGTTGTTAAGATAGCGACTTCTTTTGAGTAACTTGACTTTAAGAACATTTGGGTTCAAGTCTTAAATCATTTGACCTTTTTCAGCCTCAGTTTTCTCATCTTTAAAATAGGAAATTGATAGCATTTGTTTGGATTTGTAAGAATCAAATGAGATAATGTGGACAAAATGCTGTGCAAACTTTAAAAAGCTACACATTATACCATCCATCCTTTGAGGAATAAGAGAAAATGTAATGGTGATGTGATATTACTTATGAAAGGAGACAGGGACACAAGCTTCAGATAGATCTGTGGTTGACTAGAAACCAGAATGCATTGACTCATTTGCTTACATAAGTGGTAGCATGTGTGTCTCAGCCAACTCTCTAAGACTAGAAGTTATAGACAGGTTGCCTCTGTATCGGTGAAGGGAGTTTCCAAACTGAGATTTCTTCCCACATGACAAAATTATATGCTTGAAAAAATATCTCTTCTCCTTACCCCTCCAAAAAAAGTGGCTATATTTTTTTTGTGTTTGCATGTGTTTAGATTCCAGGAGGAGGAAGTAGGACAGAGAAGTTAATTTAATAAATAGTCCAAAGTTATGTCTTAACAGAGAGATCTTTTAATTGATGTGTGATCTAAGGAGGAACTTCTCTGTAAGTGTCCTTTACTTTTAGAAATTGTTATTGGCTTACCTTTTAACACAATTATAGGCAACATTGTTAATCTCTATATTTATAGTCAGCTCTATTCCTGTGATTCTCTGAAATTTTTATATAGATAAAAAAAGTCTAGATGAGGTGAAATCTGCAACTACTTATTCAAATGTCCATCTCTGTACTTACCATCAACTAATTCTGGAACTTAACAACAATAATCAGAACCAAGATTCTTGGGAAGAAGATATCATGGGTGTTCTCTGGTGAGGTAAAAATGATGGCTGAGTATGCAAGCCTTTTTTAGCCATTTCTTTAAAATATATTTCTCTTAAAGAAATAGTTTCTAAGAGTTCTCCAGGGAATTCAGGGTCAAACAAAATGCTAAGTAATTCCTCACCTCTATCATGTGATTTCATTAGAATAGGGCGCACCCAGTGAGAAAGTACCTTTACTTGCCAATCAACAAACAGAACTGAAATCCAGGTTTTTCTGACTCTGAGATTAGTCCTTTATTTGCTACATCACATTTCCTTCAGTTAATTGTATATGGTTTCAAGTCAAGAAAAGCTACATTTGAATAATAATTATGTCAACTAGCTCAGATCATCATAGTCTTGAACTTCACATTACTGGCTTAGTATTAGACCTTTTCCCCTGTGTGGAAGAGTCAAAATTGAAAGTCAAACCTAGATTTTTGCAATGAGTAAAATTGATAAAATATTTCCATATGTAAAAATAAGCCAGTTTTAGCATCCTAGATTTAGAGGTTATCTTGTCCAATATTGTGCTGAATGGGTAGATACTCTCTACAAAAAGGGCCACTAAGCCTCTACTTAAATAACTATAATCATGCAGAGCTTGGTACTTCATAAGGCAAGCCATTCTGTTTGGGTAGCTCTAATGTTTAAGAATTTTGTCCAGATGTGGACTCTTTGACTCCTTTTGACTCTTACCAATTAGTTTTTCTTCTGTCATCTGGAATTCTCTTATGTATATTCCCCAAAGAAAAAGTTGAATAGCCTCTTTTCTATGTGACAGCTTTTAAAATATTTGAGGATGGTAATCCATTCTAAGCTCCTTCTTCTATCTTCTTTTCCAGACTAAATTCTGTCCTCAGAACTGTCACACATAGAGCATTATTTTGAGTCTTGTCATCCTTCTAGATACCTTTTAAGAACTTCAAATATAACCTGATCAATTCAGTGGTACTGATCATACACTGGTCATTTCCATTTTTGTAAACACTCTCCTTCTACCAGGACTTCTTAGACTTGCATCAGTTTCTCCCTGGACAGCCACTCACAGGGTTATCTTATATTGAACTTGGGCTTAACCAAAACCTAAAGACCTGTTCCATATAAAGTCTGGCCACATCTATCTTGTCTTGTATTTGTATAATTAACATTTTTAGCCAAGGTAGAACTTTATCCCTATAATGTTTCATCTTCTTAGGGTTAACTTATCTTAAACTTATCAAGATTTCTCCTTCCTTCCTTCCTTCCTTCCTTCCTTCCTTCCTTCCTTCCTTCCTTCCTTCCTTCCTAGTATTAATCCTCAAATGGGTAAAATGATCCATGATTAGGCGAAATTTGAGTACATTGGTTTTCTATAGCCAAATTGGCTCTTTACACTGATTCACAGGTTTGTAGCTTTCTAGTTGAAAGAGATCTCAGATGCCATTTTGTATAATCACCTCATTTTATGAGTAAGGAAATTGAGACTTGGAAATGTTAATTGACGTTTTTATTGTCATCAATGAATACATGTTAAAAATCAGGATTTGAATCCAGATCATTAGCATCTACTTCGTGCAAAGTGGTAGACTAAGTGCTGAAAATATAAAGAGAAAAGAAAAAATAGTTATTATTCTCAAGAAGCTTTAATTCTCTTGGCCCAGTATAGTTGAACCAGATAATTTCTTTCACATCTTTTTATTGTACTAGTATTTATAAGTACTTAGAATTCAATTTTATTCAGTAGTGTGGTAGTATATGTGTAAGTCAGAGACAGAGACAAAGAGAGACAAAAGGGGGGGGAGGAAGAGGAGTAAGAAGGGGAAAAGGAAGGAGAAGGGAAGAATATGAATCCCCATATGCCCCAGGATTCTTTGAATCTTTGATGAGCACTTCTACACACAGCTGTAGTTTTAATTACATAGAAATCCTATCTCTTCTTTGTACAGCACCAGAGTATCCTCCCAGAGCTTGAGAGGGAACTACAGACTGCTGGGCATAGGCAGGCTAAATTATAGTTATTATCTGACAACTCCTTGAAGACCAAAGATGATTATCCTCTGATGAGAAGCCCCCTAACCCAAAATGAAACAAAACAAAAGTTTGCTTTCCATCCCCATATTCCACTAACAGCCACACAATAATTTACTGGTTGTATCACTCACTAAATACTTCCTTAGCCCCATTTTAAAAAATATGAAACTTACAAACTCTCTGCAGAGCTACATTTGTGTTCATCCATTCCACTCCTGATATCCTGGAAGGAAGGGAGGCGCTTATAGTAGCAGACATTGTGGTAAAATCTGAAAAATTGGAAATCAGCTTTCCGTTCCACACCACTCCTCTTAGATACACATTTGCAGTGTGGTGTAGTGGAAAGAGCACCAGACTTGAAGGTCAGGGACATAAGTTCTTTGCTTGAGCTTGAATTATAGCTGCATAAGGGGATGGACTATGGTACTTTTCTTAAAAGAAAATATTCATTGAGTTTGACTTTTTCATTTTTGAACTTTTGATCTTTTGGGAAGATGCATGTTAAAAGCACTATTTCACAGGTGCAATAGGAAGAAAGCCTTCCTTGGCTAAATTAGAGAATAATGATAATGATTATTATCAGAATAATACCCACCCTTCCTTTGCTTTTCTGTTCCTCCCTTTCTTCATTAGCTTACAGCAGTTTAAAATCCATGAAAGTTAGTTTTCCAGGCATCCAAATATTTAGAATAAAACCATTTAAAACTGCTGGTTTAAAAGATATGGATATGAACCACCAAACTTACTTATCCCTAGGAAACCATGAAAAAATTGCCTTCCTTTGTATAATTTCTATCAGATAGCTGAATGTGCTATTATTTATGTGATACACATAGTATAAAGTTGGAAATATCTTGCCTTACTTATACAATTTACAAAATATGCAACTTATATATATATGTAAAAGATTGTGGGATCTTTAAGCCTTTGTTTATTCTGTTTTAGGGGAGGATCTAACACTGAATATTTAATTGATACACATGTTTATCTGATGAGTTGGGGATTTAAAAATCTGCCTAATAAATACTATAATTTTCTTCTTAAATTAGTATTGTGAGATAAATAGAGATATGTATACATCTCCAAATGTCAGTCAACATATGCTCATTAAAAGCTTGCTCTGCATAAGGAACGGTGATGCATACAATGATATGCAACACTATTAAAGATAAATATAGTATCAAGACTCAGGAAGCTTACCTAGTTAAAGGCATAAGATACATAAACACAAACTCTAGCAAATAATGGTTTGATTTGGTTTTTATAGTAAGTACAAGAAGTAATCACAAGATTGTTGTTGTTCAGTCATTTCAGTCATGTGCAAGGCTTTGTGATCCCACTTGGGATTTTCCTGACAAAGATATTGGAGTGGTTTGCCATATCTCCCTCTGGCTTATTTTACAGATGAGAAAACTGAGGTAAACAGGGCTAAGTGACTTACACCGGGTCACACAGCTAGTTAAGTATCTGAGGGCAAATGTGAGGGAAGATGACTCTCCCATGGGCTCTACCCATTGCACCATCTAGACTACAGACAAAATTAGATCATCCTCTGGGAAGCCCATACTTTCAAATACCAATCCACAGGACTTAAAGGTCTCTAGGTGTTGGGCTATTTCCTTCAGAAGAGAAGTAATATTTCCTCTAAATTTCTTATATTTTACTGTGCCTAGCCTATTGTTCGGCACACAGTAGGTACTGAATAAATATTTGGTGAATTGAATCTATTGATTGTGCATGGGGATATGGAATTCTACTACAAAAAAAAAATTAGAACTGCCTTGGAATAAGACGCAGTGAGTTAAAATGTGACCCTTGGGTCTTCACTACAATGCCAATTTTATGAAAGCTATGGCAAGGCTTAGGTGACAAAATTTTAAAATCACTTGAAATCCACAGTAACTTAATAGCGTTAGTTCTTGGGTTAAAAGTTACTTATAAGCCTTTTCCTACCTCCTTTTCCTGTTCTTTCAATTGGTTCACTGTGAATAACCTATTTCCCCCCTCCAGATCCATCTATGAATTTTCTAGTTCATCCATCCCCACTTGCACATATGCTAAGTTTGTGGTGGTTGCTTTAGCTATTCGGGGTCTGGAACTGTGATTTCATCAATCCTAAACTCTAGTGATACAGATCAACCATCTTTGATCATGGCTTATAGTCTTGTAGAATTATCTATGTGCATGGAGAGGTTGTGACTTACCTGGAGTCATATAGCTGGTATGTGTAAGAAACAGGAATAGAATCTTGGTCTTCCTGACTCCAGGGCCTGCCATTTATCAACTACAGTATACTGCCTCTAATGAGAGATGACATTTAAATGACCAAAATCTCCAAATGCTATTCAACCCTTGGCATTTTACATAGACTATGCTGTTATTGGGCTACAGCATATTATCTTTTTTTTTTTTTTGCAGGAGCTGCTTGAAACCTGTCAAATAACTATAATTTTTACAATCCCATAATAGTGTAACCAGGTATTCAGACTTTTTCCTGCAGGCCAAGGGATGCTGGGAATTGTGATCAATCTAATATTAAAATTCCCATTATTCACAGTCAGGTTTCAGACTCCCCTCCTTCTCCCACCCCAGTATTTATGAATATTTTGAATGTTGAGTGGATTGTAGCTTCATCAGGTTGTTTTACTCTCTCCCCTGACATAGATTGTACTTCCTTTATATCATAGTAAATGGCTTCTTCAGATTAATGCCCCGCCCCCCCAGATAGAAACAAAACTTCATGACTTTTCATGGATAACCTTCTTGGCACAAGCTTTTTTAAACTTAGATAAACTATATCTCAAAGAACAGACAATATACAGTCCAATGCCAGATGTATCCTGGAAGTTTCCAGCTTGGTAGGACCTATCAGGACTACTTTCATCTAAAGATCTCACCTCATATTTCACTGAAAAAAAAAAAAAAGAATCCATTTACAGAAAGAATTGTCTTCTTCCTTACTCCTTTTCCCCCACTGTCTCCTTTTTTATCCCTATCTCTCCTGAGGACAGGTAGGGAGTTAAGCATTCATTACGTGCCAGACACTGTGCTAAGCATTTTACAAATATTATTTTATTTGATCCTTACAAAAACTCTAAGGTAGGACTTATTATGATTCCCTTTTTGGTAGTTGAGGAGACTGAGGCAGAAGTTAAATTACTTACTCAGGGTCACACAACTAGTAAGGGTCTGAGGCAAGATTTCAACTCAGATTTTCCTAATTACAGGCCCATTGTGCCAGTGAACTGCTTTTAAGAACCTATGCTTTACCAGGCTAATCCCTCAATGTGAACTTCCCATACCATCTTTTTCAGAAATTGCCCTATCATCACTGTTCTTTCTCATATCTTCAGTCTTTCTGCTGAATCCTTTCTTACTTCCCAGAAAGATACTCATGTCTCCCCCATCCTTAAAACAAACCTCCCTCCTTCATCCTACCCTCCCTGTTAGCTATTGTACTATATTTATCCTCTGTTCAGCTAAATTCCCCTGATAAAGCTGTCTATACTCACTACCTACACTCCATCCCTTCTCATTTGATACAAAACCCTTTACAATCTGGCATCCAGCATCATTATTCAACTTAAAATGCTTTCTCTAAAGTTGCCAGTGATCTCTTAATTGTCAAATTAAATGATCCTTTCTTAATTCTCATAAATCTTGACTTATCTGCAACCAATGAGATTGTGGATTGCCCTCATCTCCTTAATCTTAAGTCTTCCCTCTGAGATTACTTCCAATTTAACCTGCATTTATCTTATTTTTTATAGTTGTTTGCATGTTATCTCCCCTATAAGATTGTGAAGGCCTTGAAAGCTGAGACTAATTTTTCCCCTTTTCTTTGAATCCCTAGAACTGAACATATTACCTGTTATATAGTAGGTAATGTTCATTGATGATTGATCCTAATATACTCTCTCTTTTTAACACTGCTTTCTCCTGGTTCTCCTCTACTTGTCTGAATATGCTTTCTTAATCTCCTTTACTGGATAATCATTTAAATCTTGCTTTTGTCGGGAGCTTCCTTTCTTCTCTCTCTATACTATCTCTCTTACAGACCTCAACAGTTCCCATTAATTTTTAAATCATCTTTATGCATGATTCCTATACCTGTAGATACAGTCCCACCCTCTTCGGGAGGCTATAGTCTCATGTCACTAATGATCTTCAGGTGGGTCTCCATACTTTAAATCCAATGCAGCTGGACTGACTTTCATATTGCCAGTTTTGCTTTTGAGAACTCCTGTTCACCCTATACTGTTGGGATGCATCAGAGTAGATTTCCTTTTTTGAAAGTTTTCAGATACAGGCTGACTGACCACTCATTGAATAACTTGTAGATGAGACTTCTGTTTGAAGTTCTTGGGAGGAAACAGATAGCAATCAACATATCTTCAACTCTGAAATTTAGAAGTTTTAATGCAGAAGCTGTCTTTGTGAAATGAAGCAAAAATCCTTAGTTCATTTTAAGTTTTATAAATATTGCTTTCAAAATTATTTGTTTGGTATTTTTAAAGCACCCCAACATTGTTAGTAATCTGCCTTTTGATGACATCTCATTTCTCCACTGAAAGTCAGTCTCTTCTCTCCCCTTTCTCCATCCAAAGTCTTTACTCATATCCACATTTAAGATTCCCTAGGTGAACTATAATAATAATAAATTCTCTGGGTAATAATAAAATGCTAATTATTTTCAAAGTGCTTCTTATGCTTTTGGTGCCTCTGATTCCCTTTTTAGTAGTACAAGATGCTATCTGTATTTTGCATAAAAGGTAGCAGATTAGAGAGATTTAGAAGACTAGACAGATATCCCCTTAAACACCAAAGGTTTTGGTATTGGGTTTTGAGTTTTTTGGGTTTTTTTTTTTTTGTGAAGCTCTCATGCATTTTGGGTTCCTGGGGAGAGTGCCATAGTATGAGTGGTTATAGCATTGCTCCCTGATTTAATTTTGTGATACTCAGTCTGTTGTCCAATAGCAAGAATCTTTTTTTTTCTTTTTTCTTTTGCTTCTTCTGAAAACCAGACATACCCTGTTTTTGTGTCATGACTCCAGTCTCTGATTCCAAACACCACTTACCTCTGTAGAATATTATTATTTGGCTCTTGAATGAACTCCCAGTCTTAGTCTATTTGTTTGAGTTGTCAAGAGTGCTAGGCACAGATAATAGAGTGGAAACGCTTGTTCAGGTCTTTGAGTAAGGAGCATTGCTAGGGACATAATCAGCTAGTCTTTAGAAATGCCCTGAGCCTATTCCACAGTTTCCCACATTTATTCCTAAAAGAACATTTTTTTAAAGTGGTTTGATTCTTGGGAACTAAGTACCTCTTTTGACAAAATGTCCTAAAGCTGATTATCTTTGGGTATCTCAGAATACCCAAATGCCTGATGAAAGGTGCTTCCTTTTTTTAAAAAAATGAATATGTGAAGTATAGCCCTGATGAGAGGAAGGGCACAAGGATGATTGTTTTCAAAAGGGGGGAAGCACCTAAGAGGATACCCAAACACATCCAAAGATTAGAAGCAAGTACTAATGACATTATTAGTCTATTACATTGGTACACAGGGAAAATGCTTATGAACTCCTCTGTGGTGCTATTTATTTGGTATTTTCACCAACTCTATTATCTGTGAAAATCAGACATATTAGTAGGTAGCAAGCTGCCCTGGTTCCTAATCTATTGCAGCCAGAGACCAGACAGACTTCTTGAATAGGCTCATAGCTCAAAGGCTGAAAGAGACTCCAGAGACCAGTTAGTCTGATTCCCTTATTTTATACATGAGCCTAGATAGGTCAAGTGACTTGCCTAAGAACACACAGATAATGCTGAGGAGTTAAGAATCCATAGGTCTTTTATCTCAAATCCCAGGACTGTTTCCACTGTTACCTGTCATAATACACTCACAATTACTTTGAATAAAGATTTTGAATTAATTTGGAAGTGTCCGTGTGTTACATTGAAGTCAGTGTCAACTGTGATTGGTTAGTTTATGGAAATTTTATGTGTGTGTGTGTGAGAGAGAGAGAGAGACAGACAGACAGACAGAGACACAGAGAAACAGAGAGAAACAGACACAGAGAGACAGAAACAGAGAGACAAAGACAGAGACACACAAAAACTGAGAGACAGAGACAAAGAGAGAAAGAGGGAGAAAGAGGGAAACAGAGAGAGAAAAACATAGACAAACAGAAACAGAGAGAGACAGACAGAGAGACAGCTGCAAGGAAAAATGAAGTCAGAGAAACAGAGAGAGAGAGAGAGAGAGAGAGAGAGAGAGAGAGAGAGAGAGAGAGAGAGAGAAAGACAGAGAGAGACAGAGAGACAGAGAGAGACAGAGAGACAGAAAAAGAGAGAGTCTCCAATTTATTTGCTTATCATTTTTTTCCCTTGGGCAATAAAATAATGGCAGAAGAAATCAGTGGGAAAAGATGAAATTCTAACCAGAACATCTGCTCCTTGGTGGGCAGAGGTGTTAGTGCCTAAAGTATCCAGCCTCTCTCAAATTTTCTTTTAATGGATAAATTTAAGGCATTTATTTTATGAAAAGGTCATAGACCTGCAGACTTTAGTCACCCCATCTTTCTGCATCATACTGGACTCCAAGTACATGGGAAAAATTACTTTAGGTTATTTAAGTGAAGCAATACACCCCAAGAACCTGCTAAGTTTCATTTCTGCTGTTCTTGTGTGTGTGTGTGTGTGTGTGTGTGTGTGTGTGCTTTTAAAAATATTTTAGCTCTTAAACAAACTACAAAACAGTCTATTACTGGCCATCCTCCAACCACATCACTTCCCAAACCAACTCCTTCTCCTTCCTAGACCCCACCCCCACCTCTTCTGCCCTTTCTCCAAACAACCAGATCCTTTTAAAATTCACCAGTGGAATTTTCTCTCTCCACGTCTGTATGGTGGCTTTTGCGCATTCAGACAGAGCCTCGGTTTCCATAGCAGCGAGCCTCCTCTGCCAGGAGCAGGCGATTTCGGAAGAGGGGATTGTGGTGGAAGGAGGGGGAGGGAGAGAGAGCTGATGAAAAGTCATTAAAGTCTGTCAATTAGTATGCCACGCCAGAGCTGCTTTTCCAAGAGCAGTCAGTGCTCTGTAACTCCCCAGCACCACAGAGCTGGAATGGACAAGGAAAATAGGCTTTCTTGGTTTTTTTTTTTTCTTAATTTGAAGTTGACAAAATTGCAACTACCCACCTCACCAACATTTTTTTTCAGCAACCCAGAACAAGAATTGTTCAGCACTTGACTGACAACTTCTTCCATGTCCACCTCTTCCCTTTTTTTTCTTTTATCTCCCTCCATCTTTAACTTAAAACCTCAGGGAATAGTAGAGTGGAGAGGGCAGGTGAAATCTATTTTTCACAGAAAATCTCTCCCTTTCCTTGTCTATGTCTGTCTGTCTGTCTCTCTCTCTCTCTCTCTCTCTCTCTCTCTCTCTCTCCTCTCTCTCTCTCTTCTCTCTCTCTCTCTCTCTCTCTCTCTCTCTTTCTCTCTCCCCCCCTCCCTCCCTCCCTTCTTCTCTCCCTCTGTCCCTCTCTCTCTTCCTCCCTCCCTCCCTCTCTCCCTCTCTTCCTCCTTCTCTCTCTCCCTCCCTTTCTCTCTTTCTCTTTCTTTCTATTTTTCTTTCCCTACCAGCATCATTTGGCTGTCCTTTTTGTCAGAAATAAGAGGGAGAATGGAAGATATTTCAATATATTTACTATTTGAGTGATGGTCAAGGGCTTTCTATCTGAGCAATAGAAGATAGAGTGAAATTATCAAGGAATTATATTATTTGTGTATAAAAATGGAATCCTTTTTTGTGAGTGAGCCAGTGCAAAGTAGAGGCTATGACAATACACTCTCCAAAGTCACACTTGAAGATAGGGCATATGGAGGTTATTCTAAATTTGCTGATGACTTGGCTATGTAGATTCACTGAGGTCAGATTGCTTGTTTATAAAATTAACTTTCTGCTATCAGCTAGGAAAGTTTAGTTTAAAAAAATACAGTACCTATAAAAACATGTAATGCTTCAATGAAGGGCCTGTATTTTGCCTGAATTGTGCTCTAAAGTTCTTTAAACTTTGGATGCACTATGACAAAGTACAGTAGAGCTTAATGATACAAACTGTCCCACAAAGGATTTTCAATTTTTACATCATTTATCTACATTTTTGTTGCTATCAACTAGGTGACTGGGGATGATTTCTACTCCTCTTTCCATCCTTGGCATTCAGTACAATTTAACAAGAATTTATTCAGTGCTAGAGATTGGTAATACAAAGAGAAAAAAAAAGAAATCTTTCCTGCTTTCACAGGACTTAATATTCTACAGGATTTTTTTCCTGTGTTTCTCCTTTTATGCCTCCTCCCAGCAATGTTCACTGCATTCTAACATACATGTGCCGATTTAAACTGCAAGGATCATTTTTACTTTAGAATGGGGGAATCTTGAATCCTTTTATAGGGGGAATCACAGTACTTAATTTAGCATCGCTCAGTTTAAAGTATTTTATGATCTTGTCCAGGTCCTCTTTTCATTCCCAGGTAATAGTTCCTTTAATGCTCTAATCTTTTTTTTTTCATAGCTTTTTATTTATAAGTTATATGTATGGGTAATTTTACAGCATTGACAATTGTCAAATCTTTTGTTCCAAATTTTCTCCTCCTTCCCCCCACCCTCTCCCCTAGATAGCAGGATGACCAGTAGATGTTAAATATATTAAAGTATAAATTATATATACAATAAGTATACATGACCAAACCATTATTTTGCTGTACAAAAAGAATCGGACTCTGAAATATTGTACAATTAGCCTGTGAAGGAAATCCAAAATGCAGGCAGGCAAAAATATAGGGATTGGGAATTCAATGTAATGGTTCTTAGTCATCTCCCAAAGTTATTTCACTGGGCATAGCTGGTTCAGTTCATTACTGCTCCATTGGAACTGATTTGGTTCATCTCATTGCTGAAGATGGCCAGGTCCATCAAAATTGATCATCATATAGTATTGTTGTTGAAGTATATAAGCATCTCCTGGCCCTGCTTGTTTCACTCAGCATCAGTTCGTGTAAATCTCTCCAGGCCTTTCTGAAATCATCCTGTTGGTCATTTCTTACCGAACAATAATATTCCATAATATTCATATATTACAATTTATTCAGCCATTCTCCAATTGATGGACATCTATTCAGTTTCGTTTCTGGCCACTACAAAGAGGGCTGCCATAAACATTCGTGCACATACAGATCCCTTTCCTTCTTTATGATCTCTTTGGGATATAAACCCAGTAGTAACACTGCTGGATCAAAGGATATACACAGTTTGATAACTTTTTTTTAAAATAACTTTTTATTGATAGAATCCAATGCTCTAGTCTTTTTGATCATAGTGCCCTTACTACTTGTTAATTTACCCTATTTCCAATATTTGGGTTCCATTGGTCAGTTTCTTTGACCCCTGATGGTCATTTCTATCTAGTCCCCTTAGAGCTATTTCAGTTGAAAACAGCTCCCTTCAAACCCTCTTGAGCCATGTCTCAATGCCATCCCTGAGTTATACTCACAGAATTGTCCAGAACCAAACCTGCTCAATTCCCCAGATCTCTGTCTATTATCCAAGCAGCTTCATCCCTTTTTATACCACAGATCTTCTCAAAATCCATTTTTTTCCTCCTCCACTCTACAGAGAGCTTCTAGCCTCCCATCATGGGTCATCAATCCCCACTCACAGCCACCTCTCAGTTCTTGGTCGTTTTCTCTTTTTGGACAAATATCAACATATAACATCTGCAATCCAATTGTGCTTCCATTATTCAAAGCCCATCCACAAGTTTTAACTTACACTTCATAAGATTGGAAGTAGAGTATAGCAAATATCATTTAGTCAATGTTTCCATGTCTTCATCTAGTTATGCAGATTGGCAAGAACATATCAACCCAAGCTAAAAGTAGCCTTAAAAAAATTGAAAATATAATTGAAAATGTGATCTCTATACTGATAGCACTTCTCCTTAGGCAACTGATGCTTCCTGCTCCTCACATGTCCTTATGTATGCTTGGTGTCTGTACCTGGATTATATGCAATTGAAGATCTCTGTCTAAATTCCAGATCAGCTTTTGAGAGGTGTCCATGATATCTGAGTACCTTACTATCAGCAATCTTTGCCCTGTTCTGTACTCTTCCCAAACTCTGGGGACTACTCATTTCAGAATGACAATGTATAGATGATCATGGAGGACTGAATACATGGGGATTGGATAAGCAACCTCACACATCCCTGTTAAGGGGCAGATGAGTTAAGAAAAGGAAAATGCATTTAAGCTCAGTATACATGATATTATTTTTAAACCTTTTTTTATGTTGATTTATTTCCTGTTGACCCCAATCTGGTACAGACTTTAGAGAGCAAGTAGATGGTGTGATGGGTAGAACACCAGGCATGTAATCAGAAAGACCTGAGTTCAAATCCAGATAGTGGCTGTGTGATCATGGGCAAGTCATTTAACATGAGTTAGCCTCAATTTCCTCATCTGTAAAATGATCTGGAGAAGGAAATGACAAACTGCTCCAGTATCTTTGCCAAAAAAAACCAAATGGGTTCAAAAAGAGTTATAGACAACTGAACAACACAACACAGACCTTAAGAGTTCATGTTGTCCACACTTTTCTCTTCAGAGAGTGACTTGTTGAAGGTTTCAACAACTGAAACAATTGGAATTAAAGCCCAGCCTATTCATGATTAGTCCAGAAAGATGCTCTTTCTAATATACTCTAAATAACTGCATTATTTAGACTTATTAAGTACTTTACATATTTTCATCTCAGGATATTAGAACCTTTTTTGGTATTTCTGGGTGCTAAAGCCCTTTTTCATCACTAGGTTCTACCCTGTCATCATGACCCAGTTTGAGACTTTGAAATCCAGGCATTGCTGACAGAATCTGTGTATGCTTTGTTAAAATAAAAGATTAAAAGAGAACAGTTATGTATACACCATCTCAAAATAGTGCTTTATTTAGAAAGAGGTGTTAGTTATTACTGGCAGTTAACATTTGTTAAGTGAACAAAATCTGCTGAGCATTGTACAGAACATAGAATTAAAGAATCTCTGCCCAATTCATTTCATGGTCTAAATTAGACACAGACAAGCCATAAATGTGGAAAGGATGGGCCTGCAGCTAGTCAAATTCTCAATGTATAAAATAGGTAAGACTGATAGAGATCAATATATTCTGCAAAAAGGAAGAGGTGTGGCCATAAATCTATGATGGGTAGGAGGGGTTGTTTTGTTTTTAGAGTTGAAAGCTTCCTTAGAGACCATTCACTCCTATATTCTTAATATTTTTTTGGGGGGGGAGTTCATGAATCCTACTGGCAGACTGGTGAATCCTATAGACCCTTTCTCAGATTTTTTTTAATTTATGGTGAAAAATAGTATTAAATTTCCTTTGGGTACTATCTTTCCTTCATCCAAGTTCATAGTCCTTGTGAAATCTATACTCAGAACCTTTAGGAGTTAAGAACCCTTAGCTTATATTTCTTCTTTTGGAAACTTCATATAGACCTCAATCTTCTTATAAATTTGTGTAAAATCCTTATAGATTTCACATTGTTTGTTTATTTGAAATAATATCGAATCTATTTTGCTAAGGTAGCTTTCTATTTTTATTTCACTAATGAAATGTTTCATTAATTGCTGATTTTTTATTCATATTATTTTCATTCTTTGTCTTTATATTTTGGCTTTTTATTACTTTACATAAATGTTGTCTTATTTCTTAAAATATCCACTAAATCTATTAATCTATTGTAATTTTTGCTATATTGATATAGCCCAGCCATGAATAGTGACAGAGGTCTTTTATTTTCATAAATATTGTTTTTAGTGGATTTGTTTTTAAAAAATACTATGAAGGTAACACAGTGAACAAGAATCACAGACCTGAAGTCAGGAAGAGTCATCTTCCTGAGTTCAAATGTGAATATGAATACTTACTAGCTATATGACCCTAGCAAGTCACTTCACTTTGTTTGCCTCAATTCCTTATCTTTAAAATGAGCTGGAAAAAGAAATGGAAACCACTTTGGTATCTTTATTAAAAAAAATCCCAAATGAGTCATGAAAAATCGAACATGACTGAAAATACTGAGCAACAACAGAAGAATAGCATATATTCTTGGTTGATGCACATCAGTGGTGTGGTAAATAGTATAAGTGTAGGATGGCAAGGGCATTATTGAAATTCTGACATTACTAAAATTATTTAAGAGATTGGCAAGTAATATCACACTTGGTATTAATTTCTTCCCTATATTAACAATTTCTGTCAGTATAAACAACAAAATTGGATATTATGAGATATTAATAACAGATTGGATATATGAGATGAGTGAAAATGAAAAGTCTAGGATGACACTGGAATTGCAAACCTGGGGGACTAAAAGTGGGATAATGCCCTGGTAAGGGATAGCAAAGGTGGAGGAAGGAAAAGGTTTGATGGGGAAAGATAATGAGTTCTGGTTGAAGCATAATGGGTTTAACATGTCCAAAAGGAAGTTGGTAATATGAGACTGGAAGTCAGGAGAAAGGTTAGGACTGGATAAATTGATCTGAAAATTGTCTCCATAGAGATAATCATTGAATTCATGGGAGCTAATGAGATCACTAAAGGAGATAAGATGGAGCACATTTCTTTTTCTTTTTCTTTTTTTTTTACAATAATAGCTTTTTACATTTCCAAATACATGCAAAGATAGTTTTCAACATTCACTCTTGCAAAATCTTGTGTTCCAAATTTTTCTCCCTCCTTCCCTACCTCCCTCTTCCTCTAGACAGCAAGTAATCCAATATAGGTTAAATACATGCTTCTTCTAAACATATTTCCACATTAATATGCTGCACAAGAAAAATCATATCAAAAAGGGAAAAATGAGAAAGGAAAAAATAAACAAGCAGACAACAACAGGTGAAAATACTATATGTTTAGATCACTTGTCATCTTGGGGGGGAGGGGATTGAAACACAAGGTTTTGCAAGGGCTAATGTTGAAAAATTATCCATATATATGTTTTAAAAACTAAAAAGCTTTAATAAAAAGGATTTTTAAAAAATACTATATTGTGATCCACATTCAGTCCACATAGTCCTCTCTCTAGGTGCAGAGGGTTCCCTCCATCACAGGTTTGTTGGAATTGATCTGAATCACCTCATTGTTGAAAAGAGCCACTTCCATCAGAAATGATCATCACATAATCTTGTTGCTTGTTGCTGTATACAATGTTCTCTTGGTTCTACTCACTTCTCTTAGCATCAGTTCATATAAGTCTCTCTAGGCCTTTCTGAAATCATCCTGCTGATTGTTTCTTATAGAATCATAATACTACATTACATTCCTATACATTATTCATCCATTCCCTAACTGATGGGCATTCACTCAGTTTCCAGTTTCTTGTCACTATAAAAAGAGGTTCTATAAATATTTTTGCATATGTGGGTCCTTTTCCCTCCTTTATGATCTTTTTTGGAATACAGGCCCAGTAGAGACACTGCTGGACCAACCAAAGAGTATGCACAGTTTGATAGCCCTTTAGGCATAGCTCCAAATTGCTTTCCAGAATGGTTGGATCAGTTCACAATTCTACCAATAATATATTAGTGGAGCACATTTTCATAGCCTTGGAAATCTGATGGACCCCTTTAGAAATCTGGTAAAGTCTATGGACACCTTCTCAGAATATTTTTAAATAATTGAACTACTATCATGTAGTTAGAAGTCCATGAAAATAAAGATACAATTGGTTCCTACATAGTTCATAGACTCCCTGAAATATATCCACTGATTTCTTAAAGGTAATCATAGGTTAAGGACTCCTAGTATCGAAGGAGAAGGGAATAGAAACCCCAGGACAGAGGGTGACTTACAATTAAGGGGCATGACCTGGAGGAAAATCCAACAAAGGAAGCTGAGAGGTGTGAAGCCTCTAAAATTTTTTGTAGCTTCTTGTATTTTATTCTCATATATAGGCATGTATTTATAGTTATTGCACTATTATTTCTTTCTTTTGTGGATTGATCTTTACTTTATTTTACACCAAAATATTTATTTGTTATATTAAGGCCTTATCTTCATTTATTCTTTTCTTCAATTGTCTTTGCTGATTTTTCTGTGATATTTTCCTTTTTTTCTTCATATATTTTTCCTTCTTTTTTGCCTCTTTTTTGAGATTATGAAAGGAGCCTGGCTTAATCATGACCACCTACTTAGCCATCTTGTCAGAAACTCAGGATTTGCATCTTTATATATATTTTATGTGTTTATTTTTTAAATTTATTTTTATTATAGCTTTTTATTTACAAGATATATGCATATTTTTATAGAGAGGTGTGTTTTGTTTTTGTTTTTTTGGTATTCCATACATTTCTATATTATTTAGTAGAACTTTCATTAACTGTGATATTAAAATTATTATATCAGTAGAAAAAGTAATCACTTAAAAAAAAAAGCTGTGACTAGAAACATCTAAATTGGATCCAAACACAATGATATAATCCAGAAATCTTTTAAGAGTTCTTTCTATACTATCACATGGAGAAAAAAATAATTCTTTTGTAGTAGAAGATGGAAATACCATGGATGATTTAAATCTCCAAAAAATTAACAGCCTTACTTAAGGTTATCCCAGAAATGCACTTGTGGAGAAACGAAACTTGATTTTATAAATGCATGATCACTATTCTCTGCTACTTTAGAGCTTTCCTTTGTAACAAAGAAAAGAAAACAAAGCCATTGATACAATAACTACATTTGATATCATTGATTAGAGTCCTCACTTAATAGTTCCCTGCCTCTCTACAGAAAAAAGAAAGGCACATTTCATCATCTTAGATAGATAGGTGATAGAGTAGCTATAGTGTGAAACATGTTGTTACGTACAATGTTCTCTTGGTTCTGCTCACTTCACTTAGCATCAGATCATGTAAGTCTCTCTAGGACTTTCTGAAATCATCCTGCTGATCGTCTCTTATAGAATCACAATATTACATTACATTCCTATACCACAATTTATTTAGCCTGAGTTCAAAGCCTCTATTTTTATAAGCTGTTTAACTCTGAGCTAGATGATTAACTCTCTTAGTCTCAACTTCCTCATTTGTAAAATGGGGATAATCATACCACCTATCTCCCAGAATTGTTATAAGGATCAAATAAGATGACATGTAAAATGTTTTGCAAATATTAAAGCATTAGATAAATGCCCATTAATTATTATTAGGAAATCTGTTTTTAAAGGAAATATCTTATTGGCCACAATTCTTAGAAATAATAGCATACATGTCTAGGATAGATAATAAAAATGTAATTACCTAGAAAGAATTTCTTTAAAAAGAAATATCAACTGATCCTTACTATCTTTTGTATATTACATGATCATCTGAGAATAAATAAGCAGGCCATAAAAAGTATCAAAAGAGTAAAATAAATTGTAATATGTCTTTTTAAAAATGAAATATAGATTTCAAGTAAAATCATATCCAAAGATTTCTACAAGTTACTAAAACAATTATAAAGAACATGTCTGGAACTTATTAAGATAATTATGAAGCTGGAACAAAGATAATGGTTTTTATCAACTGCATGATTTAGAGAGCACATCCAAAATCATCTAGGACAACCCTAACCTGAAAAAAAATTCCCATAAGAAACATTCCAAGAAATCCGCGGGCCATTCTATGAGGGAACTAAGGCAACCCATTTTGCTCTTGGAAACTTTACTTGTTGAGTTGTTGGGTCATTTCTACTTATACCAAGCCCCTCTGTGTCTCTATGTCTATCTATCTCTATCTCTGTCTCTCTGTCTCTGTTTCTGTCTTTCTCTGTTTCTCTCCCCCTATCTCCTTAGTTCTACTCCATTTTAATTCATATTCCATATTATAATCTTCTACTTATTTGAGAACTGCTAATCACCATTCTCTGCTCCCATGTCATTAGCACCACCAGTAGCAATATTCTCTTCTCCAACCTAAAAGTTTCCCCTTCCTTGAAATATTCCTTAGTTAGTATGATTTTTTTTTCCACTTAGCTCCCTAGTTGTCCTTCTCTTAGCATTTTATAATATGGATGGTCTTTGTTTTCATTACTATTCCTCAATATTTTCCTTTAGCCCATTTTATTTTTAAAAAATGCTTCAGAGAAATCTCAGATTTTTTAGCTTTCTCTCTGAATTACAGAAAAGAAAAAATGGATATTCTATCCTGAACATTTTGATGTAGCTTAGACTAGAGAATAGTTCTATATCAATAATTGTGTGATGTTGGGGATATAATTCTATACTTTTGGCTTCCTCTTTTTAAAATTACAATCATTTCCCTACCACCTGAAGCCGTGATTTTAAGCAGCACTTGACTTGAAGGAACACACTGAGAGGTATTTTTCTCAAGGCCATCAAAAACTGATAGTGAGTGCTTGGAAATCATAGGTTTTTAAAGATAGAGAGAACCTTGTAAATAGTCTAGTCCAATCTGTATTAAAAGGATGACTCAGTTCTGCAGATTCTCTAAATGAATGTCTTCAATGGCCAGTTTTATCAGTAAGAAACACCTCTTGGATGCTGTCTTTGTATACCCAATGCCAAACACTTTCTTGCATAGAATGTTTAATATATGCTTATAAGATAAACTTTTATTGAATGAATCCATTAAGTAGCATGTTAAGTGTTAGCTCTGGTAATAACCTTACTCCGTGATACTTTTATGGAGCAGAACTTAAAATTTTGTCCCAGATAAAGCACTCAGGCTATTCAGGCAAAAACTTGATAACTTATCAGAACCATTATAGACCACATTCATACTTTGTGTAGAAGTTGAATTAGATGACTTCTATGGTCACTACATTAAAAGAGGCTCAAAATTGTTATGAGAGTCAGGAAAGAGAACCAAAGGGGGCAATTGATGGGTTTTATTGCCAAGCAGTGTATAAGGTTGTAACAAATAAGTGGTTTGTGCCAGTGTCTAGGATGAAGTTCTAAGTTCTTCACCATGAAAATATCAGAAAGTAAGGTCTAATTGCACATCAGAAAGTATGGTCTATTTGCACAGATATGACCTATATAAGATTGCTTGCCATCTTGGGGAAAGAGAAAAATTTTGAATTCAAAAATCTTTCAAAAATTGAATTTTAAAAATTATCCTTACATGTTTAGTAATTAGGGAAAATGAAATACTATTATTCTTTAAAAGAATACGAGGGGCAGCTAGGTGGCATGGTGGATAGAGCCCCAGCCCTGAAGTTAAGAGGACCTGAGTTCAAATCTGGCCTCAGACATTTAGCACTTCCTAGCTATGTGACCCTGGACAAGTCACTTAACCTCAACTGCTTCAACAACAACAACAAAAAAATATATACAAGAAAAGAAAAAAAATGAAATAAGTTATAATACCAAATCTAATAATTTCTTTATCATATTAATAGTTCAACTCAATAATATTTCATTCAAAACCACTGAAGATACAAATACAAAATGAAAAACAGTTCTTGCCTTCAATGAACTTACATTCTATTGGAAGTGATTCAAATGTACATAGATAAAGATGTATATGATAATTTGAGGAGAGGGAGAATACTGACAACTCTGGGGATAAGGAAAGATTTCAGTAAGAGGAGGCAACACAGATGAAACAGCTTTGAAGGAACCTAAGAGGCAGAGATGAAATAGGATAGCATTCCAAACATCAGGGTCAGTTTGAGTAAAGTCATGGAAGCAGGAGGTGGAGTGCTAAATTCAGAGAAGAATAAATAGGCCCATCAGAGATGTGAAGTATATGAAAGGGAGCAGTAAGTAATAAGCCCCTGAAGACTGACTAAGTGCCTATGGCATGCCATGCATGATTAAGTACTGGGGTTATAAAGATGGCTACTACACAGGATTTGTTCTTAACCCACTGGAAGACTTCTAGGAAGAAATAGTTGTGTCCAGATCAAGTAGAACATGAGAAGACAATGAGACAATTGGAAGGAGTTGGGATAACAGCATCTAGCTCTCATTATGTTCCTTACTGGCTGGGTGACTCTGGGAAAGACTCTCTGAGGATCAATTATGTCATTAGTAAAACCTGCTCTAATCATCTTCCAGAGTTATTGCAAAGAAATAATGAAATAAGGCATATGAAAGCATTTGGAGGTGAGGGGATATTAAATAGTACATACATGCCAGGCATTGTGGGAATATCTTTTCTTTAGGTACAGGCCAAAATTTGGCCAGCCCATCAGCAGACAGATCCCACTGGACAGTATAAGCCCCCACCTCTAACTAGCGATACTCCCCATCTACACCTGTATCAGTGAGGTAGAGTGTTCCATTTGCACAAGCACATAACCTGCAGCCCTGAGGGATCTTTGTGTGAACATGTACTGGGGCTGTCAGAGTGAGTGGAGTTTATAGAACCTTTCCTGAATCACCTTTTGCATGGCGAAAAATTCAAAGGATCTATATGTGAAACCCCAATGAATTCTGTCAAAGGGAAGAGACTACAATTCAGAGGTGGTTCTTCTGCCCCCATCTACACCTCTGATCTGATCAATGTGATGAATTCCCCATAAGGAAATTCCCTTTAACCAATACAGATCAGCAGTTATAACTTGTGGCCCTAGGAGAATTGTCTATGGCATTGTAAGGTTAAATGACTTTCTTAGGATGGCAACAACATGTATCAGAGATGAGTTATTTTTACCTTCTGAATCCAATTCTCCCTGTGCAGCGGGAGAACTGTTCGGTTCTGCAAATATGTATTGTATCTAGGATATACTGCAACATATTTAACATATATAGGACTGCTTGCCATCTTGGGGGGGGGGGAGGGAGGGAGGGGAAAAAACGAAACATAAGTGATTGCAAGGGATAATGCTGTGTAAAAATTATCCTGGCATGGATTCTATCAATACAAAATTATTATTAAATAAAATTAAATTTTCAAAAAAATAAAAATAAATAAAAATAAAAATAAGTTCATGGGAAAAAAAAAAAAAAAAAACATGTATCAGAGATGGGATTTGAACCTAAAATGTCTGAGGCAGGATTTGGGTTCTGTCTGTTATGCAACACTGCCTCTCCCTCAGATAAGAGGACTAAAATTTCAATTCCTCCTGAAATCAGCTTGGTACCCAAACACTAAAATTCTAGCTCATAAAATTTATTTTATGAAACATTATTTGCTTTACAGTAGTTTATTAAAAGTTGTTTTCTTCTGCATTGGTGATTAGGAGCCTTTTGTTATATTATTAAAAGAGAAGCTTGTCAAGATGAAAATAATATTTGAATATGCTTAACTGTGAGAGGAATAACACTTGAACATTAAACTACAGAGGCTGTTATTAGAGAAAAAAATTTTCACTTGCATTCTATACTCTTGCTATTTTTTAATGATTTGAATTTAGCTCAATCTGGTCAGTAGTGTTATCTTATTTTCCCAAAGACCTTGTTAATCTCTTCTTCAACAAATTTAACTTTCTGGTCCTTGGATTCAAACTAAAAAAAATTCCACTGAGAGAATAGTGTGTTCTTTCTATAATGAAAATTAATTTTATCATTTCAGGATTCTTCCTTTCTCTAAGTCACTCAGCTACTTTCCCATCCTCTCTGTCAATCCCCACTTCCTAGGACCCTTAGTCCCAAATCAAAGTTATTTTCTTCTACTCTTATGCAAAAGTATCCCTGCTTTCACTCTGTTGATGGTAGATACAATAATATCTGTCATTTTAGTAGTAATGCATATTGCTCAGCCATCTGTCATTCATTTCCTCTATTTGTCTTCATCGAAAGACCTTCTTGCCTTCATTTCTAGAAACTTTCATTCCTGAAGGATAGCTCCAGCCATGTAGTTCTGTGATAAATTTGGATAATACAACAGATACCAGCAGAGAACTAGCAGGCCCTGTTGTGACCTTTAAATAATGGAGGCTAGGAACACTGGTGTCTTCATAATTCAGAAAACTTCGTTGTAACTACTCGACAATTACCACTGGAACTGAGTTAGCCTATGACCTGGATTGTAATATTTTAAGGAGGAATTTCTTATAAGCCTCTATGATAATCCCCTCAAAAGAAAGTTTACTTCATTTTGGACACCACAGAAAACAAATAGCCATTTTTATTATATCCTTCTAGAATTATGGTTGGGGAGGACAGGAGGAGGAATGTGTAAGGGCTCAGTAAAATCCAATAATAGAGTTGGTTTCCCTTGAACTTTAGGCAGATCACTTTGACAGCTGAGTGGAGAATCCACCAAAATGTAAAAAGATTTGATGAAGAGAATCTAATGAATAGACTATTACAATGATTCAGGCATAAGGTAATACTTAGAGTGGCAATTGAATAAACAATGGGAAGAGGAGTATGAAAAACATGCTATGAAACAACAAAACTTATCAACAGGGTTTGTTATGTGAGATAAGAAGTATAATGTGGCACTGAGGTTATAGGATTCAGGGACCAGGACATTGGTGATACTCTTTGGAATAACAGAAAAGCTGGGAAGAAAGAAAGGTTGGAGGAGAGAGAAGATAATGAGTTCTGTCCCATATCTATGGGACATCTAATTCAGAATGATATGAGAATAGAACTCGGGAGAAGTTAATCCTGGATATATAAATCTGAATACTTGAACACATGGAAATGAGAAAAATCTAAGTTCAAATCTAGCCTCAGATAGTTACTAATTTTGTGACCTTGGATAAATCTGCTTCAGTTTTATAATCTGTAAAAGAGGTATAATAATCAGAACCTCTCTTCATGGATTATTGTAAGGCTAAAATGAAATAATGTTTGTAAAACATTTTAAGCTTTAAAACACTGTTAAAATGCCATTATTGTTGTTTTTTTCTAATTGATGTGAGCTGAAAACAAACATATAGTAATTCTAAATACTTATTAAACATGTGCATATATATGTATATGTATATATATATATATATATATAATATCTCTTTGTACACAGTGGATATTTTATCCCTTTCTTGCAATTGACTTAGAGAAGGATTCAGAAGAAAAATGGACATAGTAAATGGCTAAGGGATTGAAGAATAAGAGGCAGAGTGGATAAAGTGAGGAGGAAGAGAAAAAAATAAAAGGAGCAATTGATAATTTTTGTGGGCATTGGAAATCCACAGAATTGTAAAATCTTCTTTATTCACTCATGGGTTTCACAACCTGAGACCTAATCTACTTAGTGTCTTATAAAAGTCACCAGATCCAAGGATCATCTCAATAATGATTTTATCACATAGCCAGTAGAAGATTAGGAAATGTGAGGGGAGGGGAAATAGGTGATGTGAAGCCCCAACCCATTTAACAATGAAGGAAGAATCCATCAGCATAAATTTTACAGTAGAAAGTGCCTTGGGGGTTGTAATCAAACATCATGGTACCGAGTTGTATGTAAGGAAATGCATCTGTGGTTCTTAGGGGAATAATCACAATAAAAAACAACCTTTTTCTCCTTTGTCCTCTCCATCATGTAGCAGGACATGACTGATGCAGACAAACTTCCTTAATCTCTACTACATTTGCTAAAGCATAATTTCCTGTGAAATAAAAGCTGAACTGTCCTTATTAATTCCTCTGGAAGTGAGTAGAGATTTTCTGAAATGGACCAATGGAAATTGCATGATGGATCATTTGGTTACATTGAAGGCAATGTCAAGTGTGATTGGTTAGTTTTATGGAAATTGTGTGTGTGTGTGTGTGAGAGAGAGAGAGAGAAAGTGAGAGAGAGAGAGAGAGAAAGAGAGAGAGAGAGAGAGAGAGAGAGAGAGAGAGAGAGAGAGAGAGAGAGAGAGAGAGAGAGAGAGAGAGAGAGAGAGAGAGAAATCGAAATCGAAACAGAAAGAATAAACTGGAAGTATCTAGTTTCTAGATCACCTTCATTCATGGACTTTAATATTTTGATAAACTGCCTTATCCTTTTAGACCTCAGATTTCTCATCCATTAAATGATAATAATAAATGTCTTATATCCTTCATGAGTTGGAGGAGCATTATAACATTAAATAACTTGAATGAAAATATTCTTTGGATGTCACATACAGTATTAGTATATCAATATATATACTTTTAGTGAAAAAGATAAGGGAAACAACATTAGCTCTACCAAGTAAAATAATGTACTTCAGAAGAGTAATATAAACTTAGTCAATACAGGCTTCAAAGAAATTGAATAGCAGAATTAGCAACAAATCACCATAAAAGTATTTTTCCTCTCTTTCCTTTTTTAATCTTCTTAAAAGGCTTTGTTGGGGAATGTTATATTTCAACAGATAGAGATGGTTTCTTTTTAACCTAGTGTAGGATATATAGTTGGTTGGGCCAGGAGAAGAAAAGGATGACCCTGACAAATATGTGTTTCCCCAGCAGAAGCAACTCAGATTCTGTAGGAGAAATAGAATGATGACAAAGACATTGAGTTATGAAAACTTTTGGAGTTTTGGAAGGCTGAACTCTTGACTCTCTGAATAAATTTACATATCTTTTCCTGGTCCTTCTGTAATGTCATCAGTATGGGATACTCCCTCCACTGGTCAAATCAGCCTTTCTATCCTTTAGAAAACTATGTATGAAGAACCTGGGAGGTCATCCATACTAGTTCTGTTATTATATAAATACGGAAATGATGCTCACAGATGGCCAGCAATTTAGCTGGAGTCATGAAAGTAATAAACAGCAGAATCAGGATATGAAGCCAGGTTCTATGAATCTTGCCCTTTTCCCCTTCACTTTAGGGTCCACCAACACTTGCAGTTTTTCAAATCCCCAACCATCTGTTCTCTCTGTATCTTTACACTGGTGGACATCCACACCTGGAGCACTATTCCATTCATCTCCACCTCTTAGTTCCCCTGGCTTCTTTCAAGACAGCTTAAATTCCACTTCTGGAAGAGGCCTTTTCTGATCCTCTACACTGGGGCTTCTTAAACTTGTTCTACTTGTGACCACTTTTTGCAGGAACATTTTTACATGACTCCAGGGATATATATATACATATATATATGTACATATATAGGTATGTATATCAAATAGACATATAAATCAAACATTTACTGATAATAAATCAGAAAGAAATTTATGTTAAAATTGTTATTATTTATTAAAGACAATTATACATTGTCTTTATATAATATATAAATTATTATTTATTAAAGACAAATATATAAATTGTTATTATTGATTATAAATTGTCATTATTTATTAAAGACAATTTGTTATTATTGTTATATAATATATAACTTATTATTTATTAAAGACAAAAGCAAATGTATCTGCTAATGAAATAGATGTGGTTGTTTATTTTTACATAAAAAATAAATCTTGGAGGAATATTTAATATCTTTGTGTAGGAAGTGACCCTTACCCAAATTAAAATCAGAGATTCTTCAGGTAGAAAAGGCAAAAAGTGATTTATTATGATCTTAACTCCTAACAAACAAGGCATCAGTAGAAGAGTGAAAAGCACAAACTGCAAAACAAAAGATTTATAGACCAGAAACATTTACCCTTTGATTTTTTCTCCCATTGACTGATCAGTTCTAATTTACTCAGAGACTAAATGTTGACCCAGAACATACTTTACCTATTAGGTACTTAAATGCTAATGAAACATTTGTTTATCTAAAATAATCCAACACCTGCATCTTTTAGCTATAGCTCAACTTGTTATTGCAAAGTCTCAAGCCACAATTAGGACATATGTCAAGGCCACATTCTTATGAGAGGTTTTCGCTCAGTTTATCCCATTCACTTTTTACTGTTGCCAAATTTTGTACAACCCACAGTTACACAATCCCCTAGGGGATCACAACCCACGGTTTAAGAAACTTTACTCCATTCTCCCCCCTCCCCCAATTCCCTTTCCCACTCAATCTTCCATCTACTCTATCTATATCTTAGACATACCTAATTATTGACATGTAATTACCTTCACTAAGCTTCTTGAAGGAAGGGGCTGTCTTCAGTACTTACCACAGTGTTTGGAACATTGCAAGAACCTAATAGAATGACTTTCAACTTCTTTATACTGCTCTGATCTGCCACAGTTTTTGCCTGTCTTTTCAAAAAGCTTCCTGAAAAGATTTATTAGTCTTAAAATGTGGGTTTTAGAGTCACAGAGTCACAGTTTGGAATTCATGAGAATGTGGCAGTTTCCTAAATATGATTAAGCCCAATCTCTTCCTATTCCTGAATTTGGAGTCTATCTGTATCTCTTGCTCAAGATATTCCTTCTACTGGACAAAAAACTCAAAGGCTACCCACCCAATTACATTTTACAATCTAGGCAATATCAGTTTTCCATTCACTTGGTTTGTTCAGTGTAAATAGTTAGACTGATTTCTTTTAGGTAACTTGTTCTCACTGAAGAAAGTATGTAGTATTCTAGGATTTTTTTTAACAGTCAATTCAATACCATCCATAGAAAAAGCAGTTGGAGAATCTTACCATCTATAAGTAATACTTATCCTAATTAGACTTTGTGAAAGATGCTTTCCTTAACATGGCAAACATCTTTGATAAGGAATAAATTTATGCTTCTAAGAGTAATGGATTTGGGCATCTCCGAATTGCATTTGCCCATCCAAACAACAAATTAGCAGCAAATTGTCAAAAAAAAAAAAAAACCAGTGACAACTATATTAATATCTATTAAAATTAGTGACAATTAATAGTTAATTAACTGGATTTGTATTTTTTCAGGGCTGTTTGACTTAAATAGGCATAATCTAGATATAAACAAGTTGTGAGGGTCTTACAAATTTTGTTGATTTTACTATTTGGAAACCATGGAATGGTCTAACATTGTTAGAATTCTTCCTAGCTTTAATGTCTTAATAAACCAGGGTCCCAACTTTTCAGTGGTAGGAGGTTTGTAGGGGCAAGTGATGGCCACATGGGAATTGAAGGATTATGAGGTTTTTGAAAGCAGGGTACTTTTCATCTTTCTTTTTCTCCCCAGTGCTTAGTACAATGCCTGGCATATAGTAGGTGCTTAATGAATGTTTGTTTACTGACTGGTTGACCAAATAGTGATTGTGAGTATGGCTATGGCCAGGGGATGGTAATCCCAAAAGGAATAAAGCAAAGGAATCTGCCTCATAGCCTTCCTTTTCCCCATTCTTCTCTCCATGTGCTACCTTTAATCCACACCCTGAAACCCTCTTCTCCACTGAGATGTCACGTTAGCTTCTTATTCCTTACCTTTAGTGGCTCTCCTCTGTAAGTTATTCCATATGTTCATTATCCCATGTGCAACATACATCTGTCTCCATGCATTTATTTACAGTTTAAATTAGAAACGGGTGTCACTAAAACAATAAATTGGCTACTGGCTGTTGTTTTCCATCCCCCACCTTCCCCAGCACTAAAGGAACTGAGTGCTGACAATTTTTTACTGTATTCTACTACTTTCTCAGGGCTGCCTTTTTGGCTGACACCCTTAGTGCTTTCCTCTTTTGGTTTCATGTTCTAGAGTATATATTTCTCTTCATCAAACAAACAACTTCAAATGTTCGTTTATTTGGTGCTCTAATGGTGTTTTACCTTTTTGAAGGATGCTACACTAACATTTTTTTTGTGTGAATATGAAGGAAGAAACTGAAAATCAAAGACCCTCAAACCATTTTACAGATATAGAAAATTAAATGCATAGTAGTAATTTTGGCACCTTGGGGTGTATGACAAGAAGAACTTAATATCTTCTCAAACTAAATAGAAGGAGAATCTCCAGTGGTAGAAGCAGAAAGTTCTGGCACTCCCCAAGCTTTTACTGGGAAGCTATTGAGAGAGGGAGGAACAAATTAAATTAGGAAACTCATTTAATAGAAAATTTTGCTTCTAAATGTCAGCATCCTGGAATAAAGTCTCAGTTGCCTCACTATAGTTAAGGCCCTGAATGATAGCATCATTACTGGTTCCGGATCACATAGCATGTTTGTTCTAGATTTGGATATTTTAAGTCAATTCATCCCACATTACAAGCCATGTTCACTTCTATCTTAATGCCTTTGGATAGCTTCCTGTCACCTGAAATTTCTTCCTTCCCATTCCTACCTGTGCTTTCAGGGCCAGATGAAATCCCACCTCTTCAGGTAGCTGGATTCCAACTCGCATTGATCCCTTTTGCTTCTTACAACTTCTGTGATATTATATAGTCATAAAAGATGCAATTTTAGAACTAAAAGGGATTTGGGGGAGCATCATTTTCAACATCCCTGAATTATAAGGGAAGAAGTTAAGAGCTTTAAAAATTCTGCTTATATGTGTACGTATAAACCCACTGCTTTAATTTGTAATTTGTCTTCTGGGGATGTGGGGTAGCTGGTTCAGACTTTTGGAGTTTGTTCCTTTATGTGAATTCTAGTTTTCTTTCTAGTGAAGGTTGTTTTAGCCACAAACTAACTCCACTATTTCCATTTTAAAATAAAAAGAAACTTATGATGATAAAAAAAATCCCTAGCTATGTGACAATGGACAAGTAATTTCTTTGAAAGTCAGGCAGCTTTCTCAAAGATGGGTTGGCATCTGTATTGGTAGGGGAAAAAATCCAACACAGAGGTTATCTCAGGTCCTTCACATAATGTCTGTTATTTTTTTTTTCTATAGCTTGGACCTTCCTAACTGAATATACCTATACACCCAAATGTTCAGTCAAACCAGTTTGATAATTTGGCCATTTGGCTAAAAGACCAATTGGTTTAACTATTTGATCAAACCAGAAACAAAAATACCAATTAAGAAAAGTAACAAAGCAGCTTATTAATTGTCCAAATCTTTTGTGCTGGTTTTGATTTTGTTATTTGTGCCTAAAAATTACTTTTTTTGTAAGTGGTTAAAACCCTTATAGTCAGTGCATTATTAAAGGAATTGACCATTCTCCTACCTTTTCTAAAGCACACATTAAGAAGCTCATTATATTTAATTCCAAAAGCACGTATAGCAGAGAAGCCTTTAAGCTAATAATGCATGATAAGAACTGATGAACTAATGAGCAGAACTAAATATTTAGTTTCAGTCACAGTTTTACCAGCAGTCTTCCTTGATCCAAATTGATCTCTGATCCTAAATTTACCTTTTCTTTGTTAAATGATGAAAGTCAACTCAGCATCCTATGAATATATATCCCTTCCACCCCTCAGTGAAGAAGTATGTGTTGAGGGAAGCACAGTTGAGCTCAAAATCAGTCTTGAAGTCAGTGATACAATAAACAACTGATAATGAAGTAGTGCCTCACTTGTATTGCCCTGGAAAAATAATAACAACTTAAATTTAAGTCAGTGTTTTAGCCTGGTCCAAATTCAAAATATGCCAGTTAAAATGGACATTTTTAATATAAAATAATAATATTCTATTATAATAAGGATTTACCTTTTGCATTTTATTATGTAAAGATCTTATTACTAAAGTGAGCCAATTTGTTCATTCAGGACAGAATATACAAAAAAAATTGATCATAAAATTCTGCTGGAAGAAAAAGGATCATTTCAAATACAGGCCAGACAAGTTCTTAGAATGCTAAACCTTTAGAAGCAATGTCCATGAATAGCAGGCCTCTTGCTGCTTAGAAAAGTTCTTTAAGAGTACCTTATCATACAGAATGATGATTAGATGTTGACGTTTTCCTTCACAGGGCTGACATCTGAAAAAAGGCTAACTTTGGATGCTCTAAGGCCAGGAAGCAAATGGATTTTTGTGTCAGGTGCTTCCAAGCCAAGACTCTTTGCCAAGTTTTTTTTTTAAATCTCTATAATTTCATTTTTATGCAAGGGCCAGTTGTGATACAGTGCATGAGAAGACCAAGCTTTAAGTCCAGCCTCTGTAACATAATGGCTGCATGACTTTGGTCAAGTCACTTAATTGCTCTGTGAAAGGCAGAAAAGCTGCTGACTTCCACGCGTAGAGAGGGTTTCTTCACCAATCCCTACAAATTAATAAAATCACAGATCTGATACTTTTTTTAAAAAAAAAATTGTTATTATGACTTTTTACTGGCTTGGAGGAATGAATCAATGTACTTTTCTGGTAGAGCAATGAGTGACCCCAGTTGAATCACACAAGTCCTCCATGCCTCAGTTTCTTCTTCTGTATGATTATAAAAACCTAGAGCAGGAACTAAATGATATCAACAAAGCATTTGAAACTCCATGGGGGAAGATGGTACTTCAATGCAATGTTTTTATCCTTACAATTCACCCAGTCCAAAGGAATTCATTGCCATGGCAGAATAATCTTCCACAGCCTAGAGAAGAAAGGTTCCTGGTGAGTTTTTTAACAATCTGTGGTGTTAACTGCCAGGCTGAGCTTAATAACAATATATAGATACTAACAGAATCTGCAGTGTTAACTACCAAACTGGGGTTAGTAATGGAATATAGATACATGGGACCCAACAGGAAACCCGATCTCTGACTTTATTGGCCACAAGGAACACCAGGGTGTTTCTAATGACAGCTGCCCAGAAAGCTGTTAAGTGGAGAGAACTCTAGTACTATGTCAAAGTGATGTTCTTTTCTTTATCTTCCAAAAACAAATGGAGCAGCCTTCTCCAAAAGGACAATTGCCCATTGAAGGTTTGTTATTTAGCAGAGCCAGACCAGTATACAATCACCAGCAATTCAACCCCAGTGAAACAATTCAGTGAAGTTTTTATTGTCCATTCTCTGAACCTTTCTTTTTCCTAGTATTGTGACTGCTGTGACTTTTAACTATGAAATGATACAAGGCTTCAGTCATAAGGACTACAGTGACAGAAGGACCGTGCATCCTGTGTAAAAACCTTATTAGTTAACCGTCTGCTGTAACCTTAGCAATAGTGAGCACTAAAAAGGGGCAGCTTGGTGAAATGTACAGCCTCAAAATTTACAACATAACATTGCTAAATGATGGGTACAACACAGCACTTACACCCCAGGCAGTATATTCTATTAGGACCTTCTGAAGGCTCCATCTTTCCATTGATCCATTCAGGATACTGCCCATTAATGTGGTTGAGTTACATGAGGGCTGAAGGGAGGAAAGAGTTGGAAGGGTCCTTAAATGTCTAATTCTCTTTTGTTCTTAGAATAAAGAATTCTTACTTGGGGAAACAAATGTGGCTTTTAAACATGGGTAGTTAGAGTTATATTTCAGTGAAAGATTCTTTGTCTATGACTAGAACCAAATGCAAAATAAGGTGAAAAATAGTCATGTCAGAGGTCAAAGATCATCACCTCCTGAAATAGAATACCATAAATAACCACATTACAGTACATTATAGCTAGAACGAGAAACCTGAGAAGCCTAACACAAGCTGACATGAAGGATCATTCAAGAAGTCTGTGCCAGTAAGTTATTCTCCCCTCCCCTCTCTTTCCATTCTGTCATCCCTAGAGAGTGCCAGAGCCCCTGCACTTCCCTACAGCTACTAACAGGAAGACTTAAATACTGGATATGTTAGCAGCCCCAGATATTTCTTTAGAGATTAGGTCATAAGTCATGATTTGGGTTCAAAATGGTCTCAGGAACCTAAAAAATGGCCAATATAAGAGGCATAAAAAAAAAGATGAAAAGAGAAAAAAAAATAATAGTCATTTAGGTCATATCTTGAGAAGGTAGAAAGTGAGGCATTTTGGCACAGAGCCAGATGTTGGAATCCCTTTCAGAGCAATATTGTACAAAACAGAGCACCAGTGTGGATGTAGACCACAAGGTTCCATGGGTAGATTTGGAATTCAACTGGTCTCCAGAGGGAGGAAAAAAGAGAAGGATACTGGATAGAATGACCGTTCTCGTTCTTTAAAACTTACTTCATGTCAGATTTATGATTAAATGAAAAAAAAAAGCACTAAACCAGTCATCAAAAGATTTGGATTTTAGTTCTGATTCTTGTGAGTCTTTGATAAAATCCATCTCTTTTCTGGGACTCAGGTTATCCTTTTATAAAATGGCTACTGTGATGGCTGTCTTGTCTCTCTGATCAGGCAATTTTTATGATAATTAATTTTAAAATACTTTGAAAAATACAAAAAGCTATAAATTCAAGGCATTATTATAGTATATATTGAAGTTGGAGAGGAAATAAAACATTCTTTTGGAGGGGTTTGGGGGAGTACTCCCTGCCTTTACTCCCCCATCTTGGCTCCACCTCCTGAAATGGAGCATTCTTTATGGCAATTACCTGCTAAGGAGTTTTGCCTTAAAAACAAAAATATAACTATCTAAAAGTTTATAACTGTGTTGCCATTATCATCTCCTTTCCAATTGTTGCTTTAGATTAGAGACATTAGAGGTAATAAGTCCAATTCCCTCGAGAAAACTGAGGTGCAGAGATGCCAAATGATTTGCCTGTGGCCCCATAGATAGAAAATGTCAGAACCAGTACTGAAATCTAGGTCCCTTACTCCAAATTCAATACTCTGCTTAGTAACATGTCTTCCCATAGCATAGATTAGAGACTTAGAAATAGAAGGGACTAGAGAAGTTTTCTAGTTTAACCTTCTCATTTTACAGGTAAAGAAACTGAAGCCCAGAGAAATAAAATGATATAGAGGGCAAGGGGGTGGGAGGGTGGGGTCACAGCCATCTGGTGACAAAACAGGGAAGAGAATCCAGACCTCCAGATTCTCAATATATATTCTCAAATATAACTCTTATTATTATATGTTGCCAACAATTATTATATATTAATATTAATAATGACAATACATTATAATATATAAATATGTGATGTATTAATATATGGTATATAAAAATTAAAATATTAATATTAATTATTGCCAGTTCAATACAGCCAATATTGATTAAATATCTATTGTGTTTAAAGTATTTTTATTAAGTAATAATAGTAGTATCAGCAGCAACTGTAGCAATAGTAGGAATTATAGTAGTAGTAACAGTAGCAGAGTAGTAGCAGCAGCAATAGCAATAGTAATATTAGCAGCAATAAGCAAAATTCAAACAGATTTTCCTTATTGCTATTTCAACACATCTACTGCCCCAATTGGCTAATGATACACAGCTGCTGGTAAAGATATAAAGTTTAGATAAACTACTATCCTAACCTTCATAAAGCTTATAGTCTAATGTGAGATCACAATTTTTTATAAACAAACAATTTTGTTTATTTTTTGTACTATTTGCTGGTGTTTGTTTTTGTATCATCAGGGTTAGCACAGTACAAAAATCATTTATTAAAATTTTTGAAGTAAAAATTATAGTACAAATTACAATTAAAAAAATAAGACAGATGTAAGCAAAATGTTAAGTGATGTCTGATGTAAAGAAAAGGTTACTGAAATTTATAGAATAGTAAGGATTGAATAGAAGTCTGGCAAGAAGGGCATATGAAGGTGGCAGAGAATAGCCAGCTATTTAAAGGCGTTAAATGGTAAGATAAGAAGTTAGCATTTTACTTGGAAGATAATAAGGGAGCACTAGGGAGCTTTAAGGATGTTATATGATCAGAACTATGAGTGAGGGAGTATCAGTATGAAGAATTAATTGCAAGGGAGTAGAGGGAGAAATTCAGAGTGATCTATTCAGAGATTGCTTCAATTGTCAGGGTGACTTTTAATGAACACAAGGTGATAGCTAGTGTGGAACTGAGGAGGCCAGGTTAGAGGACACCATATTTTGATTTTGGAATACCTAAAACTTGGCAACTAGTTGGATGTGAGCTATGAGGAAGTAGGAAAAGTCATAGACAAAATCCATGATTTCAGATAGTGGTGATCCTACTGACAGAGATGATGAAATCTGCATGAAGGAACACATTTGGGAAGACAGATTTTTAGCTCAGTTTTATACATGTTAAGTCCATTGGTGACACATTCAAGTGTCAATGTCCCTTAGAAAGCTGTTGTGAAGAGGTGCCTCTGAAAATAGAAAAAGTTTGTAAAGGATCAGGTAGGTCCTCGTAAGAATTTGATCTCCACAGTATCTAGTAGTCAGCTCAATTCTGTCTTTTGTGCTGTGAATACATGGTGGCTGGTTGAAGCTTTTGGGATGGTAGCCACTGGTGAAAACATCTCAGGCTAATGCAGGGCCTGAGATTATGGCCTGAGGATGGTGCCTTAGAACCTGTTCCACCTGTCCCTAGGAGCTAATGAAAGCTCTAGAATATTTTGGTTTTAGAATAGACAAGAGAATACACAAGAGATAATCAAATCTCTTTGCTGTCATAATGCTCCTTTTAGCCATTCACTGTCATTTCCTTTTATCGATGAATGATCCTGAATTTCCTCCCTAAAAAAAGAAAGTAAAGAAAAAGAAAGATCTGTGAGATCCTCTGCCTTCCATAGATTAAGAGCAGCAAAACTAGAAGCTTCCATAGATCTGCATAAGGCCCTATGTGACTGGTTCAGAAAGAAATCAACCTTTAAGGTTAAGTGATTTCCTAAGGTACGTAAAGTAGCAAATGTCAGAGATAGGATATGAACCTAGATTCCAATCAGTGTTTTTATACCCCAATGTAGTTTCTGAAGAAATTCCCCCATGTTAAGTTGAGCCATTCTTGGGCAATGCAATATTTCTTAATAAGGATAGGGATTGTACCTATGATTTCATTGGTCTAGAGAACTCCCAGGTGAGGAAAATGCCTCCACTAATTCAGATTGGCACCCTTATAGCCTTAGAAGCTGCTGGCAACATGCTAGACATGGTGTTGGAAAGGCTTGAATTCAAATCTTACTTCAGATATTTACTAGCTATGTAACCCTGGGCAAGTCATTTTAAAAATGAGAATAATAAAAGTATATCCCTCTCAGAATTGATATGAGGCTAGAATGAGAGAATATTTATAAAGTACTTTGTAAACCTTAGAACTCGTGTCAGAAAAAGGCCTGGACCAAGGTCATCTTGGCTTCAAGAATGGCTCTCTATCCATTTGCCATACTGCTTCTCTATCTGTCTGCATAGTAAAATATTATGGATTTATCTTCCTGGGTGCTGTCATGAGGCCTCCCACAAACTAACCACAATAGCTCCAGACTAGCTAAGGGAGTGTTTGTAGGGTCAATTGCTATTTTTGAAAAAAAAAAAAAACCTCATATTACAAATGTGACACATGATAAATAAATAAACAAGATTTAGCAATTTCTCTAAGTTTACGGCTGTCATTAATTTTTAAGAACAGGTCAGGAAGAATTGCTCAAACAAAGCAATTCTGAATAGAATGTGATGAACAGGTCTAAGAGCCCCTTTAATATTTAATGCAACCAAAAGCCTCTTACCACTAATCATTTCTTAATGGGGCTTGCCCTTTGGCCCATGTGTTTCTAAGGGAGTAAAATATTTGGCTCCCAAACAAGTTATCACTCAGTCAGTGAGTAAATACCACAGATTGGAAGTGGTCTCGTAGGCACAGTTGGCCTTTGCCAGCTTGGTTTAACAGGCACAGGGTGAACGGTATTTACCTTCTATCTCTTCATCAAGAATCATTTACCAAGACAAACACTTGCATGTGCTTTTTAACTGGCAAAAACACTTTGCCCTGTGCAGCTCCCAGTAGAAATAGGCATAAATCTAGAGAGAAAAATGAGAAGATTGCCTCCTTAGAAAGAAAGAAGATCCCTTTCCCCTGGGTTGGTGCTCAGTGTATCATCTGGCATCTAGAGGTTCTATTAAAAGGTGCAATTTGAGACAGGACTTGGAGCAAGTGAGGAAAGTTATAGAGAAGAGATGGGAGATGGAGGATGTCCAGCATAAAGGTCATTTGAAAATAAGTGAGGGGAAAAAGATGAAATGATGAATTGGGTTGGTATGTTTAGAAATAAGAACTCTGGCTAAGGAATAAAAATTAGCATCTAAAGTTTGGGGAAGTTTGGAGATAGGGTGGGGAAGAGATCCTGCATGGGGAGGGGGGATGATATTAAAGAACTCTTAGTATGAGAACTCTTTCCACCAATGTAGACCAGAAAATCACCTGGAATTTATAATCTTTAAGAATTAGCTGAATCATTAAGATGTTGAGTGTTTTGCCTGTGGTCACATAGCCAGTTATGTGTCAGAAGAGTTGAAAAAACTGGATCTGCTTAGCCTTGGGAAGAGAAGCTGTAGGGGAAAACAGTGGCTGTGTTTAAATTGTTAAAGGGCTATGATGGTTCCAAAAAAGTAACAATCTGCTTGTCTGAAAATGGAACTAGAAGTGTTGAGTGAAAGAAGAAAAAAGAAAATCTCAGCTTAATGGATGGAATACCTTTCTAACAATCAGTATTGCCTCAAAGTGGAATGTGCTATCTTGAAAAGGGGTAGGTTGCTCCTCATTGGAGTTATTGAAACAAAGGACATGGATCTGGCTTTGGATGCCAATGGTTGTCTCCTCAAAATAATGTTTTTAAGTTTAAAATAAAAGATATAGGATTACAAAAAAAAAAAAAAAAAGATATAGGATTGGTGCCAGATACTGATAAAAGATCATTCCAGAATTTTATCTGAACACAGCCTTTTTGTCAGATCATCTCAATATGTATCTATTGAATCCCTAGAATGTGCCTGGTTGGCACTTTGGAAAGCCTAGAGTAGTTGAGAAGGTCCCCTTTCTAGGAGTCCTCAGATTTTTATGATTTTATGGGTACATTATCTGGGACTGGATAAATCCTGAAGAAAAACACAGAAGTTCAAACTCCCAGTCTTGATTTTAGCTATGAGGATTTCACAGAATATCTAACATGAATGGAAGGACAAGAAGGAAAGTTGACAAATGGAGCAGTGACCAATAAATGCCCCATTATATTGTAGAGTACATATGCTAAGTGGTGTTGTGAGATCCAAAATAATGGCATGGCAGCAATTAGAAAGAAAACAGCATCAGTAAATTTCATGGCCCTATTTTTTTTCTTGTGTTTCCTTCTTGTAATATATTGCAAAGAAACATAGGAAAGGCTCAGAGAAACAAATATTCTAAGCAGGTTTGGGGAAAAAAAATGTGACCCCTGACTGAACTTTTATTAGATTCTCCTACCCCTCACCGTTTTGACATCAGAACAAGGCAAGTATTATTTATAACAGCATGTGTGAAATCCCAGAAGGGATTCTTGAAAGAATTAAAGTGAAAAATCTGTCCCAATGAGATTTCAAGTATAAAATAAATGATCAGATGGGAAAACATGTATAAATCAAAAATTAAATCTTTTTTAAAAAAAGATTCAAGCTACTATGAACTTTCTATTTTGCATCTGGATCATGGACAAGTGCAACAAAATGCAGTTTTTATAAATAACTGCTCTAACTAAATGGGTTTGTAGAAATGGGATCCTGGACAAAAGTAGTGGAAGAGATATACACATTGTCTTTTCCCATTAATTTACACACCAAGGGAATAAAAGAAGAGCATTTGAAATAGCAAATTTAAAAAAAAAATTTCCAAATAAGTAAGGCAAGTATGATATTCCATTAGCTTACCACTTTTCTTTCTCCCTTGCCTTGACCCCAGCCTGATAATGCTATACATTGTTCTTGTATTTCCATTATGGTCTCTCATTTCCCAGAAAGAAAGCAATTACTACATTTTCATAAAATATAGGGAATAGAAGGATCACTTCTGGTGTTTAGGCAGTCTCAGCCCATCCCAGATATGTATTTTTCTAACCTGTCTTATTTTAAAATTGGCTATACCTAAAGAATTATTGCTTTAAATGGTTTCTAGTGTGTCCAATAAGATCCTAAACCCAGAAGTGTATAGAGGAAAGAATGGTCATCAATCTTCTTTTTTTTTCCCCCAGAACATATTTCCCTTATCACAAAGACCTGATATAAAAGTAAATAATCTCATGTATTCAAATTCATACTATTTGAAATATTAATTATATAATATAAAATATAGTAATTGGTTCTAATATACTTCTAATGGAAAATAAGTATAAATTCAAATAATGCTACCACTTAAGGAGAATTCATTATTTGCCCTAATCTTGTTTTACCTTCATAGCTTAGTAAACTGGATCTTATGCAACTTTGGGAATACAGCGTTTATAGAATCTGTCTTGACCAGAGCACATTTTGCCTAGACAAAAATAATATAGGCAATGTGGGAGAAGGCAAAGGAATATCAGGATGAGCAACATCTTATCATCTTAAGATTGTAGAATCACAGAAGCATAGAAGTTGGTAGGGTCCTTAAAGATCTTCTTGTTCAACATCCTCAGATCATAAATGAGAAAACTGAGTCCAGAGAGGAACTTATTTAAAGTCATACAGGAAAATCAGTGGCAGAGCCTTTTGGTCCAAATCCAGTGAATGAATGAACAAGAGAAAGATAGGCAGACACACAGAGAAACTGTTCTTCTAAGGTGTAGCCAAAATCATGGAGTAAAGGGAGTGATTTGCCTGAGCTCTTCCCCAAACCCCTCCAAATTCCTTTAAAAATTACTCTAAAACAAATTTGAGAACACATAAAAAGATAAGTGGAACAATCTTCCAACTGAAGAAAATTTAAGCAATCAGTAGGAAAGATTTATTGTACCAAAATGGAAGTCCATTGCAGTTCCAGTGCAGGCCATGTCAGCATAGTCTAACCCCTATCCCTAGCAAACCAGAAGCAGAAATTGGGTCTCTAAATCAGTGTCAGTACTGGCAGTTTCCAGATCTCTCAACCCAGAAATCCCAAAGACAACTTGGAAAGTCAGCAGAAAAAGTTTGTCTGACAAAGATGAGAGGGTCTTGGGAAACCATAGGCAGTGGCAACAGTGACAGAGTCCACAGCAGCAGCAGTGGCAGCAAATTCTGTAGATCTCAGTCCATGGACAATAAGGGACAGTTAAACAACTGGTCAGAAGGAGGTCTCTTTACTAGCAGTGAGAAAGGATTCTGTTGCTTTAGCACAGTAAAACTTACAGCCACAGTGGGGTGCGGAATCTCCTTACAATTCCAGTGTTGAAAACAGTGCTTGTGGACACTCAAACACCTTCCTCCTTAAATTATAATATCTTGGAAGGACTAAAAATTTACAGATCCCAGAAGGCTCTCTGAAAAAAGCTATACAAAACCCCTAAAGCTTGGGACAGTGCACCCACCACTCTGGCAACAGAGTCCTACATTAAGAAAGAGTTAAAAATCAAGTAATAATCTGGGTTAGGAAAATGAGCAAACAGAAAAAGATTCTGACCATAGAAAGTTACTATGGTGACAAGAGATATCAAAATACACATTTAGAAGGAGATAGCAAAGTCAAAGCTCTTACATCCAAAACCTCCAAGAAAAATAAGAATTGGGTCAGGCCATGAAAGAGTTCAAAAGGGATTTTGAAATTCAAGTAAGAGAGATAGAGGAAAAATTGGGAAGAGAAATGAGAGGGATGCAAAAGAAAATACAAAAAGCTAATGAGGAGTAGAATGCCTTAAAAAAAAAAAGTAGCCAATGGGAAAGGAGGTATAAAAGCTCACTGAGGAAAATAATTCCTTAAAAATTTTAATTGAGGGGCAGCTAGATGGCACAGTGGATAGAGCACCAGCCCTAAAGTCAGGAGAACCTGAGTTCAAATCTGGTCTCAGACACTTAACACTTCCTAGCTGTGTGACCCTGGACAAGTCATTTAACTGCAATTGCCTCAGCAAAAAAAAAAGAGCAAATGAAAATTAATGACTTTATGAGATATCAAGAAAGAATGAGACAAAACCAAAAGAATGAAAAAAAAAGAAAACAATGTGAAATATCTCATTGGAAAAACAACTGACCTGGAAAATAGATCCAGAAGAGATAATTTTAAAATTATTTTATTGGTTTTCCTGAAAACCATAATCAAAAAAAGAGCAGAGACATCATCTTTCAAGAAATTAACAAAGAAAACTGTCCTGGTACTTTAAAACCAAAGGGTAAAATAGAAGTTGAAAGAATATATCTATCATCTCCTGAAAGAGATACCAATGTGAAAACTCCTGGAAATATTATAGACAAATTCCGGAACTCTTGGGTCAAGAAGAAAATATTGCAAACATCCATTAAGAAACAATTCAGGTATAGTGGAGCCAGTCAGGATAAAACAAGCTTGAGCAATAAAGGGTCAGAGGGGTTAGAATATGATATGGTATTCCAGAGAACAATAGAGCTAATATTACAACCAACAATCATCTACTCAGCAAAACTGAGTATAATCCTTCAGAGGAAAAGGTGGCTATTCAATGAAATAGAGGACTTTCAAGCATTAGTGATGAAAAGATCAGACCTAAATAGAAAATTTGATTTTCAAATTCAGGACTCAGGGGAAGCATACAGAAGTAACCAGGAAAGAGAAATCATAAAAGATTTAATCAGGTTTGCTTATTTACAGTCCTACATGGCAGGATGATACTTGTAACTCATAAGAACTTTCTCATTATTATGGCAGTTAGAAGGAATAAATATAGACAGAGGACACAGGAGTGAGCTGAATTTGAAGGGATAATAACTAAAAAAAGTAAAATTAAGAGGTCAGAGAGGGATGTACTTAGAGGATGGGAAAGGGAGAAGTAGAATGGTGTAAATTGTCTGCCACAAAAGAGGCAAGAAAAAGCTTTTTTTAGTGGAAAGGGGGGAGGAGGGAATGAGTCAACCTTCTTATTAGAATTGGATCAAAGAGGAAATGACATACATGCTTAATATGAGCATAGAAATTTCTCTTATCTTATAGGAAAATGGGAAGGGAAGGAGATATGAGAATGGGGAAGGTTGATAGAAGAGTAGTAGTAGAAATCAGTAGCAAAACACTTTTGAGGAGGTTACATTGAAAAAGAAAACAGAATAAATGCGGGGAAATACATTTAGCAATAGTATTTGTGAAAAGAATTTTGAAACAAATTTCTTTGAAGAAGGCCTTATTTCTCAAATGTATAGAAAACTGAATCAAATTTATATTAAAAAATCACGCCCCAATTTATAAATAATTAGAAGATATAAACTATGCTCAAAGGGCTATAAAATCATGAATATCCTTTAATGTAACAATACAATTATTAGGCCTGAATTCCAAAAGAGATTTTTAAAAAAGGAAAAGGACTTATATGTACAAAAATATTTATAGCAGTTCTTTTCTCAGGGCAAAGAATTGTAAATTGAGGGAATGCACATCAATTAGGGAATGGTTATGTAAATTGTGGCATGTGATTATAGTGAAATATTATTGTTGTATGGGAAAGGATTAGTAGGATGCTCTTAGAAAAACCTGGAAAACTTTCCTTGAACCTAAGCAAAGTGAAATTTACTGTGTACAAAGTAATAATAATGTTGTGGGGTGATCGACTGTGAATAACTTTGCTGTTCTCAGCAATACAATCCAAAAATTACTCTGAAGGACTTATGATGAAAAATGCTATCCATACAGATTAAAGCATCTTACTTGATTTTTCTTGAGAGTTTTTTTTTTTAATGGGGGAAGAGACCTATGTTTTCTTTTGTACTAACATGACTTTTATGGAAATGTTATATAAAATATTGGGGGAATGGAAGTAGGGAGAAAGAGAAAGAATCTGGAATGCAAAGTATTAAAAACAAATGTAAAAAAAATACTGTGTAACTGTAACTGTATTACAGAGTAACTGTGTAAAACAAAAAATTAATTAATCAAAAAGAAAGAAACTAAGTTTATATTCTAATGTGGGAAGACAATATATAGGAAATGTGGCCAGGAAGGATAAAATCACAGAGATAATAGTTCATGCCATAGGGTACTCAATTTCTGTGCCCTTTCCAATAGCAATGCTAACATTTATTTGATTACTGCTTTCAGACCAAGAAGTAGAAAATAGGTTGGGGATAGTATAATGGTTGCATGGTGAGCAGATGGCATGGTTGAGCTAACTGGAAAGAACTTGCACCAAGTATCAGCTTGTGTTCTCTCAAAAAGCAGCTTCTACACCAAGGCAAAACAAGAGATTCTAATGAGCAGGTATAATTATTGGAATGACTGAGATTGTCTAGATATGCTGAGGTCTCAACAACCAACAGTGGTCTCTCTACTCCATTGTATTGTCTTGATTTGGTCAAAACACTTACCATGAGCTAAACATTGGAAGCACAAAAGCAAAAGACAGTCCTTTCTTTTAAAGGATTCGCAGACTGCTGGAGGAGACACCATACAAACAAGCTATATACAGGATAAATTGGACATTATCAAAAGAAGAAAGGTACCAAAATTAAGAATGAATTATAGATAATCAGCAAAGGAATTATTTCTATTATATAGCTTGTTTAATATAATTATCACATTGAATATTAATTAAGTGATTTATGAGAATTCCAGGAAAGGGATAAGCCAAAAACAGTAAAATTAAATGTAAGCTCTTTAAGATTAGGGATTGTGTCTTCTATTTTAGGGGAAGGGAAGAGTTGTTCCATCCTGTCCTTAATGGTTCCAAGTTCAGTTTGGCACATACTGTGGCTGAATGAGTGAAAATACCCCAACCTTCTTCAAGTTGATTTACAGAAAACAATAGGGGTAATAGGAGCCTAGTGTAACTGAAGAGTTGATGATTTTTGTAAAGGAGCCCTCCCCTCCTTTTTGGCAAGAGATAGGAGGGGGGAGTAGATTAGAAGTTGATTCACCTGTGTAAGGAAAGCATTTAACAATGGTTCTCTTAAATAACATTGAGGTACTGAGGAACTTAGGTATTTAAAGTCATTCCCAGCTTTCACAAATCACAATAGGTGGCCAATAACTCTCTACATTTAATCGGTAATCACAGTGTCCCAGTATAACCATCATAACAATAGCTAGCTTATTTTTAACTTTTCTTTTTTGTTTTTTCCATATTTAGCTCACATTGATTTAGCACTTTACAAGTATCATCTCATTTGATTCTCAAAACAATCCTGGGAGATATCTATTATTATTATTATTCCCATTTTACAAATGAGGAAACTGAGGCAAACAGGGTTAAGTGACTTGCTCAGGGCCACACAGTTAGAAAGTGTCTGAGGCTGGATTTGAACTCAGGTCTTCCTGATTCCTTTAATGCTCAAAGTGGAATCATTTGCAAGTAACAGGGAAGTTACAGAGCAATAGGGGCTGGATAGTCCTAGAAAATTCCTGGGACAGGGAAATATACTTGGATTTGAATTCTAGTTTTTCTCATTGACATTGATTAGAGACTTCAAAATATAAGCTTTCAGTGCGATATTTATTATCCACCTCCTGACAGAGAAGTGAAAGGTTTAACACAGCAAAATGAAACATACATTTCTGGGGATAGCCAATGTGGGAATTTATTGTGCTAGGTTATGAATATTTACTAGGACTTTTCTTTTTTCTTTTTTCTTTTTCCCTTCTTTTTTGTTTATTCATTGGGGGTGGGAAATAAGCAAACAATTTTAAAAATAGCTTTCAGTGCTAAAGTTTCATCTAGTTTTAAAAATGAAGACAACATTATTTCTTCTTTACCAAGAAGGCTATTGTAGAAGCAATTTTAGTGCCTGGCAGTTTTATTATAATTTTTAATAATAATATTTAACATCTCAAGTGTCACATCCTTGTGGTAAATTATTTTTTAATTCAACTTTATTTTTAGTTAAGAATTATTTCCCCCCTTTCCATTGAAAAGTCAAGAAAAACAAATATACAAATATACACTACAAAACAAACCCCACATGAATCATGGAAAGAAAGAAAATAGGAAATAAAAGAAGAAAGGAAGGAGAAAGGAAAAATAAAGAAGGAAAAAAAAGAAAAAAACTATATGCTTTAATCTGTACTCCATGTCCATCATCTCTCTATCTGGATGAAGGTAGATGTTTCATCATGAATCCTTTGGAACTGTAGTTGTCATTATCTTACTCAAACTACTAAATCTTTTCAAATTATTTTTACAATATTGCTGTTATTGTATAAACTGCTCTTCTGATACTAATTACTTCCCTTTGCTTCAGTTTACCTGATTATTAATTCAGGGCATTTTTTTTTAATGTGGCTATTGACAGCTTGAGTTTCTTCCTCTGAAAATTGTCTGTTCATGTCTTTTAACTATTAATTAATTAGGAAATGGCTCTTATTTTTGAAAATTTGAGTCAATTCTCTATATATCTTAGAAGTGAGGTCATTAGAGAAACTTGCTGCAAACAAATTTCCTCGCACTGACGTTCTTAATAGATTGTGCTGTGTGTTTATATGTGTGTATTTGTGTTTGTGTGTGTGACTGAACATGACACTCTTGGTCAAACAACTGTTAGAGCATGAACAGATAATAGAACTGAAAGATACATCTAAGGCCATTTCTCTTCATATTATAAGGAGAAAACCAAAGCCCAAGGTAACACAAATAGTAAGCACTAAAGATAGGATTTAAACCATCTTAGAGATCATCTAGGCTACATCTCCTTTTTACTAATGAGAAAACTAAGGCCCAGAGTGGATCATCAACCACCAGAGTGGAAATTTTGTCTCAAGTTCTCTGACTCAAAATCAGTTTTCTTCCTACTGTACACACTGTCTCCCTTACAGCAGGGACTCTTAAACCTGGGTCTATGAATTGGTTTTCTTTTTCCTTTTTTAATATCTTATTAACTACATTGCTTTCCTTCTTTAAAAAAATATTTTAAAAATTAACAGAAAATGTTTTCTCCTCCTATCCAATCTCTTTCTCTCCCCCATACCTTCTCAGAGGAAAAGAAAAAAAGAAAAAGAAATATCTTCCCATTGTTAAGCAAAATAAATTCTCTCATTTGTTCTATCCAAAAATATGTCTCATTCTATACCTCTCTGCCAGGACGTTTCCTTGGAAATCCTGAAATTTTAATGCATTTAAAAACAAGGTCTAGCAAAAGAGTCAGTCCATAGATTTCAACAGAATATGAAGAAGGTCCATGTACCAAAAGAGGTTAAGATCTCCTAACCTAAAGTGTTGAGATTTCCTTTTAACTCCTTAGTAAAATAAATGCAAGTGCAGTGATCTCACTGATATGATGCATTAAAAGTCGCCTTTATATTTATTTAAGGAAGGTTCAAGAAAGCACACAGTCTACTTGGGTTATAAAGTAACTCATTGATCAGTAACTGAGTGTGGGGGTAGAGAACCCAGACCCAGGTATTAATTACAATCCCGAAGATTTCTCCTCAAAGCACCTCAAAGGAGAAAGTATTTGTTATTAGGCTGAGCTTTTCCAGACTTCCCTAGGCTTCTTTGCAAATTGAGGGTTTTTGTAAATACTATGTGAAAAGATTTTTTTGTTTTGTTTTTTGTTTTTTATTACAGCTTATACTTGGTTTACATTGATGAAGCTAATGGTTCTACATTGATAAAGAGATCACATTTTGTCTTCCCTGGTAGAATGTCAGTAAGCCTTACATAGACAGAGAATGATTCCCTTTTATCTGTGTATTCCCAGTGCCAGACCCATGATAAGTACTCAATAAGTGCTTGTTAATTTATTGATTGATGGATATTTCCCTTGGTCCCATTTTTTTCCCCTTGAGGCTGGACCTGTGATTTTATCAGTAGAGAAAGGTATTGATGAAAAACTCCTTTAATCAGTGCAAATCAACACTTACTCTGCAAATTCCAGTTTAGGGAGTGGCAGGGACATTAAGAGGTTAAATGACTTGCCTTAGTTGATCACATCCACCTCAAAATCTAAGACTCTCAGTCTTTTATCTCAGAGTATTCTTGATTCAGAGTTTAGTTCTCTATGAATGGATGTCTTTTGCTGGTCCCATCAGTTCTTTAAAATGGATATGTGGAAATAAGAAAGAGAAAATCCTCCATTTTTTTGTCTCTCCATTGGCAAACTGAGAATCAGATGATATAACTTTATTTGTTATTGTTGCTTTTTTCTATCAGGTTGGGGGCCATACAATGTTACCCATCCGTTGGATGCCTCCGGAGAGTATCATGTATAGAAAATTTACCACGGAAAGTGATGTCTGGAGCCTGGGGGTTGTCTTATGGGAGATCTTCACCTATGGCAAACAGCCATGGTATCAGCTCTCAAACAATGAGGTGGGTATCCAAGTCTCCCCAGAAAAGCTGAACACTAGGATGAGTCGCTTGGTTTTAGATCTTTTAGATCCTTCTTCAACAGGTTGGATTTTGCCATTCTTAGTCTTCAGTAGAAGTAGACCCAAAATGAGTTGACATATCCATGAGTTTGATGCATACTGGCATTTAAATTTTAAAATATTAAGTTTAAAAGTTATGGATCATTCATGGGGTTTTTAAAAACAGGTTTGCAGATGACATACTGTATATATAGTCATTAATATTGATATTTCATTTGAATCTCCTCATAGTTGGTTTTACACCAAGATTTAGGGCATTTACCTTTCAATGCTAAAGGTCTTTAATTCTTCTTAGAAGCTACTGAAATTTAGTGGGTTATCTTTAAGTGTCCTTTAAGACACTAAGCTACCTATATTTTGTTTTTTTCTCCTTTTTTTTCCCTTCCTGATCTGATTCTTCTTGTGCAGAAAGATAACTATGATTATGTATACATATATTGGATTTAGCGTATATTTTAACATATTTGACATGTATTGGACTACCTGCCATCTAGGGGTGGGGGTGGGAAGGAGGAAGGGAAAATTTGAAAGAGAAGGTTTTACAAGGATCAATGTTGAAAAATTACCCATGCATATGTTTTGTAAATAAAAAAGCTTTAATAAAATTTTCAAAAAGACACTAAGCTACCTTAAATAGCCTTTAAGAATACATCTTGGATTCCTCCTGGAATCAGTTCCACAGATTGATATGGTATGATGAGAAATAATGTGGAGTAGTAGCTAAAGATACACACTTATTGTTGCTGTTCATTTTCAATCATGTCCAACTCTTCATGACCCCATTTAGAGTTTTCTTAGCAAAGCTATTGGAATAGTTTGACATTTCCTTCTCCAGCTCATTTAATAGATGAGGAACTAAGGTAACCAAGGTTAAGTGACTTGTCCAGGATCACACAGCTAGTAAGAGTCTGAGGCTAGATTTGAATTCAGGAAGATGTCTTGCTGACCTGATATCCAATACTCTCTCTAGGACCTGCCTATACTGAAAAAGATCAAACATCAAATATCATGTCAAAATATATATTTGTTAATATGCAAAAAAATGTCAGAAGGAATAAAAATAAATGGGTTTATCAGAATATAGGAAATCCCCTAGATTTCAGTAGTACAATGACTTCTTGAAAGAGTTAAGCTCTTTCTGCCATTAATGGGGAAAAAACTAGAAAATGCCTGAATGAAATATGTAGTATTAATTAATATTATCCAAAGTAATTCAATGCTAATATCAAAGCAACATATATGTGTGTGCATTTTGCATATGTTCATATTACTAAATCTCATCTTTATATTTATGTATATGTAATGATTTTGATATATAAGTGGGTTGGATTGGGTTTTGGCCACAAAATTTAGATTAAGTGACTTACCCTGTATCACACAGCTAAGAAGTGTTAAGTGCCTGAGGTACCATTCTGACTCCAGGGCTGGTGCTGTATCCACAGCACCATCTAGCTACCCCAAGAAATGATTTTATATTTAATAAATATATGCACTGTTTGTGTATATGTTTATGTACACACATATACATAATTATCACAAAGAGATTTTTGTATTATAAATGATTTTATATTGGAGTAATGGATGTTCCAAATGTATATATATTTATGGCACAAATCCTTTGCTGGACACCTCAAATTATTATTCAAATATCCTTTTTTCTCCTATTCTTTTATCCAATATGATTATTCCAGTGCCCTGAATATTTTCCAAAACATAAAATTAAGAAAAAATAAAAAGATATTTATCAAAAAATGGAGTATATGGCAATTTTGTAAAACTGGAATATAGAGCTGTAATTTAAAGAACCTCAGGATTCTTCTGAGAATACTGAAATTTAGAGGGCATTGATAGCACTTAACACACTTCATCTTCATACAAACAAATGACAAAGAGGAACTAGCTAAAGTATGTTATGCTTTATATGTACATAATGTATTCTATTATAGAAGCCATCATCTAATGGATGCTTCTTTTCCCCAAGTGCTATAGCAGAACTACAGTAGCCTTGCTTTCCCAGAATCTCTGTCTCATACATTCTACTCAGTTGAATTAATCTTTAAAAAAATTGATTTGAATGAATTTGTCATGCTCCTTTCCCCAGTCCTATTTTGTAATGTTTTCTTGAGTCACACACACACAAATATTAGTTACAATTCTGTATGTAAGTATGCTATCTGTTTGAGGTTTTGCAGTATGAAAAATAAATTAATTACATTTCCCAAATGTTTGATGACTTCACCTAGAATAGTTTACAGCATCATGCATGTGATAAAATATAATTTTTAAATTTTTAAATTAAAAATGTAAAATTTATGCCAGTTGATTTCAATCTTTGTTAATTTCTCATACAGTGGATCACAGTTCTTCCTTCTCTCTGCCATGGGAATAGGCTTCCTATTCCATAAAATTCAGCCTGCAAAAAGTCTTTTTTTTTTTTCAAAAAATAAATATCACTTTAAGAATATATTTTGTTACCTTCCTTTCCTGTTCTCCTGGTTATTTGGACAAACACCATGTTCTAGGCTTACTCTTTCTACATTGTTTCTTTATTTTTTCATCTTTTCCTTGCTGTGCTAATTTTGTATTTGGTTTCTTTCTAGGTAATTGAATGCATCACACAGGGCCGAGTCCTGCAGAGGCCTAGAACGTGTCCAAAGGAAGTGTATGACCTGATGCTGGGGTGCTGGCAGCGAGAGCCTCACATGAGGCTTAACATCAAAGATATCCATTCCCTCCTTCTGAACTTGGCCAAGGCATCCCCAGTCTACCTGGATATTCTAGGCTAGGGTCCCCACCAACCTTCTATCCCCCATTGCACTTCCTCAGACAGGCCAAGTGAACGATTGTGTTCTAGCTGCCGCTGAACTCCATCCAAATGTGTTCTTAACTGACAGTATTAATGACAATGACATTGAGAAGCTTTCAGAGGGAAGCAGTGTGCACTTCTCCATCTGTAGACACAGTATTGACTTCCTTTTGGCATTATCAAATCTTATCTCTTTTTCTCTTTCTCTTTTTTTCCCCATCTCCTTGGTTTATTTTTCTATTCTTCTCCCTCTTTCCCCTACCCTTACCTTTTCTTTTCAATCAATCTGGCTTCTGCATTATTATTATTATCTCTGCATAGACAAAAGCCTTAAAAAAAAAAACCCAACAACAACCAGATTTGTTTATCGGCAGATGCCTGAGTTTGTCCCACAAAACTAACAATGCCTTCTTGTACTCCTGCCTTTGCAAAGGATGACAAAAAAAGGGAAAACTTGAGTATCTGACTTCAACTTTGTGACTTCTGTTGTACATACATTGGGAGTTTCTATGGATTTGCGTCTATTTATTTATTATTATTATTATTACTATTATTCTTATCATCATCACTATTATTTGACTGCTTAAGCCCTTGTATGGAACAGGAAAAGCCGTGTTCTATCTGGGAAGCCTATTTCCATGGCAGAGAGAAGGAAGACCTGTGGATGCACTGTATGGGAAAGCAACAAAGATTGGAATCAGCTGGCATCAGAGCCCACATGTGAAACTCCAACTCTGTGTGGGAAGGAAGTATTTGACACATTTCCCTGAGCACCTTCATGGATCATGGAACCCTGTGCTTTGGGGCTACTCTTTCCCCCAATGACCAGATACAGTACATTAAAGTAGAAAGAAAGAAAAACGTTCCTGAATTTTACAAGGTAGAAGGCAGTATTATAAACTCAGATGTAACCATGTCTGTAGGATGCCAATGGTTTGTTTGTTTTTTTAAAAGTGTTATCCACCAAGCCTTTGGTAAATTATGCTAAAATTGGATGTATTTTTTGGTACGGTGTTAATTTCAGGGTCAAGATTGGAATCTGAAGGCTTTGATAAGATAGGGCAAGCTGTAAATGCTGAGGCAAAGTTTATCTCCTGTTGTGCTTATCAGACAGCATCTTCTACCTTCCCTTTTTCCTCCCTTTCCCCATCTCCCCTTTTCACTGTGCAAGCAAAATCGTGCATGGTCTTTGTCAATTAATACTTTGTGTGCAGGAATTTACTGTGCACCCTGAGAGGCATAGCCAATCCATAAAGGTGTAACATATTTAATTAGAGAAAGCTAATGGAAGTCATTAGAGACGTTGAAACATTTCTGCATTGTTACAGATAATGCTAGACCAAAACAAATTCAGACCCTGAAACATGGAGGTCCTAATGGATTGGACCAAAAGGACTGAGAAGGAAAGGTAGTAATAAATCCCAGAGGCAACTAAAATATGTGGCTCTGTGGTGATCCCTTGATATTCAGTGTATACAGGCCCTGCCCTTGCTCTGTGCTCCAGTTGGAAGAGTCATTTCATTTAGAGCATTGTTGGCTATTGGATGTATGTGTTGTTGTTGTTTTTAATTCATTGATATTTTTGTTATTGTTGTTAGGCATGGCATGGTTTGCCAAAGGGAGACTGTGTCCAGATTTAGCATTGGAGGCAAGCTCATAGATAAATACTTTCTGCAAAAAAAAAAAAAAAAAAAAGAAAAGAAAAGAAAAAAGAAAAAAAAGAAAAAAAAAAGGATATAAATTGAAATTTAAAGTTATTATTATTAGTGATACCAAGAAAGAAGTCCCTTTTAATCTTTATGCCTCCCTCTATGAGGGGGGCTTTTGCTGAAAAATTGACCTCTTTATAACATGAGCCAGATTGAAAAGGAGTCATTTTTTATTTATTGATTTTTTTTTAATTTTAGAAGTTGAGTGTTTTGTTTCTTATGTGCAATCACTGTGTTGCTGTTCGAGTTCCATACATTATTTATTGAGGTACCTTCTTCTCCTTGAAAGGCATTTAAATCCAGTCCTCAAAAATTCAAAATGTAAACAAAAGACAAAAAACAAATTTTAAAATCTAAAACCAACCATTCTCTATAATTTGCTGGTCAGTGAGTGACAGGATTAAAATGTTTTCATTTGTGAATGATAAGAAAACAATCAAAAATAGACATACTAATATAATGAAAGCCATATCTATCATTAAGAAATCATATTACTTTTCAATCACTGTGGAAAGCTAGTGGAAGAAGGAATAGAACAGTTTCATACATAGCCATTTCTGCAAAGCCATGGATGCTGACAGGAGCAGGGCAGTACCATAGACCATCGTGGAATAGGCTTGTTTTGTCAGAGCTTTATCAGGTTGAGTTAATCTTATTAGAAAAGTCACTTATTTTTATTTCATAAATTTTCTAATAAGACAATAGCCTACTGGATCAGAATCAAGAAGAACTGTGCAGTTTTAGGGTGAAAGATTATCAGAATTGAATGGAAAGCTGGGACAATGAGATCCAGGTTTATTTCATCACAGAGCAGTTTTGTATCCTTGTCGATGAGGGGAAAAAGAAGAAATGTCCCCTTGCAGTCCATCAGAAAAGCACTTTGAAGTTATGAGATGAAAGGTTCTATGCAAGTGCAAAGTATTATTATTTATTGCTATTTATTATTGTTGTCATTGTTATTATTGCTGCTATTTCTATTCCTGTTGTTTGTGTTCATGTGAGAGATCATCTCACCTTCAAAGAAAAGTGGCAGGTTCTCAAAGAAGCTGGATAAGCAGCAAAAACAAACAAAAAATACCTTGACCTTATTGATCCTCGTCCCTTCATCTCCCCTCAATGCCTCCCTATTCTGTATCAAAAGAGTGTCCTCCTATAAGATAGAGAAAATGTCTAGTGGTTTAAGAATATGTATTGCAAGTCATAATGCAGGGCAATCCAAAGGACCTAGTGGCCTAATCCAAATCAAGTTATTCCAATGTTCCTAAGGGAGAAAGTCCAGATCTTTCTGGGAGCAGATCCCTTTTTAAGTTGATTTTTGATTGTCATACACTGAAAACTCTTTGCTGGACTGTCCATCCTGAGTTAGGGCTCAGGAAATGTAACAAGCTTCTATGGATGTATATCCATAGAAGTTTGTCACATTTGTCACATATATATATATATATATATCCTCCACCAAGAAGCACCTGAAATCAAAACTATAGCCCATGCAAATGAGCAGTGAACAAAAGAAAAATCTGCGTTCCTTAATTCACCCCTGGGGTTTAAAGTTAGCCGAATAAGCAGAAAAGCAAGAGAAGAAAAATAGATAGCCACGAGGTGAGCTGCTTCTATGCTAATTTTGCTCAGTTTTAATGAAGCCCTGATATGCTGAGCAAATATGACAATCAGGCTTATTTAGAAACCTTTCTGGACTATGCTGTAAAGGATCATACAAATAATTCACATTCTAGGTGTGTATATTTACATAAGTTACACATGTGGTATTTACATGTATTTATATATGTTGCATTTGGTTTATACATGTACAAACATGCACACACAATGTGCTTACGTATTTATGTATAAATGTATACCCCCACATTCATAGGAATAGCTGTAATTAGAATAAAGTATTGCTAGATTGAGCTAAACTGATAAATAACCAAATTTTTAATTTTTAAAAATCAT